>NW_025954234.1:0-323526 GCF_022376455.1 Epithele typhae
TACGGGACTCGGCACGACCGCCACGACTCCACCCGGGGCGTACGGATACATTCCCGAAGTTGCCGACGGCGGAGCCAGCCACACTGTCTTCCTCCCGACAACCTGCGCTATGACAGACATCAACATCGCGGATCCGACATAGCTGTGTCTGTCCACCTCACACACCGAAGAAGTTGAAAAACGGATCCTACGCGTTCGCTGTCAGCATTCGGTTCCTCGCGACAGCACGGAACAACGCACCGTGTGAGCGGGCGACACGGCTCCCTTCGGCCCGAGCCATGCGTTCAAGATGAGTTGTTCGTCATTCGCGGGCGGCATGTACTGCGGGCAATCCTTTGGCGGTTCCATATCCGCATACACGTAGTCCGGGACCACGACGTCGTCCAGCAGCGCCGGGAACTGCGCGAAGAGGTTGTGTTGCGCCAGATACAGCACCTCCGCGCCCGTACCCACATTGGCGTCCATGTCCGTGCCTTCTCGGTCCCCGTCAAGTTGGAGCGCCCCAAGGAAGGCGTCCCACGGCATCATCTTCTGCGTCCACTCGTCCGCGCGGTAGTCGTTCCCCACTTCGATGGGCACGACGCGCCCTGGGCCCGCAACAGCGCCCAGATACGCGCGCGAGCGCCACGGGCGCGAGTCCAGCGCGGGCCAGCCGGTGTCGCGCAGGAACCCAGGGAGGACGAAGGGGCGTTGAGAAAAGCGCGACCCGAACGTGGCGAGAGACGGTGGCTTCGGCAGACGAAGGACGGCTTGGGCGGCGCTTGAGAGCGGTGGGACGGGCGGGGGCGCGGCGCGAGGTGCGTCTGAGGACCAGGACGAAGACGGAGGGGCGGTATACCGGAGGCAATCCGACTGTATGCGCTTGATGAGAGTTTGGATGCAGTCCATGCGCCCATCCCCTGGTGCGCCGGCGATGACAATGGCGTGGTCGAGATACGATATGGCCGACAGCGCAAACTTTGTGTCGCCGCCGGAAGAGCAATCAAGAACGTCAGCGTACGCGAGAATCACGGACGCATCTGTGTAGCACCGCCGCCATGCACGTCCTTCTGCATTCCGCGTCACTGGCATCTTCTCGTGGGCCTCCTGAGTGAGGTTCAGCAGTGCGCTCTTGACGTCGGCTCTTTCTTCAGACCGTGCCTTGGCCAAAGTTCTTGAAGCGTGTATCAGGGCGTCAACATGGCTCCGGCCACATGGCAACATCTCTGCGAAAGGCAAATCAGTCGGTCATGCACGATGACCGGAGCAGGTACGAACAGACCGCCCGGCTCCGTGGAGGTCAGAGTCCTTAGGGTGAAGGTGACATGCTTCCGGTGTCGTCCACGTTGTTGCCATGGACCGTAATAGGATAGACTCGTGAGAACTCGATTGAACCGGCTAAGAATGTCACGCGAGCGTTCGCTTGCGGTTGCACAGTCATAGCCAACTCTGGCCTCCTCAAGCACCAAGCACTATCTCAACGATAGACTAACCTTGAGTTCCATGACACTGGTCATCCGTCAAGCCATCAACGAGAGTATCCACTATTTTTGCGAAGTCTGCGAGCATAGAGAACGTCATGCGGATTCGACTGTACGCGAACAGAGCGGGCTGAAAGGGCGCATAGATAGGTATTCGAAAATGGCCTTGAACATGCAAGAGACTCACTATGGGACAGGACAGGCACGGTGGCTGCAAACGAAAGGGGTCGAACTTCGAAGATACCGCGATAGTGGGTGGCAAAGCCTTGTACTGAGTATACGCAGCTTGATATTGACGGCAGGTAGATAGAAAGGCACGCAAGACGGCAGCAGGCTGGCAAGGAGTTGGCGTACGCCAAAAGGCTTTCAATGTGGATGGGGGAAGAGAGAGATCAGTCAAGTCGACCGGTCGGACCTGTGATGCGCGAGGCCCTAATCTGGCGCCCATCTAGCGAAGCATGATCGAGCACGTAACGCCGTGACGTTGCCTGCCAGCGCATCGCCGGATCCTCTCGCGCGCAATCCTTCCGTAGACGAAGAAAGGATGCACACAGTAAAAGCAGTGCTCGCGCAGGAGTAGCCGGGGCGCGGTGAACGTCAACAGGCAAAGAGGGCAGCCGCGACGGATTGAGAGTTCAAGCGGACAGTCGAAGCGCGTGAGGGGTGGCATGTCACACGTGACAGCGTCAAATTTCGGTCACCGGAGACGTTATAAGGGACACTGTGCGTGGCCGCGGGCGTGAGAACGTCCCCGTAAACCCCTGCGATCTTCATCAGAGCGCGGAGACTCGGGCCGGTCGTACCATGACGTCGAGGTGAGCGCTTCGTGGCCAGCCCTGACGCCCTTCTCCTGACTGTCGCGCCTAGATTGGACCGGCTCCTCCTCCTCCTCGACACCGGCTCCTCTGCCTCTGTCCGCACCACCGCCGCCAAACAATTGGCACAGCTCGCTGCAAAGAGCGTCATCACCGACGTTTCCCTCGCCGAAGACGATGTCAAGACTACCCGCCACCATGTTCCCGTCGGCGACCCCGCCGGCTGGGCTGAGCTTATGGCTGTCATGGCTCGAGTGCGTTTTCCAACATTCGATCGAGCTTACTGAATGCGCTAACGTGCGCCTCCAGATCCTCCCATACCTCCACTCACGCTCCCACGAAACCCGCTCGGCCGCCGCCACCGCACTCTCACACATCTTCACACTAGTCCCTTTGTGGATACCCTATGCTGACGCACAAACTAACCCTTACGGCGCGTCGACCACTCAACCCGCTCCCGAATTCCCCCCTTTCTCCGTCCGCGAGCTTATGGAAAAGGGCACGTTGCTTCTCGCCTCCTCCGGCAAGGAGTTCACCAAACCTACCGGCATCCTCGCCAACTCGACCGAGGTCAAGAAGGCGCGCAAGGAGGCCATGGGCCGCCTGGGCCTAGACTTCCTCGACAGCTTCGGCGGCGCTGACGATATGGACATCGACAAGGAGCTCGCCGCTGACGAGCCCGACGCCGACGTCGAGATGGCGCAGCCGCAGCCGCAGCTGGTGCCGGCCCCAATGTCTATCAAGACCGAAGTCAGGGTTGAGGTCAAAGCCGAGGACAACCCGCCTCTGAGCTCACCCATAGAGGAGCTTGTCGATATCAAGGTCAAAACGGACCCGAGTCTTCTCGACAGGTCGAAGTCCTCAACCCCGGTCGCTGCGCCTTCTCCTGCGACAACCACCGCCCCCGAGGATACCTCCGCCCTTTCCGCGCGCGAACGCAATAGGCTAAAACGCAAACGCAAGCCGGGCAACGCCGCCGTCGTCGGCGCACCTCCACCCACACAAGGTTCTGGAGCCAAGTTTCAGGCTGCGGCTGCGGGTCCCACGAAGTATGTGGTTTGGGTTCGACGCTGGAATATAGTTGCTGACATATCATTGCGTACGCAGAGCGCGCCTGGTCTCGACAGACGAGACTTCTTCTGCCAAACAGCGCGGAAGCAGCCCAAAGTCGCCCACAGAAGGCTCTGCACAGGACCGTGTCGCCATTGATCCCACAAAGGGAGGTGCCATCGCCCCTAAACTTGAGAGCAAGTCGAAGGCGCTTGAAGTTGAGCCCGGGACTTGGATCTGGGATGGCCTCGTGAAGCTGCTTGAGGTCGACCTTTTCAGCGCCGCCTGGGAAGTCCGCCATGGCGCCGCGATGGCTCTCAGAGAGGTGCTCAAGCTTCAGGGAAAGTTTGGTGGCATGAAAGGTCGGCGACGTCGCATTACCGGAGCTGTCGCAGCGCTAATAGAGCAAAACCTCCAGCCGATTCCTCATGGGATGAGAACCTCCTTGCCCACGAGAAGTGGTGCAACGACCTCGCTGTCAAATTTTTGTGCATTTTCGTGCTTGACCGCTTCGGAGACTTCGTGTCTGACCAAGTAAGCCCACTGTATGCGCTTTCTAGTTGCTGTCGAGGCTCATGTGTGCGCTCAGGTCATCGCCCCCGTTCGCGAAACTGTCTCGCAAACGATGGCCTCCCTCCTCCTTCACATGCCTCGAAGATCCGTACTTCGTGTGCATAATGTCCTGCTGCAGATGATACGCCAGGATTCCCAGTCACATCAAGCCTACCAACGGCAAGCTGACCATCAAACATGGCGACCGCAGTCACGTATGGGAGGTCCGCCATGCGGCTATTGGGCATCAAGTACGAGGTCGCCGTCCGCAGTGACCTTGTGAGCCTAGACGTACCCGAAGGAGATTCCGCGATGGATGTCGATGACGGCAAAGAGGTGTTGCGGGGTGTCGTCGATGCCGCCGTTCTAGGGTCCGTCTAGCCCCTCCCTCGACTTTGATGCACGGCTAACTCGCGTCGGTTATCAGCCTCGGGGATCGCGACGACGACGTGCGTTCGGTAGCCGCGTCATGCTACTGCCGGTCGCGTCGTACCTGGTTAAACGACTACCAGAAGAACTCAGCCGAGTGTTGGCCGTGTTGTGGAGCTGCCTGAGGGTATGAAAGACGACCTGAGCTCTAGTGTTGGTGCTGTCATGGACCTTCTGGGTGCGTTGCTCGTCTAGATCGTACTGTTTTATTCTGAATCGCCCTACAGGTCAATTGGTAGCATATAGCGAAGTCATCGAGATCATTGCCGACGAGGCACGGTCGTGAGTGCCTTTTGGCGCTTACAGGCCCTAGACTCACGGCTCCCTTCCCTGCAGACAACCATCACGGTCCTCGCACCGACCCTGTTCCCCTTCTTCCGACACACGATGCGAATGTCCGGCTCGCAGTCGTTAACACCCTTCACACATTCATGTTAGTCGAGTCGCTTCCACGCGGCTGGATCGGTGTTCCGTTCCTGCGCCTGCTCTTCCAGAACCTTCGTTGAAGAACGCTGCGACATCCGCGAGGCGACATTGACGACATGGAAACACGTCCTCGATACGATGAGCGTGCAATCCGGTTGGATGGAGGAGTCGGTCACGCAACCAGTGCTACTCGAGTGGTACGCGGTCCTGATGACCCCCCTGGGCTTGCCTCTCGACTCGTCGACTTTCTATGATGCGAACGTTGATGCGAAGAACGGCGGCCCATCGGAACGACACAATGTCGACAAGAATATGCTCACGCAAGATCTCTCTCTGGTCCCAATCGAAGTGGTGATTCAAGCCAGGCTCGCGGCCTCCTCCGCCCTGGCGTACATCATAGCCTATTGGCCATCCAGCGTGAGCATATATCGCACTTTCCACATACCTTGTTCTCACACCCGTCTTGATAGGACAAGTCGCCCCCCATAGACGACACCTTCCGGCCCATCCTCGTGCACTACGTCGACTCCACCAGCATGCTCCAAAAGTTCCTCGCCGCGATCATATCCGAATACTGGGCGCGCACCTACGACGCCCGCGCCGGGCCCGACGCGCCCCTCCTCATCGACGCCTCCCCGCTCGCGGCCGACCTCGCGCAGAAGACGCTCGCGTGGCTGCAGGCGGACCCGCCCGCGGCGTACCACGAGCAGGCGTTCGCGCTCGCGCGCATCCACGGCGAGTGCTACAACCTCCTCCAGAGCTTCGCGTACGACTGCAAGCTGCCGCAGACCGCGATCCCGCAGCTCGGGACGGAGATCGACGTGACGGGCACGCGCGACGGCTGCTTCACGATCGACACCGCGCAGCAGGCCGTCGGGCGCATGTTCGACCGGCTCAAGGAGAGCCTCGGGCGCACGAAGAAGCGCGAGGTCGCGATCATCAAGGACAAGCGGCTCAAGGTCGTGTCGAGCATCGAGCGCTATATCGAGGTCAAGGGGCAGTACGACGTGCGCGTCGCGGCGGCGTTCGCGGCGGCGTTCGTCGCGTTCCGCGGGACGCCGGACAAGGTCAGCCCGATCGTCAAGGGCATCATGAACAGCATCAAGGTTTGCTTCCTTCGCTGGCTGGGCGAATGTTGTCGCTGATGCACTGTTGGTAGAACGAGGAGAATCTCTCGCTGCAGACGCATTCGGCCTCCGCCGTCGCTGCGTTCGTTGAGTTCTGCGTCCGGCGCGATCTTTCACAGCCGCCAGACAAGATCGTCAAGAACTTGTGCACGTTCCTCTGTCAAGACGTTGAGCAGACTCCGACGTTCCTCTACCACCGTAAGGTGCTCTCCGGGGTCCTCTCTTTCTCCAAGTCTCCGGCGGCGGCAGCGGCAGAAGCAAGCAATGGCAAGGATGCCAAGAGCGCAGAGGACCCGGCGAAGGCCCGTTTGTCGCGGAGAGGCGCCAGGCTCGCGTTCGAGAAGCTGTCCGAGAAGTTCGGCCCTAAGCTGCTCGAAGCGGTCCCGAAGATGTGGCAATCTATGGCCGGTGGGCTTCTGAGTGCATGCTCCACAGGTGCGTCTTCTCCCGCCTTCATACATATGGATCCTTAATTTCCGTGCGCAGACTCTGTGTCCAAGATGGACGAGCAGATCGAGAAGCGCCACGGACAGGACGTCATCGACTCGCTCAGCGTGTTCGAGGCCGTTGTGCCCACCTTCCATGCCGACCTCTCGCACAACTTCACCGAGCTCTTCCCGCATGTCGTCCTCGCCCTCCGGAGCCGCTTCGCGATCGTCCGCCAGTCGGCTGCGCGCTGCTTTGCGACGATCTGCGACGTGCTCACGTGCGACGCGATGCGTTACGTGATCGAGAAGGTTGTGCCCTTCCTTGGCGACACTGAGGAGCTGTCCAACCGTCAGGGCGCCATTGAGCTCATCTATCGTGAGTGTCGCAGTGCATCCGTCTGCGATGATATGCTCAACTATGGATCATAGACATCGTGCAGAAGCTGGACATCAAGGCGCTTCCCTACGTCATCTTCATGGTCGTCCCTGTCCTGGGACGCATGAGTGACCCAGACGATGACGTCCGTTCAACGGCGACGAACACCTTCGCGTCGCTGGTGAAGATGGTACCGCTTGAGGCCGGCCTCCCCGATCCTCCGAATTTCCCTGAGGACCTGCTCAAGCGCAGGGAGCAAGAGCGTCAATTCCTCATGCAACTTCTCGACGGCAGCAAGGTGGAGCAGTACAAGATCCCGGTCACGATCCAAGCCGAGCTGCGCAAGTATCAGCAGGAGGGCGTCAACTGGCTCGCCTTCCTCGCCAAGTACCAGCTGCACGGCATTCTCTGTGACGGTTCGTTGCACCACCATCCCGTTGTGTGAGCAGATGCTGATGCCTTTCGTGTAGATATGGGTCTCGGGAAGACACTTCAGTCCATTTGCATTCTAGCCAGCAAGCACCACGAGCGCGCGCAGAAGTACAAGCAGTCCAAGTCCCCCGACTCCAAGCACCTTCCGTCGCTCATCGTCTGCCCGCCAACGCTGACTGGCCATTGGTACTACGAGATCCTCAAATACACCGAGAACCTCCGTCCGGTGCTGTACACCGGAAACTCGCGCGAGCGGTACAAGCTCCTGCCGAAGCTCAAGACCTACGACGTCGTCATCACCTCGTACGAGGTGGTCCGGAACGACATCTCAAGCCTGCAGGACATTCACTGGCACTACTGCATCCTCGATGAGGGTCACATCATCAAGAACGCCAAGACGAAGCTGACGAAGGCCGTCAAGCAGGTCAAGGCCGTTCACCGCCTCATCCTGTCGGGCACCCCGATTCAGAACAACGTCCTGGAGCTGTGGAGTCTGTTCGACTTCCTCATGCCTGGGTTCCTTGGCACGGAGTCGTCGTTCAACGAGAGGTTCAGCAAGCCGATTCTTTCTAACAGGGACGGCAAGGCGAAGACCGGTGAAGCTGGTGAGTTCCTTTGTGCGCCGAATGATGCAGAGACTCACATCGCATCCAGCTGCGTTGGCTCTCGAGGCCCTCCACAAGCAGGTCCTACCCTTCCTGCTCCGTCGCCTCAAAGAAGACGTGCTACATGACCTGCCTCCGAAGATCATCCAGGACTATTACTGCGAGCTCTCAGACCTCCAGAAGTTCCTCTACGACGACTTCTCGAAGTCTCGCGCCAAGATGGAGGCGGAGGACGTCGTGCGCTCCACGAAGGAGAAGGACGGTGAGCAGCAGCACGTCTTCCAGTCGCTCCAGTACCTGCGCAAGCTCTGCAATCATCCGGCGCTCGTGCTCAAAACCGACAAGGAGGCGATCAAGGACGCGCTCGCCAAGGCGAGCACGGGCTCCTCTGCAGGCGCCCTCAGCGATATTCATCATGCGCCCAAGCTGCAAGCGCTTCGGTGAGTGGCACGATGAGGTCATCTCCGTTGTCCTTCTAACCTCTTGACAGGCAACTGCTCATCGACTGCGGGATCGGGCTCGCCCCGGGCGCGACGGGGGACACGTCCAAGTCGGAGCTCGTCGACGACGAGGGCACGGGCTCGGGCGCGTTCTCGCAGCACCGCGTGCTCATCTTCTGCCAGATGAAGCAGATGCTGGACATCATCGAGACCGACCTCTTCAAGCAGCACATGCCCTCGGTGACGTACATGCGCCTCGACGGCACGACGGACGCGAACAAGCGGCACGCCGTCGTCCAGACGTTCAACGCGGACCCGTCGATCGACTGCCTCCTGCTCACGACGCACGTCGGCGGGCTCGGGCTCACGCTCACCGGCGCGGACACCGTCATCTTCGTCGAGCACGACTGGAACCCGATGAAGGACCTGCAGGCGATGGACCGCGCGCACCGCATCGGGCAGAAGAAGGTCGTCAACGTCTACCGGCTCATCACCAAGGGCACCCTCGAGGAGAAGATCATGGGGTGCGCTCCCCGCTCGTTTTCTCGTGTATGCGCGACGCTGACCCTCCGTTTCCCCCGCGACGCCAGCTTGCAGCGCTTCAAGCTCAACATCGCCAACTCGGTCGTCACCCAGCAGAATCGGGGCTCGCGTCGATGGACACCGAGCTCGTGCTCGACCTGTTCAAGCGCACGTCCGAGCAGGAGGACGCGGCCGCGGCCGCGAAGAAGAAGGACAAGGACGCCGGCGGCGCGAGCCTCGGCCACAAGAACGTCCTCCGCGGGCTCGAGGACCTCCCGCCCGAGGAGGAGTACCAGGAGCTCGACCTGAAGAGCTTCATGGGTCCATCGGCCGCTGAACGTGCCCTGCGCCCCACGCCTCGTGTTTCTGTTCCGCGCTGACTTCTATTACTGCCCTCGACCTTGCGCCCCATTCTCCACCCCTTTTTCGCCTTCGCCTTCGCTTTCGTAGGATACCCGGAGAACGGGGGGCGCGAAGTAGTAGCAGCCCCCCGCCGACCCCGGCAACATCGTGAACCGTATCTTTATCGTCTCGTCGCATCGCTCTCGGACCTCGCCATCTCATGATTCCGCTGCTCGGCCCCCACATGGATTCGGTAGACCAACTGGTAGATCACTGTGTATTCCTGTAGCCGTACGCCCCGAACAGTTGTATAATACAGTATAATCCGACCCGGCCGGCTGCGATTCCGCGCCCATCAAAAGACGGGGTGGGGGAGTTTACACGAATGTCCCAACATGTTCATTGGGTATGCGTGAGCAAAAACGAAACTCGGTACGGATGACGGTAACAGCGTACTGACATGACAGCGGCCACGCACGGCCACGACGACGACAAGAGCGAGACTACCACCGCATCACACCTGTGGACCCGCCCCGCGCGTGCGCGAGCGAGGAAACGGTGAGCGGCCGCGGCCCGCGCGCTAGAAGAGATGGTACGGCCCACCCGGCCGCCGCGCGCCCCGGCCGCCGCTCGGGCCGAGCCGGTCCTTCCAGTAGTGCGGGAAGGTGAAGACGAGGACGAGGGCGACGACGACGACGACGGTGCCGGCGACGACGCCCCCCAGCACGCCCGCGCTCAGCTTCTTCTGCGGCGGCGGCGCGCTGTCCCCCGCCGGGGCCGTCGGGCCGTCGCGCCCGAGGAGGAGGAGGAGGAAAAGGAGGAGGGGTCCGAGGCGGAGAGGACGCAGGAGGTGTCCGCGCCGGCGAGGACGGTGAAGGGCGCGGAGCGGGCGGAGACGGCGCCGCCGGAGGCGAGGGCGACGTACGTGCCCGGGGGCACGCGCACCTGCGCCCACGCGAACGCGCCGTCCGCCGCGCGCGCGGTCGTCGTCAGCGTCTGGGAGACGAGCGGCGCGGCGGCGGTCGTTGGGCCGGTCGCGGCGCGGTCGTTGGTGACGGCGAGGGTGAGGTTCGCGCTCGCGTTCGCGCCGCCGCTGGGTGCGGACCAGCGGAGGGTGGCGCCGGTGCAGGTCGTCGCGTTGCTCGGGGGCGAAGGTGAAGGCGTGGCGCTCGCGGAGGCCGCGGAGGCCGTGGAGGTGGAGGTGGAGGTGGGTGTGGAGGCGTCGCCGTCGTCCTCGGCTCGGTGCCGCCCCTGCGCGCGAGGCGAAGTCGAGGAGGAGGACGAGGAAGAGGGCGTGGAGGGTGATGAGCCTCGGGAGGCGCATTGTGGAGTATGGACGGGTGTGGATGGCTCAGAGAGGAGGGTCCTGGTCGACTACGCAGAGGCTTCAGAGGGTCGCACCCACAGCGTTGAATTCGTACTCACAGGGGTCGGTGCGCTCCTCGATCTCAGTCAGTCTTCGCTGCCACCCAATTGCTGCTCAGCTGCGGACACCAGGGGAGTGCGAGACGAGGAGGGGAGGGGAGAGGAAAGGCGGGCGGGGCATACGACATACCCACCGTGGTGGAGCGACTCTATCATATGCAGCCGCTTCTCACCCGGCGCGAATAAAGCCCCCAGCCGTCCGTCCCATGTCGCCCCTCCCCTGCCCCCCGCCCGCAGCGCACACACGCACGCCGAGAATGACGCCAGCCGTGCGCGCCGTTCGTCCCCGACAGCGGGGGCTCGGTGGTGGGAGGCGGGCCCCGGCTCCTTTACCGCCCTCCAGGCCGGTGGACTGCCTGCGTCCTCGACCTCTCCCGGGGCTCGGATGCGTGCCCGAGGGGGCGAAGGGCGCTTCGGGCGCGTGCGAGCGTGGTGGAAGCACGACGTCTATTCAGCGTCGTTGGCCGTTCGCTCACAGGCGCATGGGGCCGTGGCAGCCGGGACCAGTCCGTCCGCAGAGCTCGCGCAGGGGACGTGCGAACGGGCGCGCTGGCCCGGGGCTCGAGGCGGTCGGTGCGCCTGGGAGCGGTGTGGTTGCCGGGGGCCGGGCGTGGGGACGGTGCATGCCGTTCCGAGGGTGGTGGACGGATCGATTGGAGGGGAGAGTGGAAGAGGTGAGTGAGGCCGATGTGGACCGGGAGTAATCCAGCTGTCACAGAGTACGTACCTCCGTGGCTTGTACCATCAGCCGACATGGGCGGCGGGGGAAGCTGCCACATGAGAACAACGGGGGTGGTAAGGTGGATGCTTGGAGGTTGCTTGGAGGCACCTCAAGATAGGTCAAGCGACCCGTGTCCGGCAACGTATACGCGGCTACGGCTATCTTGATAGAAATACTTGCGGCCATACGCCGGTGTCACATTGTATGGGTGCGCGGATGTTGTAGGGCCGGAGAAGACGCACAAAGGAGTCTGGTGGTTCTACTGGCCAGCTCCGCCTGAAATAGCACGTCCGCAGTCGGTGTGATTGACCGACATGCGTTTGGGGCCAAGAATACTCACTGTATTTCCACGCGGAGGAGAATACTCTGCATGGGGAATGGTGGTCGTGCGAGGACAAGTGTAAGCCGGTGACCACGATGATGATGGTAGAAGAGAGCAAGTTAGACGCCCCCCTCAACAACACTAGGGCGCTTACCCGATCACTACCACCCACTGTGCAATCCAAGTACGGCATACCCATGTGTAACTGTCAGTTCGTAGTACTACTTGGAGTCCTGTGCACTCCCATTCCCATTGACATGCTACAGTCGCCGACCAATGCCCGAAAACGGGCTGAGGCACATACGCCTCCACCAGCCGATGGCACCAAATACCGACCGGGCACTGAACTTGTCCACTGAGTAAGCACGTCGTCCCGCTCGGCGCGCCCTCCGAATTTGCATAGTACATACCGGGAGATCGACAGAGTGCAGTGCCGTCTTGATCGCGCTACCTTCGACCGCCGATCACGCGAGACGCGGGCGCGAAGGGCTGCAGCGAACGTCTACGCTGCCCACTGCGGGGCAAGCAAGCAAGCAGTACTAGTAATACATGCGGCTGGTATAACAATCCGTGACCTGTCCGTACGCATTACGACGGGCAACGCGCACGTACACGCCGTCCTCAAATCTCAAAAGCACACACACACACAACTCGCCCGCCGTCTCCGTCTCAAACCCACACACAGCGCGACACGACACGGCGCACGGCCTACACGCCCCCCTTCCCGTCCCGCTCGGGCGCGTCGTCGGAGAGGCGCGTCGCGCGCGCGCCGTGTGCGCGGCCGCGAGCCGCTCGAGCGCGATCGGCGTCTCGTGCGGGCGGCGGCTGCGGCGCGCGAACGTGCTCGTCGCGCCGCGGGCGGAGTCCGTCGACGCGAAGCCGATGTGCGTCGAGAGCATCGTCGAGTTCGTGCCGCGGCTCGACTCGACGCGGCTCGTGCGCACGACGAGCATCGTGAACACGATCGCCTGTGCGGAGGGGGGTCAGCGTGGAGGGGAGGGCGAGGAGCGAGCGGGGCTCACGTTGACCGCTGGGAGCTGCGGGGCGGGGACGGGGAGGAGGTCAGCGCGGGAGACGCAGAGGCGCAGGCGAGGCGGGGGACGCACCGGCTGGAGGAAGATGAAGAAGACGTTCGAGGCGACGATGTTCGAGACGATGAGCGCGAGCAGGTTCGCGCAGTAGAGCGCGGCTGGCGGGCGGGCGGCGGGACGGTCAGCTGCGCGTCCGGCGGCGGGTCTGGGAAAACGGGGTCCGCACCGCTCTCGATGACGATCTCCATGATCCGCGACACGGGGCTCTCGTCGCGGATGTGCTTGCCGGTCATGCGCGTGACGGACCAGATCTTGTACGCGATCAGGCCTGCGGCGCGCGCGTGAGCGGAGGGGACGGGGATGGGGAGGGAGAGGACGTGTACGGACCGGCGCAGAGCGCGTTGAGCACGAAGGTGACGATGAAGAAGTACTTGACGCGCACGGACACCTCCGCCACGAGCACGCCCACCGTCCTGATCCCCGTCTGGAACTGGGTCCACACCGACCAGATGCCGAGGGCTGCACGAAGCGCACACACACACACGGCGCCGTCAGCTACCGGCGGAGTCGAGCGAACGTCGGGCGGACGCACCGTAGGACGCGAGGAGCAAGCCGATCGCGACGAAGGCGACGTACAGGTTGTAGTTCCACACGATGAGCGCGCGGTAGACCTGCGCGGCGCAGATCAGCCCCTCCGACGACCGGCGCGCGCGACCTCGGGGCGCGAAGAGACGGAGAGGCGACGCACGATGATGAGGTCCGAGAACATGGCGAGCATCGCGGTGAAGACGCCCTTGGTGAGCGTGACGGGGGCGGAGATGTTGGCGAGCGCCTTGGCGGGGTTCGCGAGCTGCTCGCCGTCCCGGAGCCCGAAGGCGTTGTAGCCCAGGACGAGCTCCGACCACCAGTCCTGCGTGCGCGAACGCCGGGGTTAGCGCGCGCACCGACTCGCCCCGACAGCGGAAGGGGAAGAGGAGGACGCACGGCGAGAGCGAGGACGAAGATGATGCCACACGCGAATGGGAGCCAGCCCGACAGCCCGGCGCGCCATTTGCTCCAGAGAATGGAGACGGATTGGGGCACGTAGGCCACGTAAAATCCTTGAGTGGCGCGGTGAGGACGCGCGCGGCGCGAGCTACGAAGAGAGGGAGAGAGAGACGGACCGGTTGCGAAGGTGTTCGCGAGGAGGCCGACGAGGTGTGCGTTGACGAAGGAGATGTCGGAAGGCATTGCGGGAAGGGCGGGGAGGGGGGAGGAGAACGAGCGAGACGGGCGGCGGCTCGCGCGCGCGGGGAGGGAGGCGTGGGCTCGTGAGCGGTGGTCGCGGAGCAGGGCGTTCGGGGCGAGTGCGGTCGTTTGCGAGTGCGCAGGCGAGGACTTGCGAGTGCGGAAGCGAGGAGAGGGAAGGGTGCGCACGCAGGACCTGGTCGCGGTCGGCGGGGGTGGGGGCACGCGAGGCTAGTGAAACGGGGTGCGCGGCATCGGGGGGCCCTCCGGGGACGAGGAGCTGAGCGGGGGAGGATGAGGGGGAGGGAGAGGGAGCTCGAGAAAGCAGAAGAAAGCTTTCATCCGTCGTCTGACCTCTCTAGCGCTCCGCCCCGGGCTTCGAAGTTCGCGCAGCGGGCGGGGCGCCGCGTGCTCGAGCTCTCGCGCACCTTCCAGACGGAAGACGTCGCTAAGGACGACTGGCGGGCGACCTAGAAGCCCCGGGCCGAGGCCGTGCGCTGCCCACGCCGCTCGCTCAACTCGAGCTTAAACGTTGATCGCGGTCTCCAGCATTCTACAACATCTACTTACAATTCCTTGATGGGTCCGTACACATGCGTTCTCCACCCATCACACGCTCACCAGCGGCGCATGTACCACAGACTCCACCGTCGCGAAGTCCACCAAGACCGTCGGTGGCGTCATCGCCTTACGCGCTTCATAATGCGCCTGGCACGCGTCCCCATCAGCTTCAAAGCTTCAACGCACGCTCTCCCCACGCAGCACTCACCTCGACGGTCTCCCAGCCCACAAGCAACACGTACGCGCCCTCGTCCCCCTCCTTCGGCCCCCACACCCACCCGCGCACGCCCAGCCCGCTCGGCGCGCCCGCCATCTTCTCCGCGAGCTCCCGCATGCCCGCCTCGAACTCCGCGCGGCTCTTCCCCGCCTGCAGCCGCAGCTGCACGAGCTCCGTCACGGGTGCCCCGAGCGCCGCGCCGGGGTCGCTTCGCGCCTGGACGCGGGCCACCGTCTCGACGTCCCCGGCGAGCCCGAGCAGGCCCTTGGCCGTCGCGGCGTGCTCCGCCGCCGCCTCGGGCGACTCCCACCCTGCATCGCAGTAAGCAAAAGAGAAGAAAGAAAGAAAGAAAGACCGGGACGACGCGAGCGAGCGAGGGACGCACCGGTGACGAAGTAGCCCGTCGCCCCGTCCTCGTGCTGCACCCCCGCGGCGGCGATCCTGTGCGTGCGCCGGCGGGCCCCGTCAGCGCGGTCCTCGGAGTCGCGCGTCGAGTACGCATGCGCAGACGTACCCGGTGGCGCCCGGGGCGGCCCTCGTCGTGGCGCCGACGGCCTTCGTGAGCGCGCTCGGGTCCGCCTTGAACGCGTCCGTCGCTTTGAAGGACGCGAGTGCGATGACGGGGAAAGACATGGTGATCGGATTCTTGGATTCTCTTGAGGCTGGAGGGCGATCGGGCGGTTGGGATGCGGAGGGCGAGGGCGCGCCGCACGCTTATAAGCGATCCGAGACGAGAGAGTATGCTTACTGCCCAGGTCCGTCGGTGGAGGCCTCTCCCCGCGCGGACAAAGACCGGGGATCGGCATCCTGGAAGGTGAAGATCGACGGTCCAGTGCTGATCAACGTCCCAAACTCCGAGATATTCGGACTGACGGCATCACTAAATTCCGCACCAATCTCATGCGTGAGCGTTCGTGTACCGATGCCGGTAATGGATCAGCGTTAGTATAGCGATGAGTGGTCGCTTCCACCGTCTGTGCGGATCATGCATGACCGTAGCGCCGTGGACTGACGACAATGGGTGTTCATTCCGGTGTGGCAGAGGATCACTGATATCGACAGCAATGTAAGCTTCGGCTGCAGCAGGTTAGTTTGTGGTGTTCATTGTCTGAATATGCTTGGGGTGCAGTATGTTCACAGGATGCCCATGCTCTAGCAGTACCAAGGGAGGAGGTGATCTGGACTATAGTGAGAATGGTCTAACTTGATCGTTCTTGGGTGAGGTGATGCCAACCACAGACAACGCATGTGATAATGAGATACCATAGGAATTCTTCTAGACAACAGCCGGATCATCATCAGGCAATAAAATAACAGAAAAATGTGGATTGGGTACAGGAGGCGCGGATTACAACCAGACACAGCCCTCGCTGGCCATGATATGAGCCAGTGCGCTGCTCGGAATCAGACCAAGACGGGATCGTCACGGGTAACCCTCGGATCGTCCGAGGGTTACCCGTACGGTCCCTCACCCGCATACCCGTTACCCGGGGTGTACTACTGCGAGTGCGGTTATGTGTCGCTTGATTCTTCATAGAGCGTGGTGTAAGCGAGACGTACGTGAGTGACGGGACGGGGACGCCGCGGGAGGTCTCGGACGTGCGCGGCTGCCCCAAAGCCGGTGGAAAACGGCGGCGACGGGGAACGCGGCAACATTAGAATTCACGAGCATGTTGAGCGGAATCGAGAATCGAGACCGACCCACTTGGCATTGACGCGATATACCATGCGCACCCGGGGCGTATGTCTTCTTGCAGAGCGCATCTTCGTGCTCGTGCAACAGTGGCATGTACCCGGCCTTCTGCCAGATGTGCCGGTGGAGGTTGTGGCCGAACGCGCGGAGCTAATAGTAGGCGGCGTAGGCGTGCGTCAGGACGCTGAACACCTGGTCGAGCCCCTCGAGCGAAAGCGCCTTGGTCTCGGGCACGAACAGGAGCGCGGCAAAGAAGCTGAAGACGCTGTGCGGGCGGTTAGTTCTCAGCGTCGGGACTCGGGACTCGGCGCGAGGAGAGGGAGAGGAGGGAAGATGTGCTTCCAGCCTTTGAACCAGCTTAGGGCATCCAGGCGCTGAGCAGCACGCGGACGGTGAGCGCGATGGCAGTTGCAGGTCGAGCGGGACGTGGTGAGCGCGAGGGATGGAGGAGTGGGAGGGTGCGTACAAAAGCCGGAGCTGCGCGTGGGCGACGGGCTCGGTGGGTGACTATGTCTTGTCTCTTCCATATATCCCATGAGCCTAAGGATGATTAGTATTGTACTCCGTCTCCACGAGGTCCACTGTCGAGCCGACTGAGAGGCGACTGACTTGACCTGGGGACGTCGCGTCACTGGTGCCTGGCGGCTTCACATATTTGCGCTTGAAGTACCACCGCTCTCTCGTCCAGATAGTCACGAAGACATCTGTCGACATCTCAACGTTCTGACGCCATACTTCGGGGACCAGCCTGCTGATCTTGCTCCAGCGAATTTCTCTGACCAAGGTTCCATGCCTCGCACCCGCGAAGCGTCTGAACGACAACGGTGCGTACATTGGCAATTCCACAACAGACAGGATAGCTTACACTCGAACGCTCAGCCTTGCGCAACCCATCCTACAGCGGCAGCAGCGGCACATGGCAGAGCTCGAGGTTCGCATACTTCATCACTTCCTCCACGACCCCCGCGGCCGGGTGCCAGGAGCGACCAGGTCGAGGTGTGCCTGCAAGAACCCCCGCCGCCTTGTCAGCGCGCTCTCCTCCTCCCTCCCCCCGACCTCACCCAACAAAGCGGACAGACACGCACCTGGACGCTCGTCCACCCGATCATCAGCACCCGCACGTCCTCGTCCTCGACGCCCGTGCCCCACGTGAGCGCGAGCAGGCCCGTCTCCTTCGGCGCGCCGGTGACCGCGCCGGTGAGCGTCGCGAACGCGGCCTCGAAGCCCGCGCGGTCCGCCGCGCTCTTGATCGTGAACTTGGCGACCTCGGTCACCGGCGCCTCGAAGACGGGCGCGGGGTCGTGCTCGGGTCGGACGTGGTACATCTTGATCCCCTGGGCCGCGTCCCAGATATCGCCGACGGCGGCGCCGAGCGTCGGGTACTCGGGCGAGGCCATCAGCGCCTTGTGGTCCTCGTACGTGTTCCACCCTGTGCGCGCCGGACGGAAGCCCGGAGAGGGAGGGGAGCGGGGAGAGGGGTAGCGTGAGCGGCTTGTTCCCGCGAAGGCGCGGTGGTGGCATCGGAGGAGGTTGCTCACCGATGAAGAGGTAGCCCGTCGACTGGTCCTCGTGCTGCAGGCCTCCTCGGACGATCCTGCGGGCGGGGCGAACGCAAGTCGGTCTCGCTGGCCCCCGAGTCCGGGGAGCCCGACGCACTCACTTGGTGATGCCTGCGGTGGCCTTGAGGAAGTCGCCGGTCTGCTTCGCCGTCGTCGCAATGTCGGCCGGGTTCGCCTTGAACGCGTCGTTCGCGGCGCAGTGAGCGATTTCGATCACGGGGAAGGCCATCGTAGTGGTGGTGGTGGTCTGGGGCTGAGCGGTTCCGCGGGGTCAGCGACGGTGCCTCCACATAGATCCCGGCGGCGCTCACGGTGTGGGAGTGATTGGGCGATAAGATGGGTGGGCTGGAGGAGATGGGGGAGATGGTGTAAACGCAGGAGGAAGACCGCGAGCCTCTATATACCTCCTCTCTCATGGTCAGCTGGCTGCATCAGTCATGCACTGTCTTGGCCATCCCCGTAGAATACATGGACAAATCGAATGCGTTATCTCGAAACATCCGGCGCCCGGCCCGCCTACTATTGATTCTCGACGGTCCAATGCTGGGCCTCCTCGTATGGCATCACCGGTCTTGCGGCGAGCTGGACGCGATAGCCGGCTGCGTATACGTGCTGGTATACGAGAGAGTTCTCAAGAGTCCGGCGCGCTCATGCTGAAGCTTGAAGCGGTTTCGAGCTTCGGGCTTCGCAGAATTCGAAGCGGCGGTTCCCAAGGCCTGTTCTCGCTGCCGTGGGTCCGTCAAGGTTCGCAACAACACGTGTCGCGCGCGAGATGTGCGTCAAGAGCAAGTGTTCGCTGTTTGGCCGAGGAACGTGCGCGCGCCCACGCTGCACTTGGAGAGTGTAGGCGGAGGGGTGCTTCTTCAATCATCACCATCGATATGACAACGCTCCACCTGCCTCCTTCTTTGCGCACGCACGCTGGTCGTCACTGGATACCCACAGACATCTTGGAGCAATTCGCCCGTACTGTGCACCGGTCCGCCCGGTGTATCAACGCCCACTGCGCAAATGTCGAAATAGTACGGCAGGGGGGCGTCACTGCACGCGTATCGCATCGTATTCCACACGCCTGACCCCTCACAATTCCCCACTGACACGCGTCTCGCTCCACAGGCTCGACAACGGCACGTAGACAACCTCCGCCGTCGCAACCGCAGCGAGGACCGCGCCCAACGGCCCGTTGTTCTGCAAGACTCTGCGATGTGCCTGCACGAAGCCCACCCACACTCGTCAGCTCGCCGTCGACCCGCGCACCTTGGCTCTACCACCCTCCTCGACGCTCGTCCACCCCACGACCATGACGACCGCGTGCTCGTCCTCGATCTGCGCGCATCCCCTCGACGCGCGCGGACCCCGTGGCGACCTCGCCGAGCCACGCGGCGAGCCCCCCGTGGCGGCGGGCGTTGGGCCGGAGCTTGAACATCGCGATCTCCGTCATGGGAGCACGCACCGCGCCAGGCTCCTACCCAGCCGACCTATCGTGTTCTCGTTCCCAATCCTAGAGCGTGACACAGGCTTGGTATGTGCTGGGGGAAGACTGGAGTGTGCCGTCCGCTTGAGCGCGAGGCAAATGAGGGGTGCGCGTGAATGCGATGTGGGGATGAGGAAGAGGCTCAGCGCTTAGGCCTCAGCGCGCAGGGTAGGAGCCTGGCACCTCGCGCGCGACGTCGTTCCGCACATGGAACATCCCTGCCCGGCCGCCCGGCGTGCGGAGCTGCGCGAGGTCCCAGATGGCGCCCGTTTCAGCCAGGGCGAGGGTGGAGTGCGACCGAGAGAGAGACCGTGAGCTCGGTTCGTGCGAGGCGAGAGAGGAGAGAAGGTGGGGTGCTCATCGACATCGACGACGACGTACGCGGTCGCCTGGTCTTCGCGCTGCAGCCCGGGCCGAGCGCACGATCCTGCCCCGCACCCGCGGCACTCGCGTCCGTGAGTGAGCATACGTGGCACGGCTCTCGACGCGGCAGAGGCGCGAACACTCACTCGGTCGTGCCCGGGGTCTGGCTCAGGATCTCACCCGGGGAGCGCTTCGACATCGCTGCGATCGGGCCCCGTTGGGTTCGCCTTGCAGGCCTCTGCGCGACTTCGATTGTGGGAAACGACATCGTGCCTTGGCAGATTGGGTCGACGTTGCGAGGTACTTAGCCTAGGGGTATCGCTAGCGTACTTATTGAATGTCGCAATCTCGGGTAGACGCACAAGCACCTGCACAGATCCACATCCCTCCTTGTGATGCAGATCGTTTGTGTAATAAGGCCATCACAGACTCCATCTTTCATGTGTACAATCGTCATGGGCCATGAGTCATAGCGATGGTGGGCCGCTACGGCGATGGAGGGGCAGCTAACGGACTCACTGAATACAACATATATACTCTCATAAAGCCGACTGCCTTGTGTCGCAGGGGTGCTTCACGCATAATAAGACGCGTGACCATAGCCAATGGTGAAAACCTTCGTGGTCCAGATGATGCCTCAGTTGAGCCCTTCGAGAGCAGACCCGTCTTGCTTGCGTCTTGCTTCCAGCCGTCTCCCGAACGTCTTGCCAAGTTGTCATCCGTTTCAGGTTCGTGGCGAAGCACATCGCGTGGGATTTGTAATCAATCTTGTCATCCTCCCACCGTCAGCAACCTCGAGCCTTGCCCCAGGATCGACACTTGACAAGTGTCGAGAGAAAAGAGGATGCTCTCCAACCCTTAGGTGCTTAAGTGGAACGGGACGAATGAGATCACCGGCTACAGATCTAATCTCATCGCCTCGCACTCGGCAACTGGCGCCCGCAGCTTGACGTCCTCGGAATACCGTCACGGCGTCAACTTCTCCCTCCCTGCCACAGCCGTCGCGTATCCCGCCCAGTGCTCTTCCATCCTCCTAGTTCTCTTCAATGTCCGCGCCGCGACTTCCCATCGAGACCACTGAGAAAGTGCTCGACGAACTCAGCGCTCAGCACGATCTCCACACGCTCACCGCCTGCGCTCGGATCCACAGCGAATGGCTCCCCAGGAGTCGTTTCCTCCTCTGGCGGACTATCAAAATCTCTAGCTTGGACAGCCTATACTCCATTGATCAAGCCTTCAAGCGCTCTCCATACTTGCGCCGTTGGTCCATGCTGTTCGACTGACGACTTTGGGCCACGGACATCCATTTCCCTGGGCCGCACCGGCGATCCTCCTTCCTCATCTCCTCCACATCGACACATGGGAAATAAATCATATGATTACGATGTACCCGTGGGTTTCCCCCGGATAATCATGTCGTGCCTCCGGCACTACCCGCCGTCAAGACCCTTATTCTTTCGGACGTCTGCTTCCCCACTCCGCTCCATCTCTACCGCTCATTCGTGCATTCCCCACTTTAGAGACACTGGAGATAGCTTCTGTGAAGTGCGACGGACACTCACTTCATGATGCGCTCATCTCTTCACCACCCTCCGGGAATCTATTGAATTTCACAGTACGGTGCGAACCCACCACGGATATCACAAGGCAGCTTGCCGGGTTCGTTGTTGGAAGCTGCTCGACATTGGTGCACCTCAATATCGGCGTTAAATTGCTCATCGCAGTAGGTACATGTGTAGACAACTCACGCTGTGAGATTTTCAGAACTAACTTCCACTCACACTCACAGGCATTCCACTTGCCGACTTTACGAGTCTCACATGTCTTTCTGTCGATACCGCCTTGACATATCAATATTATCCCACCCTTCTCTCCGATCCTACGACACTACAGGACCTCAAAAATCTTGTGGCTCATCTTCAACTCCCACCTGCCCTACGCTCCTTGGAAATATTCTTGATCGTTCTGGGATATTTGATGACTTGTGACCTCAGTAGTCTACAACAGGCAACTCTACAACTCGCAGGATTGGTGATGAATCACGGCTATCTCAGCGCCAATGGGATCAACCTCGTAGTGCAAGACTCGACACGGAACCTCGTGGACAGATGGAGATCCACGTTAGAACGTGCTTTCTCCTCACTTCAACATACACGGAACCTTCTACACATCCAATTTCGGTACTCCAGTGTGTTCTGTTCCTTTTAACCATTTATGCATGTACAGTAATCATTGTACTTATCCAGGTTTACCGGAATGGACGACCCCTGACTCCGAGTACGGGCATCCCACTTCTTCAGACCACTTCATCTTCTCTCGAGATGGAAATTGGGCGGCCAGCGTAGCGTTCATCGTTCAAGATCGCCGGCGAGTGTTCAGTAATGCTCATAATCTGGGATATTCGCACTGGCGGTCAACCGGCTTTGGAACGTTGGTATCGCTCGTCGGCGCCCATTTGGGACCGAGTAGGAACACTCGCCTTCTCGCCTTCGACCGTCCGCCTCTTCCTTCACTGTCATGACCAACTGAGAATATTTAGCCTCCCTTGTGCACCGGAAGAATCCCTCACCTACAGCGACCTTCGGGAGACGGGACACATCAAGCCTTCTAACGGACTGCAGGAATTCCTCGCCGCAAGCTGGTCACCGGACAGCGCCCAAATTCTTGTGCTGGTGACGACGATGGAAGTCCAAATCTTGGACGCGGAGAGTCTGGCCCACATGCGTACGCTGCACTGTCCCCCACGATTCAGGGTCATTGGCCCGATTTCATCTCTCAGTATCTCTCGACGGCCGGTTCGCTTTGGTTCGCCAACGTTCTTGCCGGTCCTGGAACAGCCGCAGCGGGGAGCCCAACTACAGTGATGGCGTCTTCGCCGTGGAAATGGCGTCGGACCAATCCTTCCCCTTCCTCCTACATCTCCATCAACCCCATCATTCCGGCGACAGCCTATTCCAGGCCGTTCTGCGACACGAAACTAAGAACAGCGAAGGACTATATTCTCCTCGCAGTCACCAGAGCTGGCGCGCTTTTGGTCGAATCCAGTTCCGGTGCGCACGGCGACGACCATGCCACCCCTACGACGCTGGCGCAGGCACTTCCCGAAGGCTGGACGGCGAAGGCGCTGTCCCAGGACGGCTCTCGTGTACTGTGCTTCGAGCCAACGCCGGGTCGGATTCTACGTGTGTCGGACGTCGCTGGTATGCGTATTCGACACCGCGACCGGAAGGCCGCTGTCAGGGTCTTTCGAGGTCGAGTCCTACCAGGAAATCCTTGTTGGTGACAGCACCATTCACTGCCTTCCATATTCTGGCCGACTCAACCCGGCACCGGGCAGCGCCATGCTCCGTGGTATTGGAGCACTCTCCGCGGTCGCCTCCACCGCGTCCCAGCCCTAGACCGCAAACATTGCCAATTGGTGGTCACGGACGACGGATCGATGGTCGGATGGTCGGATTGGCACGGAGGGTGCACTTCGAGCGCAACGAAGGCGACGTGTGATCCCGGCAGACGATGCGTGACGACTGGCTTGTACAGTAGTCCGCCTTCACGGCTTTACCTGACGTCCATGCATGTACAGGCGACCATGCTGGAGGTGGCGAGGGTTTGATGGGGTGGGCGGCGTGCGCGTGCAGGATCATGGATGGGGTAAATGTATATGTATTCATGCTTGATATCATACACCGTCGACGTATCTGCCGCGCAAGCTGCAGGTGCACGGCGATTGCCTTTGCGAGGCCCAAAGCTCTTGGGGGACGTCCTCGGACGACGGCAGCTCGGTCGTCAATATCTCCAAGCGCCCTACGTCCATCTACACTGAACCATGCATGCGCACTCAGTTTGCCAATGCATGCACCATCACCGAACACACCAAAGCCTACTCAAAGGAAACGGGCGGGTCCTCGGATCACTTCTTTCTTCTTCGTCCGAGGCTCCCTCATCCCTTCCCATAGCATCCAATTCAGAGCGGTCTCCCTTAAGAGTGGTCTACCCGACGAAGGATATGCTGCCAAATAACGTACTTTCGAATCTCCTAGTTGCAAAGCAATACGACGATGATGCAACGATACAGTTGGCTCTAATCGATACATGCGGTTCGTGCGGCACATACGTTTACATATTTCCGACAAATACACAACGGCACGAGGATCTGGGTTGGGGAGACTACCGGTGTCGCCAATTAGGCTGCATGAACCCGTGCGGGTGATGGTTCGGTCCAGGAATGGGAAAGATGGGCGGCGTGGCAACGGCTTGTAGAGGGTAGTGGCCGTGGTTGTTGAACTGTGTCGCGCCGCGTGGGCCCGAAAGGAAGCCGCCCCGACCCATCGCTACCTGGTGAGCCAATGGGGTCACGGTGCCGGACGCTGCGGGCGTGGGGACAGTGCTCTGGGGTCGTGCCGGAGGTCTGTATTGCTGTCGAGTGCGTGTCAGCACATGGACTTAGGGTTACGGGGAGCGGAGAGACTCACGTATTGTTTTCCCTCACGATAGACTTCCTCCAACTTGCTGTCGAACGAACCTCGGCTTCTAGCTGCAAGTACACCTTGTACAGCTTCAGTGCCGACAGTGCATCTTCGATCGAATCATGCGTGTCCGTCTGGATGTTCTCCTTTAGAACGAACCAAGTCAGGAACTTCAAAGAGAGTCGGCGCTGGCGAGCTTCAAGGAAGTATAGGTCCACGGTATCGATCACTTGCTCCTGCGGTACGAAGATATCTACAAAAATTTGAGTGGTTGTCATCATCGGGGCAAGAGATGATACGCACTGATGATGCGGAAGTCCTTCGATAGGCCGTGCCCGATAAGATGCAACCGCTGTCGACAAGCAAACGCAGCTTTTTATACACGACCTTCAAAGGCGTCAACGTGTATCGCGAGAGGCTGGGATCCAAGTCGCCGACTAACAACTTAATCAGCATGTAACCATGACCTTCGCAGGAATGGCTTACACTTGATGCCGGAGAACTCCGTCAGATAGTCGACGATGATCTCGCTTGTATGGATGTGGTCGTCGATGAAAGGCATGCCCTCCTTCGATCCATCACCACGCAGCACAGACACGCGAGCAAGCGAGAGACGGGCAGGTCGAATGACCTTCTTGGTGCCGTCGGATCGATACTCGGTCTCCTCTTGCTGCATGGACACGAACTCGGCGTCAATGGCAATCAGAGTACCGGGTTTAGGCAACTCTTCGAAGCGCAGCGGTTCGTGCTTGATGACTCGGGAATCGCGATTTCTGTAAAGGCAGAGTTACATGCTACGCGACAAAAGACGGAGCTCTGATGACGTACGCGGCAATGTTGGTGTCTCGGCAGAGGATCGACCTGTCCATCTTGTCCGGTAGGCCGTGAAGTCGAGGCGCTGGCAAACGTCCACGCGTTCAAGGTACAGTATAGCTGGCACCTACGTTCACGATATTGAGAATCTGATTCGTGGGGTTCGGAGATAAACCGACCTTCCACCCGAAGGGAAGCTCAGAGCTTCGTCCTCGGATATGTTCTGCACCACGAAGTCATTGAAGATAACCACGGCTCCGGGTCGGAAATCTCCGCCTCCGGCACTGCAACGCGAAGTCAGCGCGACACAAAGCACCCACAAAGCGACACACACCTTTAATGATCGCCACGAGGTGCGAGTTGGCATCCTTCGGCACGACCTGCGCCACGATCGCCGCAGCTCGTACACAACCGCCTCCGGGTCGTCCATGCCGTCGATTTGTCCGTGGATCTGGACGCGCGGGCGCAGGAACGTCTGTCGCCTCGAGTCGCGCCAAAACTTGTGCGCCTCCTCTCCGTGCGCAGCGGCGTTGACTGCTAGGATGGGCGGGAGGTCGCGCGAGTGGATCGCGCGCCGCGTCTCGAAGGTCGAGAACTGCTTGCACGTCTGGCACGTCGCCTTGTGCGTCGTCTGCCGCAGGATGAGGAGCGGAGGACGGACGCGAAGTCCGCCTCTCCAACTGCGTCAGGCGCGCGTCGCACGGGATAGATGAGGTCGATCAAGTGCGTCATGTTCTCCTTCTCGCGCACGGCGTGGCAGGTGGCGCAGACGATGATGTTTTTCGCGTCGACGCCGAGAAGCTGGGTGATCGGGGCAGGCGCTGGCGAGAGCATGTCGATGGGTCCAGCGTTAGGGAGCAGCATCGGGTTGTGCGGGAATGAGTTGCCCTCTGAGCTGAGGTGGTCGATGAGGAAACGATGGAACATCTGGATCATGTGGGCGTAGCTGAGCTCCGCGCTCTCGCGGCCGTAGTCCATCAACTCGATGGCGTTGTTCACTAGGAAGAACGTCAGCGAAATCACCAAGAGGATGTATGCGACGCACTCTGAGCAAGGACGCCCACGGTTTTGCAGAAGTTGCTCGATTGGCAGTTGGTACCATGTGCATCCTCGAGCATCCGAGTGACGAACCCGAGCTCGCATAGGAGGCAGTGCTCGCGAGGACAGTCGGTCGTGATGTGCGACTTGGCGAGGCGACGAATGGGGAGTGTGTAGTGCATCACTTGTACCAGCGCGTTCGTGTACGAGTTCAAGATATGCGTTTCTAAACCGCTGAACGAGGTCTTGTTGTAGAACTGGGTACGACGGACATGACTTAGTGTTCTGAGCCAGTAGAGTGCACTACACTCACCCAAAGTCAAAGTCCTCTACGCCGAACTTCGAGTATTCGATCTCGACTTTGCGATAGCACTTGGGAACGATGTCGGGGTTGTACTCGTGGGTCGGAGTCACAGGTTCTGACTGCCTCTCGGTCAACTAAGGCTGGCACTTTCGCGCCACCAACAAACTCACCTCATTGTATCGAGTCTTGCCGCTTCGGAAACGACCACCACTCTTACGAGGGGCTGTAGCCACAACATTCCGCCTTCCACGCAGCTCCTTGGGAAGCGAGGCATACGCGATGGAGTCGTTGACCTTGATGGAGCTGAGTACTTGCTGCGGGATCTTCGGCGGAGGTGCGAAGTACATGTTTGTAGGTGCGAAGTCGGTGGACCATGAGGATAACAGCAAAGACTTGTAATGCGGCATGCCGACAGTGTTCAGGGACTGAGCAGTGCTTCAGCACAAGTTTCCAGCCGCACATAAGACCACTCACGTCGTGTCCGTCCAAGTGATGTCCAGAAGAGCTTCCGCAGAGTCGGGCCATTCGATCGGCTTCCCGTCGAACCCGTTGAAAGGCAACATCGCCTCTTCCTCCGCTGCCGAGAGCAGATGGATCGCCCCGTCCGAGTCTCCGAACGCCATGTAGCCAGCGGTAGGAGAGACCGCCACAGAGCTGATGTATGAGGGCGCGTCCAGCTGATAGAACTCGTTGGTGGCCGGGTTCGTCGTGTCCACGATTTGTACTAAGCCTTGGCTGGACGTGATCGCCAGTGTAGACGGGCGATTCGCGAAGCGTGTGATGAAGCTCGGGCCTTGCGAGAACGGGATGGGCGTGAGTGCTTTGAGATTGCGGAGGTCGTACACCTTCACAAGCGGATCCGGGAATGGCCGTCCTTGCCTGTTGCTTTTTAGACATTGCCGTGAGCGAAGACAGCAAGGGCGAACATACCGCATGCCTAGGCCGATCGTGTAGAGCAGCGTTGAAGTCGTTTCAATGCCCTGAATGCCGCTCAGATGCGCCTTGACCATGTTCGATCCATAGGAGCGTGTCGTCGCGTCGCGTGGGTCGTGCAGCCTAACCCATCCATCCGCGTCGCCGGACACAAAGTACGTTTGGCTCGCGGTAAAGTGCAGATGGGTGAGGATGCTCGGGACGGACGAGCGGCGGAGGACCGATCCAGTCTGGGTGTTGAGCAGAATCAGCTCCGAACTTGCGGTCGAAAGCGCGATGGTAGATCCATTGGACGGCTTGTTGGAAAACGTGGTGATTTGGTTACCGGGCCTAGTGCGCGGGCTCGTAAAAGCACACGAAGAGAGAGAAAGCGGACGCACCTGAAGAACCACGCGTTCAAGCCGCCCTTGCCCCATGCGCCGATCCCATCGCTCGCCACTCCGCACGCGATCACGTTGCTCTCCGTCGCGAGGATCTTCTTGACCGCGAGATGGCCGCCAACGGGGTAGTGGACGCCGCGCAGACCGCGCGCGGTATAGTTCGCGCAGACATGACCGGAATTGGTGCCAGACCAGAGAATGTCTGTGACCGGGTCGAAGGAGAGGGAGGTGATGGGCTGAGGTAGAACATCTCTCTGGTAAACGAGCGACGGAATCTGGTGGTAAGTAGCCGACATTCAGCGAGGCATGTAAGGAGAATCCAAGTGGCAAGAGGGCGGATCGCAAGCGCGCTTGGCCCTGCTCTTGAATTTCTACCACCACCACCACCACCCAGACGCTAGATGCACTCTCTATGGCCTTTCTCCATGTGACACGCAGGAAGGTTGCACCTTTGAAGGATAAGACAAAGCAGCATGGCACTACTAGCGGACACGCGACAATATTGTTCATGGTGATTACGGGTGTCTACATTGTAAGAGTATGCGAGTCCTTGTCCATTGCCACAAGTTCAGTTCGTACGGAGCGTTGATATATTCATATCATAGTCCTATCATGCACCTAGAGCACCAAAGAACGACTCGTCCGATCATTTCTGGTACTGTTTGCAAAGCATGCCAGGTTGCTCGCGAAAGAGCTCGGTCTCGTTGATTTTTATAACGGGCTGCCAAGAACCCTTGGCAACGCGCTTGAACGCGAGTAGGCGCAAGTACTTGAGCTCGATCGGCCTTCCCTTGTGCTGCGGCGCTGTACCCTTCTGGCGAGCGCGTTGTGAGCCCCCGTATCATTGCTTGCCGAATCTGAGGAATTCACTCACGATGGCTTGTTTAACCTCGCCCGCTATCTCGTGAGCTAACGTCTTCCTACTGATAGATCCCCCCTGCGCGGTTGCCCTCATGGCGGCAATCTGTCGTTGATACGGGCTACAGCCCTCGAACTACCATCGGTCTATGTGAGTGCTCTTCACAATCACGCAAAGGCATTGCGGGTCTCACCTGCAGGCGGAAATGATTCTTGCTCGCTACTCCCCATTTCTTATCGTAGGCCTCTTGGTCTCCCTCCTCCAACATATCCAGCTCCTCGCTTTTATCCAGCGCTGACTGCAGCGAAATCCCCTCGCGGCCGTTGGCCAAGGAAAACCCCACAAATTCGGTGAACTCTTCTATACCCCTCCTGCGACCGTCGTAATCGATCACACGAAGGTAAGTCCATGCCGCCTGTGATGGTATCGTCAGATAGTAAACCCCTCCACCAACTCAAACACTTGCCTCCTGAGGCTGCGAATCGCAAGCGGCCACCGACCGATGCACCGGGAGTTCCTCTACCTTGATATGAGTGTTGCACCAGGTACAGTCCTCCGTGTCCGGTGATGTCCAGTCTTGGAAATTTTCCTCCCAGGATTGATCGACTGGTTCTTGGCCTGGGATGTAAAAGGATATCGATTCCTGCAAGGTATGCCACCTATCGGTCAATGAACACTGCACCATTGCTGAAGCACTTGCCTCTTTTTTCCCGATCATAGCTGTATCGAAAGCCATGGTGAGGAGCAGTCGCCAGTGAGGGAGGTGGCTCCATTGTCACGACGAAGTTATATACCATTCTCAACGATTCCATTTGGCAGGTGACCCACTGCGTCGCAGAACCTTACACACCAAGATCCTGCTGGAGGTGTAGCCACAGCCTAGTGGATTTGGGCCATTCTCCTGGGAAGTGGCAAGGGCATATCAAACTCCAAAGAGTTCTGCATGTACAATGAGTGAAAGGACAAAGTCTAGACCGATCCTAGCTGACATGAAGGAATGACGTAAATTCCTGATATCCTTCTATCTGTGTGACTTCGGACGGATACCTCATGCGAGGCAGCCTGGCCAACGACCGGGTCCATATCCGGGATATCTGTGTCATCATTGGGTTCTGTACGCACAATGTGGATCTCATTCGTTGTGACAGCGAGCTGGATGATTTCGGTGAGTATATGTTCTCTCATCATCGTCTAGCTCCGAGGACTGATCAAGATGATATCAGCAGCATCAGCAAAACGAGCGGGGGGCAACAAAGCGCTGTCGTGCCAAACATCTCACTGATTCATCAGTGCTTGACCTTCTTCAAAGCTGATTTCGAACTTCGCAATGAACGCAAAGGAACTACAATCGAAAACGAATGTATCGTACAGTCGAATTTTAACAGGGATGGCGTCCGTTTGTATCATATATTCCCCTCTCTGGATCTGACACCCCCTAAGTTCAGATAAATGCCTGGAGCACGACCTCCCAGGAGCCCTTAGACACACGACGGAGCGAACACAGTGCCAAATTATCGATCGTCAGCGCGCGCCCGTTATAGATGGGACGTTGCAGGGCCTGGCGGAAATCATGTCAATGAACGGACTCGGCACCGGAGAACAAACACGCCTCACAATCATCCGATAGGCCTCCTCTGCGATCTTGCGGGCGAGCTGCCGGTACGACACGGGCTCTGCCCCGCACGTGGACCGCCTCGTCGTGATTTGGCGCGAATAAGGCTCGTGGTCCGGGGACAGCTGAGTCGTAAGGTCAGTATCGCGTTGGCGCCGTGATTATCGGAGACGCACTGACCTTGGGGAAGCGCACGCACAGCTTCGTGGGCACGTTCTGCGGAAGCAAGACAGGCTCGTCCGCGTTCTGCAAGCACACGTGTGCTCCGAACTGCTTGATGGCGTCGGCCAGGCGGATTCGACGTTCTCCGCTCGCGAGCTGGAAGTCGATGACGTCGGTGAAGCCCTCGCCTCTTCCCTTGGAATACGCAGAGCCGGGCAGGTCCGTCCACTCGGCCTGGACCGGCTCGGATGGGTTTCGTGAGTCGTTTGTCTCTTGCACATGCTCAGGCATGACGAATAAGCAGCTCCATATCTGGGAGAACTGCTCCCCGAGAGCGGTCAGTCAAAGATCACGCTGAAGATTGAGTCACCGCTCACCGAGGCTTCCCACTGCTCGGGTTGGGATAAGGTCATCCCGTCTGGAGAGGAGCAAAAGGTGGTCATGGGCATAGTGAGGAAGGAGCGATGACCCGACGTCGCGATGGGGGACCCATCTCCATCTCCCTATGACCTCGATGGATATATGTATACCTCCCCCACCCTCCCTATCCCGATCCGAGTGGACACTTCAGCGCAGCCCCGACCAGACGAAAGAGGGAAGCGTCACCAATTGTGGGCTTCACAGCGCGTCCAGGCTGGTCTGGAAGACAGATGGAGAGGGCACCCTAGGTGCAATCGCGGGGCGCCGGCTCGGCGAGCCAATGGCAACGCTCTCAACCACCACCACGCACCCCGAGAGCCGCTCCACGCGCGGTTTCGACGAAGCTTAATCGTGCTGACGGAAGTGCGGATTGGTCTGCGCACGTCGACGTCTCACGAAAGATCAGGTCGAAGCAGCCGCCATCGTGGCCTCCCACGAATAAACTTGCCCTCTCACGAAGGATCTCTCAGAAGCTCGCCTGAGCGCCGCCCGTGCTAATACCCGTTTATGTGTATGGCGTCATCCAGGTCCACCCTGTATATGCACAGTCCACACTCTCATAACGCACACCCCTCGAGAACTTATGCGAGGGTGTCCGTTTCGAAAGAAGCTACAGGCGAGAGAGCAAGTCCTGCCGGATCTCCGCGCACAAGTATTCCACCTCGCGCACTCTGGATCCGCCCTTCTCCACAGGAACTCGGGGAACCCGCACACAGAAGTTCTCACGCAAAAATCAGGCCGTCTTTGGACGGTGTCCAGAGCGTAGATCTGTTATGGTCGACTGCAGGGATGCGTTACGAGAGGGTCGACTGTATCTTGGATGGGCTTCGGACTGCGATCAAAGTTTGCTCAAGCAAGTCTACCCTTGAGATGCAGTATCCAGAGACTCCGCAGTTTCCATGCGACACACTTGTTGAAACGGCTATCCCGACCACTTGGATGCGTGGCTATCCGGACGAACGAATACGTCAATTGTGATGCCCAAGGGTTCTGTTATGTGGCCGTCGGATATCCCCCACAGATTATGAGCCGCTCGGCTTCTCCGGCAAAGAGGATATCCCAGTGTGTCAGCGCGTCATCAAAGGACGGGAAACGGCCCAAAAACCATCTCTGGTGGGACCTTTGAAACAGCAACTGAAGCCACACCTTCACATTCTGAACTTGCGCGCTCGCTCCTTGGCCCAAAGCTTTCGCAGCAGGGGTCTCGACGCCAGCCCCAGCCCGTCCGTCGCGGTCACATAACTACTTTCAAGCTATCCGGACGCACGTCGGAGTGCCACAAAGAAGCGCGGTAATGAACGACCCTGCTCCAGACTGCGACATGCCGAGGCAGGACCTCCGCCGGTCGTAGTCGCAAGCGAAGGGTGCATCTGTCCTGTCACTGGCGGTGGCGATAGGCGGGGGCTCGTGGATCCACGAGCCCTCGCCAATCGCTGTTGTGGGATGCCGCAGCCACGCCAACTCGGTTTGAAACAAGTTCGAGAAGGCGCACCACGAGGGAGAGACCGCGCGAACGCTCTCAAAAGGACCAAGGCGGCATTTTGCAGCTGAAACGCAGATGCGAACTGGGCAGCAAACAGAACTCGACTTGATTCTGAGTGGTCCTTTCTTTGAACCACCCGATGCGCTCTGTTGTTCGTGCGCAGGCGTGACTGTCGAGAACAAGAATGCGCATCACTTCTCGACTGTTGCTGTGGTCATCCACCGCAAGCACGCGGTGATCTGGGATGAGCCAGGAGACAGCCAGAAGTCGCGCGAATGTGTCACTTACAGCATCCACACGAAATCGAGGGCCACTCTGGAGCTTTGGCAAGTGAGAATGCTGGAATGGGAAGGAGATGGGCCGCGGAACACCCAACCGACGTTATTGAAGGCCGAGCTGCGAAGACCTGTGTCCTGGGTTCTATGCACAACAAAGGATAGCAAAGAGGCATAGCTGTTGCATTGCATGGCAGTATGCCGTGGAGGCCTCAGGCGCGCCGGCCATTGGACAGCGCCCGCTTTTTCGACGCCTTGACCTCCTTCTCGAACCGGCTCCGCTTCCTCTGCCGCGGCCCGTCCTCGCCCAGGTCCTCCCCCGCGTCCTCGCGCGAGCGCGCCCGCGCGAGCACGCCCTGCTTCTTCCCCCGCTGCCTCAGCTCCTCGTACCCGTCCCCGACGACCGCGCGGCCCCTGCCCGCCCCGCGCCCGACGGCGCGCAGGATGTCCCCGAACTCGGCGTCGAGCCCGCCCCCCGGGCGCGCGCGCCGCGCGGAGACTGTGCCGGTGCCGCCCAGCGCGACGTCGGCCTCGTCGAGTTCGCGCGCGCGCGCGTCCCGCTTCTTCATCACCAGCCGCGTGAAGTTCTCCTCCTCGAACGCGGTCATGCGTGCGAGCTCGCGCGCGCGCGCGGAACGGTGCGCGCCGCCCGCACCGCCGGGCGCCGCACCGCCGAGGCCCGACGTCGACTCCGCGTCGGGGCGGGACGGATCGAGGTGCGCGAGGTGCGCGAGCGCTGCGGGGACGCGCGCGCGCTTCTTGTCTTTGGAGGGGCGCGGGGCGTCGGTGTAGGGCATCGGCGCGAGCTTGGGCGGGCGGTAGATGCCGTCGCGCGCGGCGCCGTCGGTGACCGCGTCGTCCTCGCCTTCCGAGCCGGAGGCTTGGTCCATGAGGGCCTGTGGGTTCGGACGGAACGCGAGGGGGTCTGGGAGGGGGTGTATGCGTGGGTAGGGGAACCCTAGAATGAGGTTGGGGGCACGTACCGTTCGCGATGTTTTTGTCGACGGAAGGACCCTCCTCGGCGGCGCGGACGAGCTTGTCGATCTGGTACTTCATCCGGCCCTCGAGCACCTTGACCTTCTCCAACACCACCCTCGCCTCGATCGCGGCATCGACACGATCCCCAGCGCCGGCTCCCCGGGCAGGGCGGTCTTTGGCACTGAACGAGGCACTTGGAGGACTCCGCTCGGTGAGGGAGTGGCCAATTGCGCGGCGCGCGACGATGAGGGAAAGTGATTGGAGGTAGGAGAGCATCATGTGGTGCTTGAGGGAGAGCAAGGAGATGCCGTCGCGCGTGTCGAGTTCAGACGTGGAGTTTTGCCTTCGGTGATGAAGATGAAAGCCTTGATAAGGGGGACGGACTACAAGACGGTCGCGTAGTACATACTTGTCGTGCAAAGACTTCACAATGTCCCTAGCAGCCGACATGCTTCCCCTCATCTGGTCCAGCAGCTCGCATAGAGCCTGCACATTCTCCTCCGGAGGGGCTGAAGTCGTCGGTTCTTCCACGTCCGCGGAAGCCATTTGTGCGCTAGAGTTGCGGAAGACCGAATGCAAGTCGTGGGACGGCAAGACGAGTGTGGACGGGAGAGGGAGCTGGAGAAAGAGAAGTTAGCGAGCAAATTTTGAGAGCGCGGGAGTCGGAAAATGAAAATGATCAGTTAACGGGTTTCTAAGCCGCCGCTCCTAATGTTATAGAGCGTAATGCACGACATCTCGGTTGGTCAGAGCCCAGTGCGCTTCATCAAGCTTGTCCTCAACCACCACAATGTCCCACTCACCTCCGGCGACCTCTGGGGCAGAAAGCAGACGACGGCGCCGTTCGGACGACTGGGGCTATATATGCGTCAGCTGGCAATGCTTCCATCCCTTCGCACGGCCTCAATTCAGTCTCCTGTGCACGCGACCAGCCCCACGCCCGTCGCCCGCTCTGGGCTGTAATAGGGATCCAACTACAGCCTTCTACTTATGCCGTGCCGCAAATGCTCAAGTACGCGCACCAACCGTTTTTCCGAAACCACGGCCGTTCACTGTAGCTACAACTTTCGTACCCCCTGCTTTTTTTGACTTGTTCGTGGTAAGCACATGCTAGTCTCACTACTACCACCAAACCCAGCGCCCGTTTTCCGACCCCAATTCTCATCTAGGTATTTTCAGTGGACCGCAGTACTACCTTTCCACAAACATAACAAGTGCACCCACAACTCGACTGTCGATTCTTCGTTTCGCCAACGGGCCCGGAAATAGGATCGTACGTAACGGCCCTTGCCTTCAAGTTGATGACGGCGCCTGCAGGTTCATAGCGGTCCATCGCTCCGTCTACGGCCGTCGCGTTTTAGGTCCCCACGCCCTCTGTCACAAGCCCAGGAGTGCCGTCTCGTTGATGTGAAGCACCGGCTGCCACGACGCCTTCGCCACGCGGCGAAGCTCCATCAGCCGCAGGTGCTCGAGCGCAAACCGTCGGCCCTTGTAGTACGGCTCCTGGGCCACCTGGAACACGAAAAAGAACCAACAGGTGAGTCGCGTCGCTGTGGACCCCCACGCGGAACGGATCGTGGTACTGACGATGGCCCACCGCACCCTCTCGCAGATTACACGCGCCAGCTCGCCGAGCGGGATCGACTGCCGCCCGGGGGTCTCCCGCCGCGCCCGGATCTGCTTGTCGGCGGGGCGAGGCTGGTTCAGGAGCCAGCCGCACCCTTGAAACTGTGCCCGCGGCCAGGTACGTGAGCACGGCGCTTGGGGGGCACGTAGAACGGAGCGCGCTGATACTCGCCTGCAGGCGAAAATGAATCCGGGTGTTCACCGGCTCCTCCCAGGCGTCATCGAACGCTTCGGCGTCTTCTTTGTCCAGCTGGCCCCACGGGACTCCCCTGCCCGGGACCGCGGCGAGCGGGAGACCCTCTTCGCCGTGGCGGAGGCGGAAGCGCACCCTGTCGGTGTATTGCGTCTGGCAGTTGGAGTCGGAGTAGTCGATCAACGGCAGCTCCTTCCAGATGGGCTACACATCCAGACAGTCCGTGAGTCTCCAGCACGCACGGGAGGCGGAGACTTCTCACCGCAGGAAGCACAGAATGGCCGAGGGTTGGGAAGATAGGTTCTTGGATTTCTGCCGGCGCTCTGGATGGGAGAACGACCTCGGGCACTGGGTAGAGCGAGGAGTAGGTGGTGTAGGTCCCTTGTGGAAGGCTGTTCATGCTGATGTTGAAATGCTGCCAGAAATCGTTGCCCTGGCGCTCGAAATTCGCCAGTGCGACGTCCGCCTCATACAACTTCGTCGCGATGCCCTACGAGCAAAGTGTCAACGTCAATGTCACGGTGTGGTCGCAGTGCAACAGTGGGCTCGCCTCTTCTGCTTCGCCGTGGCGCCAAAATTCGCTGTCCTCGAAGTCGTTGGGTGCGTCGTGTTCGCTGGACATCCCGAGGAGTGAGTGGTTGTGCGTCAGAGGAGATGAGGAGGCGAGCGAGCGACAGTTGACGACGGCCAAGCACTTCTTAAGTACGGTGTGGCGACCGCCTGCGCATCGACGTAGACTCCACTAGCGGGGGGGCTACGCTGATGAGGCGGTCGTAGAGTATAGCAAGGGAAATGAATGAGGACACTGGCCGGGTGTGCATAGCCGCTCTTCAGACGCCCCTCGAGATGGGAGTGGACCAGGGACCGGGGAGACGGCCTTCGCCCATTTCCGTACGACGGCGCTATGCCGCGCTATGCTCCAGACACTGCGACCCCAGCCTCACGCTTGGAGACGCGATGCGGCTCGCGCTGTGGGTGTCTTTCGCCGCCCGTCCCTACGTACTAGATCCACAACGTCCGGGCGGAAGTCGACAAAACGGAAGCATGACTTACGCTTGCGCGATAGAGCGGCGAGCTTTCCCCCGAGCGACTCAACAAGAACTAGCGGTCGTTCAACCTCCGAGTTCCCTGCCAGCGCGTGCGCCTCCGATTAGTACCCGCTGCGCTTCGCGAAGTTCAGACCGGCCGGGCCCGGCACCGTACCAATTGCGTCGGGCCCGTGACCAGCCGTGACCCGGGCCATCGACCGACCTCTTCCCAGTGCCCACTCGACGATCGATTAGGGTCGCCCATGGGATGCATCCTACGCTGCATCCTGCCCGGCGTCCGCGCCTTCGTTCGGCGGCAATTCTTGCGGTCTCCAGCTTCAGGGCTGCCCGAGCATGAGCTGAAGATGGCCACACGCGCCACACGGTCGCTCGGGCGAGCGGAGCTCTGGGGCGTCGTGGCGGATCAGTGAGACCACCAGGCGGTGCGCGACTCCGATTCGGTAGCGTCATATCTCATTTCGGTCGTCGCATTCCCGGCGCAGGCAGCATCCCTGGGCTATCGCTGCAAGCTCGAGATTGAGCTCCGGCCGCGATGAAGCCTCCTCAACTCAGGCGGACTGAGCCATGACCTCGCCACGCGGAATCACTCAGTATTCACGAGCGGCTGCGGGTCTCTTCAAGAAGCATACCGAATCTAGTTAGCTGGCTAGCGAGAGCGGGGCAATCTTGTTACCGGGCACGTCGACTCAGGGCAAGTCGAAACTTTCTTCACTTCCGACTCGGAAAGCAAGGAATCAAGGACACGTTCAACCATCTCGAAAAATTTCTCTTGCGTCGTGGCGCCGAACGTTGCCAGACGGAAGACAACCGGTGTGGTGTACACTTAGAGCACAAACGGACGGAGATGAGCCGCGCGAAGTTCGAACGGGTAGGCCGCCGGTATCAAACCTTCATGACAAGCGTGGATCCACAACCTGTGACCTCCGAAACTGCCCACGGTGCGATGAGCGCGGAGGTACCGGAGAAGGTTGGGCCACAATAGGCGACAAGTTGTTCTCTCGTGAACTGCGCATGTTGTGCGGAGATGACCTACGCAAACAGGCGGGCCACCGGAACCAAGTCTTCATGATAAGCCAGGATCCGCAGCCTATGACCGAAATGAGTTATATGTAGTAGCTACTGATCAAACCTAGTAAGCGCCAAGCAGAGGGTTGGACGCCCCATCGCGCCCCCATGACGATACTGGAAACATTCGTGTGGTCCACGCAGACAGACCTGTTGACCGCTGATAGGGCGACTCGGATGGCAACGTGTGAGAACGTGCTGTGCTCGAGGCTCGGACAGAAAACGCGAGGACGTGGAGTTTGCCACGGGCCGTTATTTTGCGACGGTCGTCGACACCATGAAAGCTATGTATGCGAATGTCCAAGACCAAACCTGTGCGCCGTGCCGCCAATATTGACCCCATCTCAGCCTTGCCCCCTCGTGCCCCCACACCCGCCCCACGTTCCCAATCGAACCGCCCCAGGTCTCAAAGGCCCCCATACTCGTCCGTCGGGCGCAACGCCTGCATGTTCTGCATCACTTCCCTGAGCTCTGTCTCCACGAACTGCGCGGCCTCCTTCGCGACAACCAACTTCTTCTCGAGCTCATCGGCGGCCATCGTGCGCACCGCGTCGCCTCCGGCCGCGGCCTCAACGAGCCCGATCCGGTCGAAACGCACGAGCGAGTTGCCGATCCTCGGGAGCGCGCCATGCGCGTCCCACCCGTTGTCGTTGAACGTGAGCACGGCACGGACCGCGGCGGTGTTGATGTCCCGGTGTAGCTCCTCGAGCTTCGAGAGCTGGACCTCCATCCAGCGCGCGCGCCGCTCAAGCGCGAGCGTCAGCGCGGCGACCTCGTCCTCCTTACCCGGCCCGTTCGCGTCCTCGCTGCCATCGTCGAGGAAGTCGTCGCCTTTGAGCATGTCCCGGAGCACGCCGTCGAACGACGAGCTGTCGTCCCACGTCGTCCGCGGCAGCAGCCGGAGCAGGTCCGAGATCGTCTGCGTCAGCGTCTCGAGGAGCTGCTGGAAGGAAGAGACGGCGTTGTCGATCGAGCCGGATGGCATGTTGTTGGCGAAAGAGCCGCCACCGACGGAGAGCGCGGAGAGCGCATGGACGAGCGGGCCGTACTCCAGCGGGACCTTGGACGCCGGGTTGATCTTGCTCGTGTCGAAGAAGGGGCTCTTGGAGAGCGCCAGCCAGGGGAACTGCACGTTGAGCTCGTTGAGCAACTCCTTGACAGAGGCAGGCAGCGCTGGGGCAGTCCTGTCGACCGAGTGGCCCGGGAGTTGGTCGAGCTGGTGTCTGTAGCGCGGGCTTCCGGGAGCACAGGCCCGTCCGAAGTGGCAGCGGAAGCGATAGTAGACGCTGCGTGGTCGATGTGGTCCTCCTTCGGGATTTTGATGGGCTTCGTGACCGGCTTGTTCTTCTTGGGCATCTTCGCGAGGATAGGGGCTTGGACTTCGGTAACCGCGGGATCGGGGGCGGAGCTGAGGCTAGCTTCGTACCGGCTGCCTTACGGCCGGAGGTCTTGTTGGAGGCGGCGGAGTGGTGGTCTGAGTCTTAGCCGCTGCGGCCTTCTTCGCGTTGGCCGCAGCGAGGGCGGCTGCCTTCTCCGCCGCGACGCGCTCGCGTTCTGCCTTCTCCTCAGCCTCCTTTTGCGCGCGTTCCCTAGCCCCCTCTCACGCTCCGCGCGCTCTTTCGCCGCAGCCTCTTTCTCCGCCTTCTCCTTGGCCGCCTTCTCCTTCGAGGCCTGCTCCTTCTCTGCTTCAGCACGGCCTGGCGCTCCTTCTCGATGGCCTTCTCCTTCGCGAGGCGCTCCCTCTCGAGCGCGCGCACCGCGGCCTTCTCCTGGGCGACCCGGGCCCGCTCGGCGGCGCGTTCCGCAGCGGCAGCCTTCTTCGCGGCCTTACGTGCGGCCTTTTCTGCCGCAGCACTGTCGAGCGTCTCGGTAGGTGGCTCCGGGGCTTCGCTGGCCTGTGGAGGATCGGATGGAGCGGGCGGCTCAACGGCCGCGGAAAGAGCAGGGAAGTCGGATGAGGATAGGGCAGGGGATTCGGGGGCAGGGGATGGGGCCGTAGAGACTATCAAAGGGAGACAGGGCAGAGGTAGCGTGTAATGGGGATGGTGCAGGTGCAGGTGACAACGAGCAGGCATGATCGAAGGGCGCAGAGGTATAGGCGGAGCAGATCCAACAAGAACAAGCGTATGTCAGCGTCAGCGTACGTTCATGGAGGTCCTACCGGGAGGGCAGATACACGACGAGCAGCGTGGGAGATGTGACGGCATGGGAGGAAGACCGGGCCGATGATATTGTTTAGATCAAGACCGATGGTAGAGTTTCCGCACTGAAAGCACGGCAGCTCGGTACACTGACTGGGAATCCCATCCCGGGGAACGGAGGGAAAGGGACTCACCATGCGCTGATCCGTTTTGCGATACCTCGATGTTCGTGGATGAGCCACTAGGGAGACCAAAGCCGTGGTTCGACATGTGGCTGCTTAGGTCCTCTGGAAAGGACACGCCTGGAGGGGGCCCGAAACCCATGGGTTGCGATGCGAAGCTTTCTAGGCCCGGTGGAGGAAACCGACCATTTGCCATGGGCTGAGCAACAGCAGGGGATGACATCCGCGCCGACATAATTGCAGGGTCGTTGAACGCTTGTCCTGAGCTGAATTGCGTCTGATCTGCTACATGAACGCATGTGTCATAGAGAGGGGGATTGGCTAGTCAACAACATATTACACGTATACAACTCGAGGGGCCCTACCCATCGGTCCGTTCCTCGATAGATTCGCGCGTTCGCGACTGGACATAATAAGCTCCCTCAGCTGCTGCTCGCTGACTGCACCGTCATACGACTGGAAACGGTTCAGCTGTGGAGGTTGCTGGTGCTGATGTTGGTGCTGGTGCTGGTGCTGGTGCTGATGTTGATGCTGATGGTGTTGGTGCTGGTGCTGGTGTTGGTGCTGCTGCGGTTGGTGCTGCTGCTGCTGCTGCTGACTGAACTGGTGCTGGGCGGGTTGCATATGTTGCGCCAGAGGCGAGCTCATGGCAGAGGTATCGCGGTAGTGGGGGAATTCAGGGTGACGCTGAGAGAATGGCCACGGCTGCGAGCTCTGGGAAGCAAACTCGGCGGCGTTGTTGAGATGGGCTATCTGGGAGAGGCTGTCCATATTACTAAAAGGTGACGGTGCATGGAGGGATGAAGATGCGGATCCTTGACGTCCTCGGGCAAAGCCAAAGCGAGACACCTTGCGCTCTTCGTCCATAGGGGAGAACTTCCTAGACGGCGCGTCATCGGTGCCATCCCCGGCGAAGGGGTTGAAAGAGCCCGTGTAGCTTGACCCGGTAGACTGGCGCTCAATTGGACCCTTGCTCGTGAGAGAGTCGTGCGAGCGGTGAGACGACGGAGCAAATTGGAGGCCCGGGGGAGGTCCCAAAGAACTCGGCGCAGCTTGACCACTAGGGCGTAGGTTGGGGAAGACATCGAAGAAGCCCCCGTAGGGCACGTTGGCGTCAACGTCGAAGTCCGGGGGGTTGAGCGAGTCATCTTGCACGTCACCGACGAGCTTCGGGTCCAAGTTGAAACTGAAACCGCCGAATTCGGTATCGTTCCCAAGCGACTGTAGCATGCGGTCGATCTCGGGGAATGGGCTTTGGACCACCGTGGCAACGCTGGATTCTCGCCTCGCACGGAGGTCTTCCATGAGAGCAGCCGCCTGTGTAGACATCTGGTAGGACGATTGTGGCGCGATTTGAGGAGACGCGACATCGGATGTGTTCCTGGAAGCCGGAGGAGGGAGCCCAGGAGGCGCGGCAAGACCAGGGGGAACCACAGGGGAGAGACCCGGAGGTACTGCAGGCAGACCGGGGGGCGCAGCGGGGACTTCCTTCGCGGCAGAAGGTGGGGGTGATTGAGGCGATACAACTTCCGGCGGCGCGGATCCTGAATCCGAATCGACGGCGATTGAGGAAGTAGGAGATCGTGGGACTGGGGGTGGCGGAGGGGGTGCGGGCTCCTTAGCCTTAGCCTTCGAGATCGCCGGAGTGGTGGGCCGATTAGGCAAAGACGCGGGAGTCGCCGGGCGCGAAGTCGAAGCTTGTGAAGAGGCCTTCGCGGCCACTGCTTTCCTCCGAACCTCTGTGATAGCCGGAACAGGCGGCGTAGAGGTGGAGCCAGAGCGTTGCTGCCGACTGCTGCTGGTAGTTGCAGTCCGACGTGTCTGCCTCGACCCCGCATTGAGTACGCTACTGTTGTTGTGTAGCGCAGCACTGGCGAGGGTGGTGTTACTCTTGTTCGCCCATGACGCTGCCCTGGGAAGACCTGGAAGGTGCCGTCAGATTGAACTATGAGACACAGCGATAAACTCACCCTCTGCCTCGTCGCCCTTCTTAATAGTAGTGGTACGCCGAGTTTCTATGTCCTTCATCGTATGTTTCCTGGGGCGGTGTGAGGAAAAAAGGGAGGGAAAAGGGCAAGGGACTCACAACGTAGTGAGATCCTCCTTCGTGAAGCAATCCTTCTCATCACCCCATTCGTGGAGGTTCATGCAACTGTGGTCCGTGCAAGTGACGCCGCGCAGGAAAGACATGCAGTACTTCGTTGTCCCATAACTCGCCCGCATAATCTCCCCACCACCTCCTGGAGATGGTGCACCGTCCACAGCTCCGATTGCGCGAGCTGCATCTTCACGCCGGTGGTATGTGATGTACAACCCCACTACAGGCGCGTGTCCACCTGGAGAAGTTCTCTTGGTGATCACAATCTTGGAGATCTTCCCATATTGCCCGAAGTACTCGTTTGAACGCAAAGTTGGTATGAGCTACTGGGATGTTAGTCCGATCTCCAATCGCGCCAGAGCGTCGCTACATACCTCTTCCTTCGCAAACTTCGATCCTAGTCCTACAACATATACAACATTGCGCTGGACAACGCGTACGTTTGCAAGTTGACGTCTCCCCAACGAATCGAGCTCCTTCCGTTCGCGTTCGCGTTGTTTCTTCTGCTGCGTCAAGCGCTTGTGGCTGAATCACCGTTCAGTCAGAACCAGGTGTCAGCCCGACCGGGCAGGCGAGGCAAAGAAACACACATGCATCTGAGCGCATGTCATGTGAAGGCTTTGGCAGTAAAAGGCACAGGATGGGCACGAGGTAGCTTATGACCACGTCCTCCTAGAGGCCTGGGACGGTCGATATGAAGAACAGCCGCATCGTTGAGCTTGCTCCATCGAAAAAACTCGCAGCAAGCCGCCAGAACGAAAGACCAAAGAAAGCAGTGCCTGCCTCGAGCAGCAACTCGAGGACGATTCTGCCGCCACCCATCTAACGAAAAGCCACCGGGTGGTCTCTCATACGCACAGCGAGGAACACGAGATGATCTGGGGTGGTATCCGGGAGCGAGAAAATAAGGCTCACTCTTCAGGATTGATCGGCTTGAACTGAACTACATCATCGGTGTACTCCCTGCGGCAGGCAGGGCAGCGGCGGTTGAGGTTCTCCTTGATGTGGTGCCAGCAGAATTGGCAAACCTACAAAGGAGGTGGTTGGCGGAATGCAGCGACGCATATAACGAGGGGGACGCACCTGGTAACCACAAGGGCACGGCTTGAAATTCAGATCGGAGATGTCCATCTCTTCCAGACAGAGAGGACATTCGGCGTCGTCCTGATTGGATCCGCCATGCATCAACAGTGCATACTGGCATCGTACGCCCACATATAACACATACCGCTTCATCGTCGCTCCAGTACGCGTCTTGTACTCCCGCCAGGACGTGCGACTTTGACTGCGGAAGGCCATGGGTGGCGTGCAACGCGGGGGCTGGCAGGGGGGAGTTGGTATGGATTCGAGTGGTCATTGGAAAAGGACGCTGAGCGACGTCGGCGAGAACAACGGTGGGGGGCGGGTGGAGACGACGGAAGGATGGAGCTTTACAACAAGTGGTAAACGCGCCAAGTCGGGGCATTTGCCGATTTTGCTGTGGCTCCCCAACAACAGGCGCAAACTGATACAGACGCCCCTTAAGACGCCCGTCGCTGGGCTGCCAGCGTCTCTCTGTCTCGGCTGGCGGGGCAGGTTTGTTTATCGCCTCACCACCCTCTGGAGTCGTTATCGTGCGCAGGTTCGTGAGATCCACTATGTTCACAATGTCTACAGGCGCAGGATTAAGCGCACCGACAATCGATGGAGCACGCGTGATACTAGGTGGCACATGCCTGAAGCCTCCCAACTCAAAGCGTGGCCTCTCGCACTGCATGACTTTGCAGGCGATTGTCCGCCCCCACTATCACATCTCTCATTTGTCCTCACAGTTCTCCCCTCCGATCCCACCATGGATTCAACCGATGTCACGTTCTCTCTCAACAACAATCTCAGCGCTTGTCATCTTTGCGGCGGTGGGATGAAGACCCAGCTCAAGCGATGCATGGGCTGCCAGGTCGTCATGTATTGCGGTAGGGAATGCCAGAAGAAGGCGTGGCCCAAGCACAAGTGCGTATGCTACTCGAGGCGTTCTCTGAATACGACCTCATCCTGTCCCACAGGTCCGTATGTCGACTTCAGCTAGGCGATCCGACCAAGAGGGATCCCAAGCTTCCAGAAACTGTCGAAGAGCGTCGCGACAGAATCCTGAAGAGTTTAGGCTTCCCCACCGCCGTTGAACTCGGCCATACTCTCGTAGCCTGGGCAGAGTGGCACGAATGGGCCATCGCGACGATGACGAAGGCCGTCGTGATGCTCGAAGGCGGCCCCGACACGCTTCGCCTCCACACGAAGAACTCCAGGTTCATCACTTGCGTCGTCTCCCCCCTCCACGACACTGAGGTCGGGGCCAATCCTGGAAATGCGTTCCATATTCACTCCGTCTCCGTCAACAACGCCTCGGACTTCGACACTGGGTCCCCTGCACCGAAGAAGACGTGGGCGAACGGGGAGGATGGGCGCTTGATGGACATGGGCAAATGGCTACGCTCGAGTACCAATCCGTCATTCGCAGGTCTTGTCTCGGTCGTGTACCACATCCAAGACACTGGCATGGCCTTCACCCACGTTGCACCCGTCTATCACTCGCGCGCGGCTCAACCATTGAGCGACCTGAACGCGAAGGTCTGCCGGGATGTCGTCGGGATGATCAAGGGTACCACGAACGCGGGGTCCATCCTGCGTGTCGAGAAGGACGACGGCGTCGTTCCTATTCCGGGGGTTCTGCGGCGCAAGAAGAAAGACTGGCAGTGGCGCTCGATATTCGGCGCCGGGTGCCTGCTGGCCTCATGGGACCACATGGGGGCCCTCATGCCACCGTCTACCACCAAGTCAGGACTCAAGCCACAAGCTCTATTCGAGAAATTTGCCACTCTGTAACACTAAAAGGGTACGTTTACTCCCGCTCAGAATCTGATTCTAGCTAATCTTCCTCATAGACTCCCACAAGAGTCAGACCTGTATCTCTATATCCACTTCGAGCGAACTATGTTGTACCCTGTACTGTACTAGTGTTTCCACTCGCATGTATCTCATCCAAGCCTCTAGACTAGCATCTTGTCATCAGGCTCGTGGGCTCGTTCAGATCAACGATTATACCTTCCCATGCAAGTAACCCTTATATCATACTGTCTCTACTTCTCCCTCCTCATGCCACACGACGGCTTGGACGCGATTGAATTTTTGCGGGTGATTTGTGTGGTTCGTACTTATCCTCTGGGCAGACGTGGTTACCATCACTCGGCTGCTGTCTCAACACACGTTGAGCGCGCCGCGCTCAAGATGCTGCGGGCGTCTCTTCCGTCGCTCAATGTGGACAATAATAAGCTGTATATTCTAGCCAGAGGGCAACTTTGCTTTGTCGCCCTCACCTCATCCTATAATGTCGCCATTGTGCGCAGGCTCAACCAGTACGCTATCCTTACAATACCTGCAGGTGTGGGAGCCTACGCAAGGACAATCGATGGAACGGGCGCGATACAGACTGGTGGCACATGCCTTCCCAACTTAAAGCGTGGCCTCTCCGAGCAGCGTCGAGTTGGCTCGCGTCCGTCCACACCCTCTACCGCCCTCCCCTTCACTCTCCCAGACCACAATGGATCCGACCGAGGCTCGGTTCACTTTCCCCAACGACATCAGCGCCTGCCATCTCTGCGGCAGCGGTACCAAAGATAAGCTCAAGCGATGCACGGGCTGTCAGGTCGTCATGTACTGCGGCAAGGAATGCCAGAAGAAGGCTTGGCCAATGCACAAGTACGTGTATTACTTGATGTTTTCACTCCGTGTGCATTTACCCAGCCTCCCAGGTCCGTATGCCGTCTACGCAGTGACTCCACCAGGTCCCAGCGTACTGGCAATATTGGGCCAGTGTCTGTGGACGAGAGTCGCGACAGGATCTTAAAGAAGCTAGGTTTTTCCTCTGCCGTCGAACTCGGCCATGCGGTCATCACCTGGGCGGACTGGCACAAGTGGGCCTTCTCCTCGTTGACGAAGGCGGCCGTGATGCTCGAAGGCGGTCCCAACGCGATGCGCCTCCAAACGAAGAACTCCAAGTTCGTCGTCTTCGTCATCTCCCCGTACCGCGACACCGAGATCGGCTCCAATCCCGGGAACGCGTTCTACGTCCGCTCTGTCTCCGTCAACTCTTCAGAGGACTTCGACCCTGCCTCGGCGCCGAGGAGGATATGGGCGGGAGGGGAGGATGCGCGCTTGAAAGACATGAAGGTCTGGCGGGATGGCCACTGCGATCCATGGTTCGCCGGACTTGTCTCGCTCATTTTCCACGTCCATGACGCTCTCGGCTATGATACCGGGATGGTCTTCTACTCCACATCGACCCTCTACCACTCCCCTGCGCCCCTGCCGCTGAGCGAGTTCAACGTGAACGTTTGCCGGGATGTCATCGGTACGATCAAGGGTACCATGAAGGGCGGAGCCATTTTGCAGATCAAGGACCAAGACGTCGTCCCTACCCCAGGTTTTCTGCAGCGCAAGAAGAGGGATTGGCAGTGGCGCTCTCTCTTTTCCGTCCCTGGAACCTTGTTCCTGTCGTGGAACCACATGGGGACATTCTTGCCGTCGTTCGCAATGAAATCGGGACTCAAACCGCGAGCCGTCATGGAGCACTTTGCCACTCTGTAGCATTGAAGAGGTACGCTGTACGTCGCTTGCATTCCGATGCCGGCTGAACTTTTTTATAGACTAGACCTGTATCTCCAACCGGACTATGTTGTATCCTGTACTGTACCAGTATCGTACGTCCGCATCGATCGCCCCCCATACACACCACATACCATGATCAATCCCGAAGCCTCCGCTGTCACTTTGCATACAAACGACCTTGTACCACCTTATGTACATACCCCTTTTCCTGATGTAGTAGTGCGACTGGTTGAGCGCAATTGAATGATGTGTCGGCATATCCTTGAGCCCCCGAAGAAACGTGTGGTACGCAGATGGATTGAGTAGGAATACAGCAGCGATGGTCCTTGGGCAGTGTGTGGTTGTACAAAGGGGAACACGTTGAGCTCAGCATCTTCCGTCGTTCACGAGTTCACCAGTCATCGTCATCGTCAAAGCCTCCTTTTCTGCGTTGGAACTTCGGACTGCGATGAGCATGTATCCGACGTGATAGATACACCAGTTGCTCACCACTATAGAGCCCTTGCCAGACGCGGTCTTCGACTGCGCGCCGTCGATCTGTAGTATATCAGCAAACTGAACGCAAACACAGGCGGGAGACGACGCACCTGATCGAGGAGGTCGATCAGCTGTTCCTCGGACACCTTCCCGCGCAGCTGCCCGCTCTGCGCCATTCGCAGCAAGATGACTTCAATCTGGCGCGCCCTTTCAGGGCTGACTAGCGCAATGCGCGCAACTTCGCAACAGTACATAACGTGAGCACGAAAGGCGTGCGCGAGAGGGAGCGCGAGGGAAGACTCACGCCGTTCGCGAGCAGCAGAGTCAAGAACGGTTGCAAGCAAATCCCTCCTCATCTGCTCCTCTGCTTGCTGCTTCGCACCGTCGTCCTCCCCCTTCGCACCACCTGCGCCGCCGCCCTGCTGCTGCAGCTGCCCCATCCTGGAGGCACGGATGGCGGCCAACTCCGGATCTTCCATTGTCAATTGTCAGGTCGCGTGGATAGGTTCGACTGATGCAAAAGGCCGCAGTCAATCGGCCTGCGTGGAGAGAGCGATAGATTCGTGTGCAAGAGAATGCGAGCGCGCAAAGAGGGGAGTCTGAAGCGGGCAAAGTGACTCGGTGAGAGAGCCGGAGGGGCTGGAAAAGGTACTTGCAGCACTCGAGACGCCCGCGCGCCTCATGCCATCGCCGCCGATGGAGCGGCCGCTCACGCCCATTGTCCGCCTGTGAACCTCGTCGTTCTCACCGCCGCCTACCCCGGCCGTGTATATGCCCATGTCCTGCGGCGATGCCCCTCGACCTCTTCGCGCCCTTCAAGCGAACGAGGCCTTCCCCGCACTCGGACCCTGCTAGCCCCAGCGTGGATCCCATGCCCCCCAATAAGCTCACCAAGACCTACGGCGGGCGCACGTCCACCTCCACCGACGTCGCGGATGCGTTCGGGAGGCTCAACCTGAGCGACGGCGGCGGCGGCGGAGGCGCAAAGCGGCACGGCACCTTCGTCGGAGGCTTCGCCGCGCACAACGCCTACCCGCCCGACCCGCTATCTGGCCCATCCCCACCCCCTCCACGTTTTCCCCAGCCCGACCACCACCGCAAAGATGGCCCGCTCCCCCCGCTCCCCGCTCCCCCGCCGATGCAGATGCAGATGCCTGTCCCGGTCACGGACAAGTCCCGCACGATGCGGATCGCCCTGGGAGAGTACGGCCAGGCCCCGCTAGGCTCACCCCCCGCGGACAGCAGCCTGCGCCCCCCGCCCGCGACGCGCCCGCACTCCGACTCGGGGGCGTACCCGGCGGGGCACTTCCTCTCCCCGACGACGCCGCAACGGCCGCGCGTCCATCAGGCGCCGAACTCCGCTCCGGCGAAGCAGAACGTGAGCGCGGGACCTTCGCGCCCGGGGCCGCTGCAGACGACGCCGAACCGGCCCCGCGCGCAGTCGAGCCCGCCGTCGCCGACAGCGGGCAAGGGCGGGCTGAAGGTGCAGTGCAGCGCGACGACGAAGCAGGACAAGAGGTGCGCGCGCATGGTCGCGGTCACGGCCCCGATCTCGCGGCTTACGGGGGAGGAGCACAAGCATTACTGCCACCAACACCTCAAGTCGTCGTTTGCGGAGGTGCGGTTCCGGTCGCACAAGGACCCGAGTCTGGTGATCGAGTATGAGGGTGAGTTGGCTCTGCACACGCTTTTCCCTGTCGCTCAGATCACACTTTGCACGCAGATTGGGTCCCTGAGTATCTCCAAGACGAGACGAAGGAGCTTCTGCGAGCTGAGATGAGCACCAAACACTCCGCCGCGGATGTGCCTGGGTACATCTACGCGTTCGAGATTGACGGTAAGTTGTTTGTTTCCACGCGGGCAACCTGAAGCTCACGCAAGGCAGATTCCTCGGACCCGGACGTCATCCATATCAAGGTCGGCCGCGCCGTGAAGCTCACCAAACGGCTCGCGGAGTGGGACAAGCAGTGCCAGTCGAAACAGACTCATCTCAGGGGGTTCTGGCCGAGCACCCCGGATGCGGACGCGGGCAATCTGGCGAGAGGTCGGGTTCCGGTCGGAGACCCGGGAGCGTATTGTCACAAGCTCGAGAAGCTTGTGCACTTGGAACTTGCGGACCTTGCGCTCAACGCGCCATACTTAGATCCGAAGTTCCCCAACGTTACGATTGACGGCAGTGGCAATGATCGAGCTGTGACTCGAACGCCTTGCCCCGATTGTGAGTGCTCTTGTCGTTGGGGAAGAGTGAGGAAGCTTATCGCATGTTGTAGGCAATCAAGTCCACAAGGAGATCTTCTCCTTCCCCCGTGGCAAAGGGAATTACCACGGAAGGGAATGGGACAAGATCGTGAAGCCCGTTATCGAGAAGTGGGGCGGTTTTGTTGAGGCTTATGTGTAGGTTGGAGTTGGACGCTCTCTGGGCCGGAGTCTTGACGTCTCGCTATCCTCCCCGAGCTGCCCATCGTTGCTGTGCATTTTGCTATGATCTGCCGCTGCAAGCTGTGCGACCCCATCTTGTGTATCCCATACCTGTATTCACCATACCTGTATTCAGCTCTGCATGACTCGCCCGGGAACCCCGTCTGCTTTGCAATTGGTGCAAAATTGTCGCTGAATCACCGCCTCCGGTCAGTGGCGTTGTCGGCCACCATTGTTTTCCAGGCGCAATTAAAGCGCCCTGGATCTGGGACAATAGCGGTGCCACGTGACCGCATAGGACAATAAGGCGCGCGAAATCGTGTCGCTCGTCTCTTGTTCCCACATTGTGCCGAGTCGAGACATATAAGCCATGGACGACTCGAGCATCCTCACCGTTCTGTCTCCTAGACTTGCTCCTCTTCCACGCTTTCGCGCCGCCTCAGCTCTTGGCTTTCTACGACTTTCTACGACGCCCGCACGCACTACCTTATACATGCACGCTTACAACATGTTCGTCCTCGCTGCCGTTGCTCTCGTCGGTCTCGTCATCCCAGTCGCTCTCGGTGCGAGCATCAGGTGACTGTTGGTGGTGTCGGGATCCTCAAGTACGACCCGAGTTGTTGTACGTCTCATCTACTAAATTCTACATGATATGAGGATTGTACTCACGAGATGCGTCATTGTTGTAGAATGCGGATCCCGGGGATGTCATTACCTTCACCTTCAAGCAGAAGAACCACACCGTCACCCAGTCTTCTCTGAACGCTCCCTGCTCCTTCCTCGAGGGAGGCTTTGACTCCGGCTTGTAAGCGGCTTTTGTGCGGTGCACCCAGCCAACAATGTCTGACGCCAGGGCTCTCCCAGTGTGCCCATCGCCGACGACCAGACCACGAACTTCACAGTCGCACAGTTCCTCGTCGAGGACACCCAGCCCGTCTGGGTGTACTGCCGCCAGACCGGCCACTGCCAGAAGGGCATGGTCTTCGCCATCAACCCGGGCAACAACTTCGACACCTTCATGAACAACGCCCTCGGCACCGCGTCCGCATCCTCCTCCACCTCCGCCGTCGCGACCTCGTCCGTCCCGGCGATCTCGACCCAGGCCCCGAGTTCGGTCAGCGTGATTACCGTGACGGCGACGACGACGGTGAACGGCGCGGCGCAGACGACGACATACACGACCGCCTCCTCATCGTCGTCCTCCGCTGCCGCGTCCCCCTCGGGCGCCGCGGTCTCGCACGTCGTCATGGTCGGCGGCAACGGCGCGCTCGAGTTCACGCCCCGCAACCTCTCCGCGGCCGTCGGCGACCGGATCACGTTCCAGTTCGCGGACAAGAACCACACCGCGACGCAGAGCTCGTTCGCGGACCCGTGCGCGCCGCTCGGCGCGACGAGCGCGAGCGGCCAGGTCGGCTTCGACTCGGGCTTCATGCCCGCGAGCGCCGCGGCGGTCGCGCCCGTGTTCACGGTCACGGTCAACGACGTGAGTGCTCCCACTTCGCTCTCGCTGTGCGTGACAGGCACTGACGTGCGCGTGCTTTGCAGACCGCGCCGATCTGGGTGTTCTGCAAGCAGACGAACCCGAAGAGCCACTGCAACGCCGGGATGGTCTTCGTGGTGAACGCGCCGAGCACGGGGAACACGTTCGACAAGTTCCTCGCGAACGCGATGAGCAACAGCTCCACCACCAGCTCGACGGGCAACACGGCGGCGCGCTCTCACGGGCGCGCGCGGCGGCGTCGTCGCCGCTGCCGTCCTCATCGGCGCGCTGCTCCAGCTCTGACTCTGAGCTGTTCACGACTTCCGCTTCGAGCGGCACCAGGCGTCTGGACGCCTGATGGACATTCCCCGCCCCTCTCTATGATGGATTCGCGCTGTATCGGTACGACTGGGTGACGACTCCGGACCTCTCCTGCTTAGTGTATCCTTATCGTTTTCTTCGTTCTGTTTTCTTAGTTCCGATGTATCCATACGGCCTGGGTTAGCTGTAGCACTCCTTTCGGACACTGTGACGGTGCCACGCGTCTTACTGTAGTGCCGCTTAATTAGGTGTAGCGTTGCTCTATGTAGCAGCGATGGATGGATGCGTCAATCGATATCCTGCTTTGTTTGATACGTGGGCTCGACCTGCGACTCGGCAAAAGGAAGATGGATTTCCAGGTTTGTTATGTACAACGAACGCTCCCAAGGCTCCTTATCGCAAGGGCGAAATATGCTCGCTTACGAAGGGAGGCACTGAGAGTAGTCTGCGAGAAGCGTCAGTGGAAGTGTTTGCTTGGGGATAGGACATGCTCACATTCGCTGGAGTAGGTGCACTTGTAGCCCGCTGTCCGTAAGCTGCGGTCAGCACTGACAACCAAAAGAGCTCGCGAGAGGATGTACGCACAGACGCAGGCCGTGGACCCCGAGTAGCCGACGCCACCACACTGGCCGTACGCGGCGACAGCAGAGCCCGTGCTGGATGACCCAGACGAGGTGGTGGTGCCGGTGGCGCCGGCGTTGTTCTTCGCGAGCGGGCTGATCTGTGCGAGACCAGGGAAGTACGAAGTCGGGATCGTCCTTGAGCAGTTCGAGCGTCAGCCTCGTCGTCTCCGCTGTCTCGCTGTGATCACGAGAACACTCACGGCGTGGGGATCGCGGCGTTCGTGGCGAAGCCCGACGCGAGGTCGCCGGCCATGGTGGACGGGGTGGAGTAGCCGGCGGGCTTGGTGATCGAGGAGGTGACGATCGCGTACGAGGTGTGCGAGGACGAGTTCTTGATGCACGCGACGCCGGAGCCGTACGCGCTCTCGCACTTGACGACGGCCTTGTCCGTCTGGGACCACATCTTCACGTTCGAGAGCGTGATGCCGGAGCAGGGCGCGCCGTCGGCGCAGATGAGCTGCACGGGCGGGCGGGCGACGCCATCGACGACGTTGCCGTTCCAGTTCTGCGTGCAGACACGGATTCGTTGAAGGAGGATTAGCAGTAGAGTACATGGAATTGGTATGGGAGGACGCACGGAGAAGGTGATGTTGGAGAGCTGGACTCCAGCACCCGAGCCGGGGGTTTGGGAGGACCAGTACTGGTTGACGTCGAGACCGTAGGCAGTACCGCGGGAGATGAACGAGTCGAAGACGACGTTGCGCAGTAGCCGGAGCCGAGGTTGCTCTTGATCATGAACGCTTGGTTTCCGCCGTTGGTGTAGACGTTCCTATGGGCGAGTCAGTCGGAAACAAGCTGAAGGAGATACGAAGTTCGTACCTGTACAGAATGTTCTGGATAGCGGTGCCATCAGAAAGACTGCCGATCGCGCTACCTCCAGACTGGTTGCACCAAACTAAGAGCCATCAGCGCATTAATAAAACGCAACTGCACAGGTACTCACTTCGTTCAACTTGGATGTTGTTGGCGGGAGACTTTCGGACGATCAATGGTTACTCCTGCACGGAATGCGACAGCTGTCCTTACTTTCACAGTGACGCACTCATCGCGATTCGTAACCTCGACATCGTGAATCCAGTGGTTGCTTCCCCAAACATCCACACCATCCGAACCACCCAGGTTGGTGCCTATATGCGTGTCAGAGTGACCACAAAATCAAGGGGAGGCGGAAGCATACCGCGAATAGCCATGTTGTAAACCTCTCCATTGGAGCCGCTCTCTATCACAAGATGGAACTCAGGGGCTGGCAATGGTCGTGAGCAAACAGCGACAGATTGGGACGCTGCGAACGCGTACAATCCACGAGGATGAGATCGTGCATGGACCAGTTGGTGGAGGTGATGATACGGACCAGACGGGGACTGGATAGCGTCAATGTTGTCATTATGTGCGCATCCAAGAGGCGCCTTACCCATTGTTGCGGCACTGGTAGCCGTAGCCTTGAATTCCACCAGCGCTGTTCGCAGAGTAGAACTCGAAATCGCTCGCGTTCACGATGGCGATCATGTTTCCGTGTGTCGTCGCTTAAAGTGGCGTCAACTTCAACAGTGATGGATGGACAAAGTGGACACTAACAAGTGCGTGATATGAGTCCGTCAAGACGGAACGCCCATTTGGTACCGCCAGTGAGAGTGACCCATGTCTGCATGTTGTAGTTGCCTAGAGGCACGTCAGTGCTGCCGAGAGTGACTACACTAGATCGCTCACCGGCGGGAACATAGAGTGTCGAGCCAGAGTGCTTGAGTACGCAGTTCTGAGTGGCGGATGATTAGCATGATGTCATGAGATGCGATATGAACGTGTTAGCTACGGTGAATGCGCTGTTGATAGCAGGTCCAATGTCGCTGGAGCCGATCGATCCGCCATAGTCGAGCACATTGCAGATGGTGCTCTGCTTCGAAGAGAGCGACGAGGTGGGGCCAACTCTGCCACTAAGCTGGGCGGACGCGGCCGAGATGAGAAGAAGGGAGGCGAGAAGAGACTTGAGGCCCATGACGGCAGAGAGAGCGCAATGGAGGATCCTCGCGACGGGGCGGCCGACGTTAAGGGGACCCTTATATGGTCGGGCGAGCGTAAATATCGGGGCAACCGCGTAGGCACCGAGCATGTGTGATATGAGGATGCAACCCCGCGAGGCGAGTTCGAGTTGTTCCGCGCCCGACACATGTCCGTCGAGAGCAGCCAGCTGATGGTCTCCAGCGGTGACGCAGGGACGTCGCGGTCCGCGGCGGAGGGCTGGGAGAAAGGAGCAACCGCGTTGTGAACCGAGGGTGCAGCGCTCGGAATACAGTCGCGGGCCCAGGCGGGCAGCGCGGGTTCCGGGGCCGCTGGACGGCGGGCGGTCACGTTGGTTGCGGCTCGTGGTGCGCCGTCGTCAGGCGGTGGTTCGGGAGGGCTTCGCGGGCGCTGGTGACGGTATAGACCGCGCATCGATGCACTGCTCCAGGGAACTGCAACAATACAAACCCGTCTGATAAAACCTCCGAGTCATTGCCGAGTCTGCGCGAGTGAGCCTGGGAGTGAGAGGCGGGCTGCAGTGCTGGTTGAGGACATTTGAGCACGATCCGCACGAGACAAGGACTCGGATACTCTTACTACGTAGACACCCCGTAATCACCATGGACAATATTGTCGCATGTCCGCTAGTGCCATGCTGCTTTGTCTTATCCTTCAAAGGTAGCAACCTTCCTGCGTGTCACATGGAGAAAGGCCATAGAGAGTGCATCTAGCGTCTGGGTGGTGGTGGTAGAAATTCAAGAGCAGGCCAGCGCGCTTGCGATCCGCCCTCTGCCTTGACTCTCCTTACATGCCTCGCTGAATGTCGGCCACTTACCACCTCTTACCACCAGATACCGTCGCTCGTTTACCAGAGAGATGTCCTACCTCAGCCCATCACCTCCCTCTCCTTCGACCCGGTCACAGACATTCTCTGGTCTGGTACCAATTCCGGTCATGTCTGCACGAACTATACCGCGCGCGGTCTGCGCGGCGTCCACTATCCCGTTGGCGGCCATCTCGCGGTCAAGAAGATCCTCGCGACGGAAAGCAACGTGATCGCGTGCGGAGTGGCGAGTGATGGGATCGGCGCATGGGGCAAGGGCGGCTTGAACGCGTGGTTCTTCAGGTGCGTCCGCTTGCACTCTCTTCGTGTGCTTTTACGAGCCCACGCATTAGGCCCGGTAACCAAATCACCACGTTTTCCAAGAAGCCGTCCAATGGATCCACCGTCGCGCTTTCGACCGCAAGCTCGGAGCTGATTCTGCTCAACACCCAGACTGGCTCTGTCCTCCGCCACTCATCCGTCCCGAGCATCCTCACCCATCTGCACTTTACCGTGAGCCAAACGTACTTTGTGTCCGGCGACGCGGATGGATGGGTTAGGCTGCACGACCCACGCGACGCGACGACACGCTCCTATGGATCGAACATGGTCAAGGCGCATCTGAGCGGCATTCAGAAACGACCTCGACGCTACTCTACACGATCGGCCTAGGCATGCGGTATGTCCTCCCTTGCTGTCTTAATGTCTAAGAAGCAACAGGCAAGGACGGCCATTCCCGGATCCGCTCGTGAAGGTGTACGACCTCCGTAATCTTGAAGCACTCACACCCTTCCCGTTCTCGCAAGGCCCGAGCTTCATCACACGCTTCGCAAATCGCCCGTCTACACTGGCGATCACGTCCAGCCAAGGCTTAGTACAAATCGTGGACACTACGAACCCGGCCACCAACGAGTTCTATCAGCTGGACGCGCCCTCATACATCAGCTCTGTGGCGGTCTCTCCTACCGCTGGCTACATGGCGTTCGGAGACTCGGACGGGGCGATCCATCTGCTCTCGGCGGCGGAGGAAGAGGCGATGTTGCCTTTCAACGGGTTCGACGGGAAGCCGATCGAATGGCCCGACTCTGCGGAAGCTCTTCCGGACATCACTTGGACGGACACGACGTGAGTGGTCTTATGTGCGGCTGGAAGCTTGTGCTGAAGCACTGCTCAGTCTCCTGAACACTGTCGGCGTGCCGCATTACAAGTATTTGCTGTTATCCCCGTGTTCCACCGACTTCGCACCTACAAACATGTACTTCGCCCCTCTGCCGCGTGGAAGGCGGAATGTTGTGGCTACCTCTCGCCTGCCCTGGCGGTCAACGCCGCTGCGCACGAGAAGGAGGCGCACAAGTTTTGGCGCGACTCGAGGCGACAGACGTTCCTGCGCCCCCGCGTCCAGATCCACGGACAAATCGACGGCATGGACGACCCGGAGGCGGTTGTGTACGAGCTGCGCGCGATCGTGACGCAGGTCGTGCCGAAGGATGCCAATTCGCACCTCGTGGCGATCATCAAGGGTGTGTGTGTCGCTTTGTGGGTGCTTTGTGTCGCGCTGACTTCGCGTTGCAGTGCCGGAGGCGGAGATTTCCGACCCGGAGCCGTGGTTCATCTTCAATGACTTCGTGGTGCAGAACATATCTGAGGACGAAGCTCTGAGCTTCCCTTCGGGATGGAAGGTCGGTTATCTCCGAACCCCACGAATTAGATTCTCAATATCGTGAACGTAGGTGCCAGCTATACTGTACCTTGAACGCGTGGACGTTTGCCAGCGCCTCGACTTCAACGGCCTACCGGACAAGATGGACAGGTCGATACTCTGCCGAGACACCAACATTGCCGTGTACGTCATCAGAGCTCCGTCTTTTGTCGTGTAGCATGTAACTCTGCCTTTACAGAAATCGCGATTCCCGAGTCATCAAGCACGAACCGCTGCGCTTCGAAGAGTTGCCTAAACCCGGTACTCTGATTGCCATTGACGCCGAGTTCGTGTCCATGCAGCAAGAGGAGACCGAGTATCGATCCGACGGCACCAAGAAGGTCATTCGACCTGCCCGTCTCTCGCTTGCTCGCGTGTCTGTGCTGCGTGGTGATGGATCGAAGGAGGGCATGCCTTTCATCGACGACCACATCCATACAAGCGAGATCATCGTCGACTATCTGACGGAGTTCTCCGGCATCAAGTGTAAGCCATTCCTGCGAAGGTCATGGTTACATGCTGATTAAGTTGTTAGTCGGCGACTTGGATCCCAGCCTCTCGCGATACACGTTGACGCCTTTGAAGGTCGTGTATAAAAAGCTGCGTTTGCTTGTCGACAGCGGTTGCATCTTTATCGGGCACGGCCTATCGAAGGACTTCCGCATCATCAGTGCGTATCATCTCTTGCCCCGATGATGACAACCACTCAAATTTTTGTAGATATCTTCGTACCGCAGGAGCAAGTGATCGATACCGTGGACCTATACTTCCTTGAAGCTCGCCAGCGCCGACTCTCTTTGAAGTTCCTGACTTGGTTCGTTCTAAAGGAGAACATCCAGACGGACACGCATGATTCGATCGAAGACGCACTGTCGGCACTGAAGCTGTACAAGGTGTACTTGCAGCTAGAAGCCGAAGGTTCGTTCGACAGCAAGTTGGAGGAAGTCTATCGTGAGGGAAAACAATACGTGAGTCTCTCCGCTCCCCGTAACCCTAAGTCCATGTGCTGACACGCACTCGACAGCAATACAGACCTCCGGCACGACCCCAGAGCACTGTCCCCACGCCCGCAGCGTCCGGCACCGTGACCCCATTGGCTCACCAGGTAGCGATGGGTCGGGGCGGCTTCCTTTCGGGCCCACGCGGCGCGACACAGTTCAACAACCACGGCCACTACCCTCTACAAGCCGTTGCCACGCCGCCCATCTTTCCCATTCCTGGACCGAACCATCACCCGCACGGGTTCATGCAGCCTAATTGGCGACACCGGTAGTTTCTCCAACCCAGATCCTCGTGCCGTTGTGTATTTGTCGGAAAGATGTAAACGTACGCGTCTCACGAACCGCATGTATCGATTAGAGCCAACTGTATCGTCACATCATCGTCGTATTGCTTTGCAACTATGAGTTTCGAAATGCGTCTTCTGGCAGCATATCCTTCGTCAGGTACCGCTCTGAATTGGACGCTGTGGGAAGGGATGAGGGAGTCTCGGACGAAGACAGAAAGAGGTGATCTCGAGGACCCGGCCGTTTCCTTTGAGCAGGCTTTGGCTGTTTTTCAGGTGATGATGCATGCATTTGCGCAAACCATGAGTGGATGGCTCCGCTCGGATGGACGTAGGGGCGCTTGGAGATATTGACGACCGAGCCGCAGTCGTCGAGGACGTCCCACTAAGAGCTTTGGGACCTCGCAAAGGCGAGCGCCGTGCACCTGCAACTTGCGCGGCAGATACGTCAGACGGAGTACGATGTCAAGCATGAATACATATACATTTCCCCATCCATATGCCGCATGCGCACGATCCTGCACGCGCACGCCGCCCACTCCCCCGTGAAATGCCCTCGCCACCTCCGGCATGGTCGCGCCTGCGTTCCATCTTCGCCGTACATGCACGGACGTCAGGTAAAGCCGTGAAGGCGGACTACTGTTACAAGCCGAGTCGTCACGTATCGTCTGCCGGGATCACATCGCCTTCGTTGCGCTCGAAGTGCACTCCTCCGTGCCAGTCCGACCATCCGACCATCGATCCGTCGTCCGTGACCACCAGTTGGCGAATTGTTTTTCCCTCGAGGGCTGGGACGCGGTAAAGGCGACCGCGGAGAGTGCTCCAATACCACGGAGGGCGCCGGCGCCCTGTGCCAGTGGGTTGAGTTGGCGCAAAATGATATCGAGGGTGAATGACGCTGCCATCGACAAAGATTCCCCGGGAGGACTCGACCTCGAAAGACCCCGACAGCGGCCTTCCGGTCGCAGCGTCGACTACGCACAGCGACCCGGCATACGTAGAATCCGACCCGGAGTTGGCTCGGAAGCACAGGACACGAGAACCGTCCTGGGACAGCGCCCTCGGCTTCCAGCCGTCGGGAAGTGCCTGCGCCAGCTTCATAGAAGAGGGAGGGTCGTCGCCGCGCGCACTAGGACTGGATTCGACCAAAAGCGCGCCGGCTCTGGTGACTGCGAGTAGAACAGAGCCTTCGCCGTTCTTGGTTTCGTGTCGCAGAACGGCCTGGAATAGGCTGTCGCTGGAATGGTGGGGTTGACGGAGATGTAGGAGGAAAGGAAGGGGTTGGTCCGACATTAAGTTCACGGCGTTGACGCTATCACTGAATTTGTTCGTCGTGTTATGGTTATCGGGCCGGGACTGGTAAACGCGCTGGCGAACCAAGGCGAACCGGCCGTCGGGAGATACAGAGAGATGAGATTCGGGCCGAGGACCCTGAACCATGGGACATTGCAGCGTACGCACGTGGACCAGACTCTCCGCGTCCCATATTTGGATTTCCATCGTCGTCACCAGCACAAGGATTTGGGCGCTGTCCGGTGACCAGCTTGCGGCGAGGAATTCCTGTGGTCCGCTAGGAGGCTTGATGTGTCCCATCTCCCGAAGGTCACCGTAGGTGAGGGATTCTTCCGGTGCACAGGCTGGGAGGCTGAAGATTCTCAGTTGATCATGGTAGTGAAGGAAGAGGCGGACGTTTAAAGGTGAGAAGGCGAGCGGTGTTCGTGCTTGCTTCCAATCGGGCACCGATGAGTGATACCAACGTTCAAAAGCCGGTTTACCGCCGCTGCGAATATCCCAGATTATGAGCATTATAGACCACCAGTCGGCGATCTTGATCCATGAAAACGCTACGCTAGCCGCCCAATGTCCATCTAGAGAAAAGATGAAGTGGTTTGGAGGAGAGGGATGCCCGCACGAGTCGGGGCTAGGGGCTGTCCATTCTGCCGATGAACCTGGACACACTGGTTACCGAACATGTATAAACGGTTGATAAGAATAAAACGCACTGGAGTACCGGAATTGGATGTGTAGAAGGTTCCGTGTATGAAGTGAGGAGAAAGCACGTTCTAACGTGGATCTCCATCTGTCCACGAGGTTCCGCGTCGAGTCTTGCACTACGAGGTTGATCCCGTTGGCGCTGATATAGTCGTGATCGATCACCAATCGTGCGAATTGGAGAGTTGCCTGTTGTAGATTACTGAGGTCACAAGTCATCAAATATCCCAAAAAACGGTCAAGAGTGATTTCCAAGGAGCGTAGGGCAGGTGGGAGATGATGAGCCACAAGATTTTGGAGCTCCTGGAGTGTCGTAGGATCGGAGAGAAGGGTGGGATTAAATTGATATGTCAAGGTGGTATCGACAGAAAGACGTGTAAGACTCGTAAAGGCGGCAAGTGGAACGCCTGTGAGTGCGGGTGGAAGTTAGTTCTGAAAATATCGCAGCGTGGGTTGTGTACACATGCACCTACTGCAATGAGCGATTTAACGTTGATGTTGAGGTGCACCAATGTTGAGCAGCTCCCGACTACAAACCCGGCAAGCTGCCCTGCCATGGTTCCGGCATCATTGTACGAACGCCCTACTGTGAGTTTCAACAAATTCCCGGGGGTGGTGAAGAGATGAGCGCATTATCGAGCGAAGGTCTGTCACACATCAAAATAGATACTTCCAGTGTCTCTAAAGTGGGGAATGCACGAACGAGTCGGTACAGATGGAGAGGAGTGGGGAAAGAGCTGTGAAGAATAAGGGTCCTGACGGCGCGGTAGTGCCGGAGGCACGACATAATTGTCCGGGGGAAAACCATGTGGGCATATAATGATGTTATTTCCCATGTGTCGATGTGGAGGAGATGAGGAAGGAGGATCGCTGGTGCGGCCCAGGGAAACGGATGTCCGGGGCCCGAAGTTGTCAGTCGGACAGCATGGACCAACAGGCGCAAGTTGGGAGAGCACTTGAAGGCTTTATCTATGGAGTAGAGGCTGTCCAAGCCAGAGATGGTGATAGTTCGCCAGAGGAGGAAACGACTCCTGGGGAGCCATTCGCTGTGGATCCGAGCGCAGGTGGTGAGCGTGTGGAGATCGTGCTGAGCGCCGAGTTCGTCGAGCACTTTCTCAGTGGTCTCGATGGGAAGGCGCGGCGGGACCATTGAATGAAACTACGAGGATGACAGGGACAGCCAGGAGGAGTTGGCGCCGTGGTATTCGGACAAGTCATCTGGCAAGCTGCGGGCGCCAGTTGGGGGGCGCGAGACGATTAGATTATATCTGTAGCCGGTGATCTGGTTCAACCGTCCTAAGTACCAACTTTGTTCTCTCCGCCCTCTATGTACCCTTGGCCAACTCTCAAAATTTCGATCACATCGCTCGCACGGAGGCCTCGCGAAAATCAGTAAATCGGAAACGGACCGATGACCCTGTCGTCCGAGTGGTGGCTACAGGAGCTCGCGCTGAAATTCATGTACATGGATAGGGTTTTCGCCACTTCGAATCAGGCTTGAGTACTTGAGTACGCTGACCTTCAGACTGCCCACATTAGGTGCACGCGATCGGTCAATAAAATTGTCATGTCGAAGATAACGACATTGTTCAGGACACTGCACAGCATCAGTACTAGTAGCCAGCTGGGGGTTTATTGCTCATTCGTCCCGTTCCAATCATCCAAAGGCTGGAAAGCATCCTCTCCTCTCTCATCGAGCTTCGACGCAGGTCAGGTGTCGTCGCTGTCGATGTTGGAGCAAGGCTCGAGGTTGCTGACAGCCTACAGGATGACAAGAAGAATTACAAATCCCACGTGATGTGCTCCGTCACGAACCCGGAACGGACAAGACATTCGGCCCTCTGGAGACGGATGGAAACGAGACTGGTATGCGAATGAAGACGATGAAGGCCTCAACCGATCTTGATCGAAAGCACCAGAACGACCCGGTCCCGTGATATGGGCGTCTATCAGGCATGAGCGCCGTACTATGAACACAGCCGCTTTAGCTCTTGACGCCCAGGCTTCCTGCTTGCACCCGTACTATCACCACCTTTCCCACAAGAACGATCGTGCTGTTCGCAGACATGGAAAATCCACACATAAGCCATGACACGCGCGCATTTCGCTCTGCACCGAAGCTCGCCCCGAACACAAAGGGAAAGCGGCCCAAAGGTCGAAATGTGGGCAAGCTGATGAACGTCATGAATGTTCCCGTGGAGATATTTTTCGAGGTGTGTGTGCAGCCTCGACACGCGTCCTGGCGCTAATCACGCTTCGTGCCCAGATACTCTCGCACCTGCAGCCCATCGACCTGCTGCAGTTGTCTCGTGTCTCCCTCGAACTGCGCCAGATGCTCCTGTCGCGGCGAATGAAGTGGCTCTGGGTCGCCTCACTCAAGAGACTGGAGCCAGCCCCGCCGGAATGCCCAGAAGACTTCCCCGAGCCTGCCTTTGTTTCCCTCGTCTTTGAGAAGAGTTGCATGGTGAGCGACTTGCCATTCCGGGAATCCGGCGTCTGATCGGCGTCACTTATTGATCGGGATTCCCTACACAGGCGTGTGGCGCGGGCAGGGCTCACCACAAGGTCTGCTACGCCAACAGAATCCGATTCTGCGGTTCGTGCTGGAAGGAGAAGTGAGTACCATACCACGAGCTTGCCTGCCCGCGCTGAAGTCCGACGTGTTTAGTGTCAAACTGGGGATGAGGTTGGTCAAGGACCTAGGAGACAGGAAGGAAACAGATATTTTCTACCTGGTTCCCGAAGTGGCCCAATATCTACGTACGTGCGCATTTTTGTCTACAACAATGACTAAACTTGAACAATCAATTTAGCACGGTCAGGCAACGTACTCGAGGACTTCCATCAGCACGGCCACGATAAGTACTACGAGCCCGAGTTTCAAATGGTTTGGCAGGAACTGCTCGACCACCGCCGCAGTTGTCCGGCATCCTCGCTCAACCTGTGGATGTCACAACGCAAGACGGACACTCTTAGGAGGCTTAACGTGAGTTGTAATCGACCCATATCCATCCGCGGCGATGCTCAACGTATTGCAGTTCCATCGCGCCATGGGGAAGTGGGAGTTTGACTATCAAGAAGGGAAACATCAAGCACAGCAGACAGTAGCCGAAAAGCGTCGAGCGCGTGAGCGATGTCTCTTCGCACCGTGAAATACGTGCCGAGCTGACGTTTTTCCACCTTCAGCATCGAAAAGAGGCTGATCGAGCTTGGCCACAAGGAAGAGGATCTTCCTAGGCTAAATCATCGTTACAACAGTATACTCAATCAGCCGCGCCCATTGACTGACCGCAGTAAGTCAGTCCCCTGTCCTCCCGTTCAGCACTCAGTCTGCACCCACGACAGTCTGGAAGACCATCCGCCCAGAGCTCGTGGACCTAATCGTATTCACCAAGATAAGTCGCCAGGACCGCGCCTTCAAATCGAAGTGGGAGGCTCGCATGGCCGGGTTCCGCCAGTTCTACGAAAGTTCCTTCAAGCCGATCGCGAACTCCACCCGTGGAAGCGCACGCTGCCGAGCGTCCTCGATGCGTTCAGGCTTCCGGCGGTTCGGACGCTCATCACGTCCGCCGAGCCGAACGTGGCGCTCACCGTGGAGGAGTGCGAAGCCGAGATCGCGGACAAGATGGTCGAGCACGCGAGACCCTACACCGAGAAGATCCAGGGCGACCTCGCTAGGCTCTGGCGTGTTTTGTGCAAGGACGACGAGGACGAGCCGCCGGTGGCGACCGCGCGCGGGAAGAATAAAGATGGGAGGAAGGGCTCTAGAGGTAAAGGGAAAGGCAAGGAGATCATGGTGGTGGAGCCCGAACCTGGCGAGGTGATCGACCCTGCGGCCGACCTCGCGCTCCTCCAGCGGCCGACCGCGCTCTTCATGTGCAGGTCGCCTTTGGATTGCGACCAAACTGCATTCCCCGACTGGATGACGTACGTCGGCGTGCTGGAGCACATGCAGACCTGCCACCGCGGAGTCTGGAACGACATGGAAGGCTCGTGTCTCCGGGAAAGCGTGCTCCCTGCCCACTCTCCGATACCCGATGATATGCGATCCGTCTTGAAGGCTCTAAAACTACCTGCGGACACGGACGTGCTTCAGCTGGAGGACGTATTGATCGGCATGGAGGGCTTCCAGATACGGTGCAACTGCGTCTTCCCGCTGCTGATGCTGGACACGCCAGGGATCAATTTGCTTGCCCGTTTGGTGCGCTCTCTGCGTGTTTCCGTCGCCATCTGATCCTCAGTACTCGACAGCTTCATCATGTGGGTCTCGTCCGGGCTGGGGCCGAGAAAGTAGATCCCTCTATTCGCAAGATGTGAGCCTGCCGCTACCTCGGGAGGCGTGCCGAGGCTGACACCAGTACTCACCCTGCAGATTCCAGAAACACCGCTTCACCAAAGTTGGACCCAAAGTTGAAACCAAAGTCGCCGACACTGACGAGACTCTTGAATCGTCCGTTGTATGATGGTTTTCTTCGCATCGCTCCATATAGTATCTTCGTAATTGCTGTTTACTGTCAAATGCTTTCCTTCCCAATAGTGTCTTGTTTTCTCAGGTTTCGCTTTGTGCGCTCTCATATCCACGTTGTTCGTTATCGGTCTTGGAACGAAGTCATAGATTAAGGCTGCTAATGATACATGCTAGTAACTGAAGGTTGCGCGGAAGGAGTGTGTGGGGCCGTGAAGGGCGGCCAAATAACCTGATAAGTATAGAACGGGCGAAATGTGCACGTCGGTGGAAGAGCCAGCCTCGACGGGTTAACCTGAAAGCGTAGAGGTTGAGACATCTCAGACTTGACTCTGTCCACCTTTAACCTTGCGGATGTTGAGCGGGCGGGTCAACTCGATTTCCGCGCCATCCACAGTGGCCCCGGGGAGGGTACCAGCACCGACCGTCTCTATTTGCGCATGCCCCCTCTTGCTCGCACGCCGGCGTGTCTGAGCAATGTCGGCGGCGGCGGTGGCCAAGGCCGCGTCTTCGATGTGCGCGCGCTGCGAGGCGCGCCGCGCGAGCTCGCCGTCGTCGCAGTGCACGACGGTTGGGACGGGCCGCGCGGCCTGCGCGTGCTGCACGCGCTCCTGCATCTGGCTGAGCAGCCTCGCGGAGAGCGGCATCCGGACGGCGACGGAGGAGCTGGCGGACGTGACGGAGTACGCGGAGGCGGAGTCCGAGTCCGAGTCCGAGTCCGAGTCCGAGTCGTATGCGGAGGTGCAGACCGACAGGCTGACGTCGCGCGGGACGTCGCGCGGCATCCGCTTGCCGACGGGGAGGGCCTTGGCGGGTGGGGGTGGGGGGATTTCGTGTGAGAGGTGGGAGCGCGCGGGGGAGCGCGAGGCCGCGCTGTCGGGCGACATTGCGCGGCGGCGCACCGAGGACAGGACTGTGGATACGGATGTGGGCGTGCCCGCGCGGGGCGTCGGGGTTGGGGCGCGCGACGACACGGGAGAGCGCGAGGGCGTCGGGGAGCGCGAGTCTGCGCGGAGCGCCGCCACGATGTCTGCAGCAACGTGGCCGGCCTCCCGAGAAGGGGTGCGTTGCGGTGAGGCTTGCCCCGCGCGGTTCCACGCGTCTTCAGACCTGCCTCTAATCGCGCCGGTCCTCTGCACGGAAGGCTTCCCGACCGCGCAATAGTAGGACTGCCTCCCGCGCTCCTGTTCCTCTTTCTCCTTCTCCTCCTTCCGCCTCTTCTCCTCCTGCTTCCTCGCCCACTCCTGGATATCGAGCCGGACGCGGTCGACACGCACCGGCTTCTCCTGCGCTTTCGACGGTTTCGAAGCGTAGTAGGGAACGTCCCGGTACCTCGACGAATGCTCGCTCCTCCTCGCGTCTCTCAAGTGCGGCGTCGCGTTGGTCGCGCGCGAGGCCGCGAGCAGCGGCGGTGCGCTCTCCCGCTGCGGTGCCTCGACCCTCTCAGAGGCGAGGCGGTCGAGCCGTCCGAGGGCGTCGCGGTCCCCGCGCCTGGCCGCGTCGACCTCGTCCCCGAGCGGGACGACGCAGAAGCTCTCGCCGCGCGACCTGCGGGTCGGCAGGGTGGCGCTCCGCCCGAGGCCTGGAAAGGGGGCCCGGGCGCGGGTGTTCTGGGGCCGGTGGGGGATGGTGGGCTGGTTGCAGCCGCCTAGGGGAGGCGTGGAGTGGGACTCGGTGTCGTCTTGGGAGCGACGCCCGAAGGGGTGGCGGAGCTGCTCGTTCGGGAGGCCGATTCGGTCCTTGGGCACCGGTTGGCCCCCACGGTAGGACGGCTGCCTGCGCGGCGTCGGGTCTGGTCTGGCAGGTTTCACCGCGTTCCTGTGAAGTGGTTGGAGTTAGTAAGGGGCAGCGTGTGGAGGTGCACACTTACATCACGCTGCCTGAGAACTTGCGAAGCCTGAGAACGAGTTCGGACGCCTGGCCACTCTGGGACGGGTGGCGTTGCATGCTGAGTACACCGGGAAGAGGACGGGGTCACAGCGACGAGTCGGAAGACGCACGGAAGAATGTCGCACAGATGAACGAGCAGCTCGGCGTGCAGATAATGGTGTTATATATGCGCTACGCGCCAGTACCGGCCACAAACGGGCCCAGCCAAGGACCACAACATTCTTCGACAAGGAGGACTAGGGAAGATGGAGTGGCCTGAGGTTCTGGAGCAAGGTCGTTCGGGTACTCGCAGCCTTCAAAGAAGGTGTTGCGGCAGGTGCCTTTGGAGTTGACAATCGGCGAAGCTGACAAAGAATGCTTCAGGGAGTGGCGGGGACGACTGCGGAGAGGTCTGGACGGTTTGAAAGCTGTTGTGGTCGAACAGCGAAGAAACGATGGTCCCGAAGCAGATCTCAATCGGGAGCGGTGACGTGGATAACTGTCTCAGAAAGGTACGCAGCTCGGAGCGCAAAGAATCCGGGGGAATATTTCATGTATACGGGTTTCGCGCCCCTTGCTGGCGCCCTCTCCTACTTCCCGAGGTCATCATCCCCGCTTGGCAAGGTTGATTGCAACAAGCGTGTTCGAGACCCGTTTTCCAAACGGGCGAGAGATCGTCGGAACGTTATGGGTCCGCGAGGATGGGAGATGGCAGGCCCTCGAAATGCGGGAAGAGCGCACCGACGTACAGCGCGAGGCGCAAGCGGATGACCTCGTCGTAGTCCTGCCCATCGAGACCCACCGGAAGGCGTCGGAGTAGGTATCCAGAGGGTTGCGGAATGGTAGCCGGGTGGGCGGCAGGTTGACGCGAGTCTTGAGGATGAGCGTTTTCAGCCGCGCGCACGCGGCGGCCATTCCCTCAGCGAAGGCGCGCCCAACTGTGATATCGTCGAAGTTTGAAGGAGAGACCATGATACAGTGGCCACGCGGCCAAGTATATGTCGTTGATGGCTAGTGCAGGGTGGTTTAAGGGTCCCATCTCGACGACCATGAGGCTATGCAATTGGGGCACGGGTTTTTACGTTTGAACGGCGTCCTTCAATGGTTCGAGGTGTTGTCACATGGAGGTGAAAGGAAATGCGCTGGAGAGTTGAAGACATTGTAGGATCCGGACCATGTGCTGAGCGTTTGGCGTGTCTATAGAGGATGGCTCCTGGAGTGCTAGAGGGGGAGAGAGGGATGTTTCGTTAAGGACTCGAACACTGGTCCCTGCTGTAGAATTACGGCACGTGAGAAAACGCGTGACTGACGCGTTACCGCGCGCCACAGGAGGTCACTCTGTGAGCGCGACCACCAGAGTCGCGTCGCCTCACGTTCTGAATCTTCTTCCATCCATCCCTACCATGTCCGACTCTCACCACTTCAGTATGTCGCAGCGCAGCACGCAGTCGTCCATCTCTGCGTACTTCTCGCAGCAGCCCTCCGCCTCGCCGTCCAAGCTATCCAAGACCTCGCGGGCAGCCCCAATAGACCTCACGCTCGACTCAGACGAGGACACGAGCGCGCCCCCTGCAAAGCGACAAAAGACCTCGGGCGGGTCCTTTGACCGGAAGGCGTCCTCGTCACGTCCCCGCCAGGTTGCGACGCCCCCGCCTAAGCGGACGGGCCAGGCGGAGCAGTGGCGCTTCGACCCCGCCTCTCCCACAAAGTCGCCCGAGAACGCGGGGGCTCGGAAGGCCAGCAGCGCGCTCACGAGCGGGCGAAGCGCATCCTTCTCGGCGACTCTGACGTGTTCCAGCGGCGAAGAGAGCGGTCTGCCGTGCCGGATGGCACGCCCTCGTCGGACGTGGAGGAGGGCGGGGAACAAGAGGATGCAGATGGGGACGGAGAGGCGGAGGCGGACCGCAAGTTCGGTGAGCTGATGGACATGTTCGCAAGCAGCTCAAGCAAGAAGAAGGGAAAGACAGCGACCAAGAAGAGTGTTGGGCTCAAAGTGCTGCGAAGACCAAGAGCCAAAAGGCGGAGGAACTAGGACCGAGCGGCAAACCGTGGACCCCGTTCGAGCTGCAGGTGCGTCGCGTGTTGTCGACCGGGCTGTCTCCCACTCAGCCATGCGAAGGTCCGAGAGTTGAAGGCAAAACACCCGGGCACTGTCTTGATGATCCAGTCAGGGTACAAGATGCTGTTCTTCGAAGAAGACGCTAAGGTGAGACTGCGAGCCGAATGCTTGAACGATTCAAGTTCATACTTTCCTCCACGGCCTAGATTGCTTCGAAGGAGCTGGGCATGGTTTGCTTCCCCAAGCGCAACCTGCTAACGTCCATGATCCAATCCACCGATGCGACGTCCACATGAAAAGTATGTAAACCACCCAGCGTCGGACCTCTGCTCAAAGCAACCCGCAGACTTCTCTCGCAGGGCTACAAGGTTGGCGTCGTGGAACAACGGAGACGGCAGCGCTCAAGAAGGCGGCGACAGCCGCAACGAGCTCTTCGCGCGCGAGGTCACCCGCCTCTATACCGCTGCAACGTACGTCCAGCTCCACAAGTACTGGAATTAGTGTCGCGTTTCCTGACAGACCTACTCCAGTTTCGTGGACAATTTGAGCACTTTAGATGAACTAGACCCGAACAACGCCCCTCCGCTCATGTGTCTACTTGAAGAACCCCAAGGCGGGATGGGCACGGACGAGCGGGTCTGTTGGCTATGATTTCGATTTCTCCGAGCACGGGCGACGTCGTCTGGGACGAGTTTGAGGGTGTGTTCGCCCTACCGCTCACTCTGAACATGAGGCTGACAGGCGCGCAGATAACCACATGCGGACCGAGCTAGAAGTAGGTCGTGCACAGTTCGCCTGGGTTCGCGAGCCGAATGCTCACGGCGCGTTTCTGATGGCAGACACGGATGGTTCACACCAAGCCATACGAGCTCCTTTTGCCGACCAAGGGATTGAGCCCTGCGACGGAGAAAATGATAAAACATTTCACCGAGTGCGTCTGTCTCTCGCGTTGGCCACCGCTTTCTGCTTATAGTTCGCGATGAACGCCAGACATTCGCACATGGAACATCGTATTCGAATAGAACGTTTTCGGAAGCAGATGGCTTACAGCGACGCGTTCGCCCTTCTGTCGAAGTTCTACACCGAGAAGCACGCCGACGCGTCGGAGAGCTTCAAGAAGGGTGAGCCGCGTTTGCGATGTACCGACCTCCCGATACTGATCCACTGCCTCCAGGCGATCTTATGGCTGCTGTCGCTGCGTTCTCGAAACTCGTGGTGATCGCGCTCGGACAGTCGCTCAAATACCTCAAGACGTTCAACGTCGCGGACGCACTGCGCGAAACACGGTTCTTCGCCAAATTCACGGAACGGACGCACATGCTCCTGAACGCCAACACCCTCACGAACCTGTACGCGCTCCTCCCGCGCATCGCAATCTCGAGCTGACACTGGCCGCGCGCGGCACACAGAGAGATCTACCGGAACGACACCGACTACACCACGACCGGCTCGCTCATGTGGATCCTGGACCGCACGTCGACCCGCTTCGGGGCGCGCCTGCTGCGAAGCTGGGTCGGGAAGCCTCTCGTCGACCCGAAGTGCACTCCGTCCTCCCCTCTGCTCCGCCGCGGCTGACCCCCTCTGGTTTCCCGCAGCGCGCTCCGGGAGCGCACAGATGCCGTCGACGAGATCCTCGCGAACCGCTCCCCGAAGCTCACCCAGCTCCGGGAGGTCCTCCGGCGCCTACCCGATCTCGCCCGCGGCCTGTGCCGCATCCAGTACGGGAAGTGCACCCCGCAGGAGCTCGCGACGCTCCTCAAGGCGTTCCGCCGGGTCGCAAGCGCGTTCGCCCCGGCCACCCGAGCCAGCCGCCGCCGCGGAGCCCACGGGCCGAAAGCGAGCCTGCTCGTGCGCGCATTGGAGGCGCTGCCGCGGCTCAAGGGGCCCGTCGAGGAGCTGTGTGCGGCGGTCAGGTTTGACGCGGCCGCGGAGGGGAAGGAGGACCAGATGTGGACGGACCCGGACAGGTATCCGGACCTGGATGAGGAGACTACGGTGAGCCATGCGTTCCCGCGAAGGATGTGTCCCGAGGCTCACAGACGAACGACACAGTGGATACAAGTCGCCGAGTCGGAACTCAAGGACGAGCTGAGTGGTATCCGCAAGGTGCTCAAGAAGCCTGCGTTGCAGTACACCACCTGGATGACCGAGGAGGTAATACCTCGCCCCGCGCAGCCCTGCCGCGTCCGCCTGACCCTGACCTCTCCCCAGTACGTGATCGAGGTCCGGAAGGACGCGAAGCACGACATCCCCCCAGACTGGACGCTGCTCTCGAGCACCAAGTACGTCCGCCGGTACCACACCCCCAACGTGCGCGTGAAGCTCCAAGAGCGCGCGCAGCACAAGGAGGCGCTCGCGCTCGCGGCCCGCCGCGCCTTCCGCGCCTTCCTCGCGGAGATCGCGGACGAGCACTACGCCCTCCTCCGCGACGCGGCGAACCAGCTCGCGGTCGTCGACTGCCTCTTCAGCCTCGCGCAGGTCGCCGCGCAGGAGGGCTACTGCCGCCCGACGTTCGTCGAGCCGGAGGACGCGGACGTGCTCGAGATCGTCAACGGCCGGCACCCGATGGTCGAGGCGGTGCGCGCGGACCCGTTCGTGCCCAACTCGGTGCGCATGGGCGCGGGCCACGCGCGGCACCTCATCGTCACGGGCCCGAACATGGGCGGGAAGAGCTCCGTCGTGCGCATGGCTGCGCTGTGCGCGATCGTGCGTGTCCCTCTCCCCTCCGTTCGTCCGTTCTTCCGCCACGCGGTGCTGACTGCGGTGTCGCACGCAGATGGCGCAGGTCGGGTCGTACGTCCCCGCGGACTCGATGCGGCTGAGCCTGCTCGACGGCGTGCTGACCCGGATGGGAGGTGAGCGCACGCTCTCCGGAATCTATTGACGAACGCTGACACGCATGCGCGCGCGCACAGCGTCCGACGAGCTGTCCCGTGGGCGGTCGACGTTCATGGTCGAGATGCAGGAGACGAGCGACATCCTCCGGATCGCGAGCCCACGAACGCTCGTCGTCCTCGACGAGCTCGGCCGCGGCACGTCCACGTTCGATGGGGTGCGTCCCGCCCTCCCCCCTCCGTGCCCCGGTAGCACTCACGCGCGAACCGCACGCAGATGGCGATCGCCGGCGCGGTGCTCCAGCACCTCGTCCAGACCGCCAAGTGCAAGACACTCTTCATCACGCACTACCCCCAGGTCGCGACGGACCTCGCGCGCGCGTTCCCCGCCGCGGTCGGCAACGTGCACATGGGCTTCACGGAGACGGCGCGGCTGAACGGCACCCGGGACGTCACCTTCCTCTACCGGCTCACCCCGGGGCTCGTCCGGGAGTCGTTCGGCGTCGAGTGCGCGCGGCTCGCGGGGCTCCCGGAGGGCGTGCTCGCGGTCGCGGCGGACAAGGCGGCGGGGATGAAGGCGGTCGTCGAGGAGCGCATACGGCGCACGAAGTGAGTGCGCGGCGACCCCGCGGCGAGACGACGCTGACTTGATCGCGCGCACAGGCTCCGTCAAGGCGGCCGGCTCGTCCAGCAGTGTCTTTCGTCCGGGGGCAGCGTCCTCGAACGCTCGGTCGCGCTTGACCGACTGCGCGATCTACTAGAGTCCATGTCTGTCTCCGAGCCGTCTACTACACACTCCTAATCTCCAGAACGCTACCCGGACTGCGCTTTACGCACTTTTTTGCGCTTCGTCTTCTTCCCGCTCGCGTCCTCCGCCACCTCGTCCACCTTGCGCTTCGCCGCTTTCTTCTCTCCCTTCGCGGGCCCGTGCCCTCCGTCTCCTTGACCGCACCCTCCTTAGCGTTCTTGCCCTTGCTCTTCTTCGCCTCCTGTTGCGCCTGCACGATCTGCACGACCTGCTTACACATCGCCGGCAGGCTCGTCACGCCCTTGAACCGCTCGCTCGCCGCGAGCGCACTCCCCAGCGCCGCCCACTTCGCCGGCGGCCACGCGCCCGCCACGGCCTCGGCGTCCGCCGCGACGCGCTTCGTCTGCCGCGCCGCGACGAGCGCGAGCTTGAGCGCGTCTTTCGCGTGCGCGGGCTGCACGGCCGACTCGGCGTCCGCGCACGCACCGTTTAGCGCGTCGAGCAACGCGGCGCTCAGGGTCGCCATGAACGGCACCGCCTCCGTCTTGTCCCGCCCTGCGCGATAGCAGATCGAGCGTCAATAAACAAACAAAACGAGCAGAGAGAGGTGGTGCTCACGACTGCCTGGATCTGGTTCACGAGCGTCTGGAGGACGTGGAAGCACTGCGCCTGCCGGTACGCGTTCAGCGCCCCGCCCACCGCCTGCACCAGGTCCGCGCGGAGGCCCCACGCGGCCGCGGGCAGCCGCTTCACGAGCTCGTCGAAGAAGGCGGTGTTGAGGCGCGAGGCCTTGCGGGCGACGAATCGCGCAGGCTCGCGCGGTACGCGTCCAGCACCTGCGCGCGCCCCGCGTCGCCCGCGTGCAGGAGCGCCTTGGACAGGAAGAGGCTGCACGCGGCGAGCGTCGCGAGCGCGTCCGCGGACGGCGCCTTGCGCGCAAGCGCGTGCAGCGCGTCGAGCGCCTTCGCCGCCTCCGCTGCGTCCTCGGGCGTGGCCAGCGCGGGGACGTCCTTGGCTTTGGCGAGGCGGGTGCGGAGGATGCCGGCGGCCTTGTCCGCGAGCTGGCGCTCGTCGGGGCCGGTGGAGGAGACGAGGGCGACGAGCGGGAGGACGAGGCGGACGGCGAGCGGGCTCGCGGCGTGCTTGCGTGCGAAGAGGTCGACGAGGTCGAGCACGCGCGCCTTGAAGTGCGTCGCCTCGCGCTGCGCGTCGACGTCTGTGCGGGCCAGAGGTGAGCGTCGTACGCCGGATGAGGGGAAGGGGGAAGGGAAGGCGGAGGGAAGGCGTTACCTTTGCCGTCCCGCTTCTCGGCCGCACGCGCCTTGAACGCGGCGGCGAGCTGCACGTCGAGGGCGAGCATCTGCTCGTCGTCCATCAGCTCCTCTTCGGACTCCTCCTCGTCCGAGTCCCCGGTGGCCGCCGCGATCCCGTTCACCCGCAACGCCTCCTCGATCTTCTTCCTCAGCTCCAAGTCCGCCTCTTCGTCTTCGTCTTCCTCCTCCTCTTCGTCCTCCCCGTTGCTGTCGGAGGAATCCTCGTCCTCCTCGGCGTCTTCGGCGTCTTCGTCGTCTTCTCCAGCGCCTTCCATTTCCACGTCCTCGTCTTCCTCGTCCGCCATGAGTTCCGCCGGGTCCCGGCGCTCGAGTTGCTGCAGAATAGAACGGAGAAGATTCGCAAGTACGATTAGCGACACGAACTGCCTAACGCGCCGCGCGGTGCACATCGCCCGGGGTCTAGCCCCCTCCCCCGCACACCGCGCGCACCGCGCAAACAGGAAGGAAAGGTGAGCGACTCACCGCCAGGACGAGATCGATCGTGCTCGCGGTCGCGGAGCCCGACAGGAGGGCGAACGCCTGGTTGGCCGCCGCGCGGAGGTACGCGGTGCCCTTCTCGAGGAAGCCGATGACCGCGTCCGTGAGCACGTCCACGGGCGCCGGCTCGCCGTCGTCCTCCGCGCCGTCCTGCGCGGGCGTGCGGCCCTTCTTGGGCTTCTTGCTCGTCGCGGGCGCGTCGGGGAACATGCGGGACGCGCCGTCGATGCAGCTCTGCGTTGCATGGGCGCGAGAGGGGGAGATAGGCCACAGGTGAGCGCCGGGGCCGACGGGAATGAGAAGGAGATGGACGCACCTCGAGCGCGTCGGGATCCGCGTCGTCCTCATCCGCACAGTAGGCGTGCAGCAGCGTCGCCGCGAGCAGCAGCTCGACCCCGCGCGCCGCCTCGCGCCGGTCGTCGTGCACCTGCAGCGATGACCTCAGTACGTACAGTTGACCGGTGCAGCCACAGCGCTCACGTCCTGCACCCGCGCGATCACCTCGCGCGCCTTCTGCCGGAGCGCAGCCTCGTCCTCGTCCGCCTCGTCCAGCGGCCGGACGTGCTTCGTGTCCTTCTCCAGCGTCCATATGGTCTGCAGCGCCCTCGAGACCCACAGCCGGCCGTCGGCGGCGACTGCGGGGACCTTGCTCGCCTTGCCCTCGTCGTCTAGATTGCACGTACGCGCGCCCGCCGTCGTCAATCTCCGTCCAGCCCCGATTCCAGCGGCGGGGCCCAAGCGAGCCACACGGAAGACACAGGGAAGGCGCGCACCTTTGATAACAGTGGCCTGCGACGTGAGCTCCGCCAAGCACGCGAGGAGCCGCTCGCGGCAGGCCCGTCGCAGATCGTCCGAAAACGCGGTGTGGGAACCGTGCGCAGCTGGGGCGGGGAGAGCGCAGAGCGCGGCGTCAGTTCCAGCTCTTCGGAGGCAGCACGAAATTAACACAGCCTGCCGTACGCGGACGGAACATGCGTCTCGTATCGCGAAACGTGGCCCGCGAGAAGCGCGGAGAGGGGAGACGGAACGCAGCGGCGCCGGCTGGCGTGATGGCAGGTGGAACGAAGGGCGTGGGGGAGTGCGCGAGCGCGAACTTACCGCGGCGATGGCGCTCTTGTTCGGAATCTTGGCCACAATGAACAGGCCATGGACGATCAGCCAGTCGAGGATCGTCTGCATCCATCCGTCGGCCTTAGGCACCGCCGCGTTGCGGACTAGTGCGCTGAGCTGGTCGACGATCCACGCCCGCCGGGTGTTGAGGGCCTGTATGTCATCGGCATCGGCGTCCACACTGCTCAGATACGATCGCGCGAGAAAACGTGGCCGATGACGATGGCGCGATACGATGGATCAGCGGTGGCCAAAACGGGACCTGGGTGAACAGAAGCGCGGGAGTGAGCGGAGGAGTACGTACTCTGCGGAAGCGGAACCAGGGGCGGTCTGCTCTTCGTTGACCTGTTTCAGCAGGTAGTCGATGTACGCCTTGATCCCGTCCTCGTCCATTGACGTCAAAATGGTCTCAACCGTCTTCGTCTTCGTCAGCTTGTCGAAGTTTCGGCTTCCGTGCAGACCCGTGAGCTGGAGGATCAGCGAGAACCCGAGAGTAGGGTTGCCCTTCACGACGTTCAGGACATCTGCGGCCTACGATACGCGGGGCGCAAGTCAGGGCCGTGGCATCTCGATGAGCAGCGATAGACGCGACGCGCAGACGTACCACTTGCCTGGCCGCCTTGTGCAGAAAGCGCTCAGAGTTGCTCAAATGGTTGATCCACGACCGCATGAAGTTTTTCGTGAAGAGCATCGGCATGTCCCCAGCACTGACGCGCGGCAGCGCCTTTTGGAAGACCTGGAAGCCCCAATACTTGCGCTCCGGCGACGACGTTGACGCAAATAGCGACTCTATGGGCGGCAGAAACGGGCGACAACGTTAGCCCGAGGCCACGATGTGGCGGAAAAAGGCAGGAGGGCCACAAACCGTCGACGACGATCCGGAAAAACTCTGGGAAGGTGCTCTTTCCGGGCCGCGCGCGGTCGCCGCCGCGCGGCAGAACGTGATCCAGGAGCGCGTCCCAGACGAAATGCACCTGCGGTTTCCAAGACCCGGACTTCGGGAGATCTTTTTCCACATCTTCGTCCGCGTCCGCTTCCTGGAAATCGGGCGCGCGCGCATCAGAAACTCGGGGGCGGGCTCTGAAGGGGGAACGGGGGGACTCGCCTTGAGGACGCGCGCGACCGCGGCCAGGTTCCCTGTGCTGAGGATTTCGGGGGACTTGAAGGTTGGGGCGAGCAGCTTCTTCCAGGCCCTCGTGGGGCACGCCGCCTGTAGTTTGAGGGTGAGGGCCAGTTTCTCCGGTGTCCAGACCTTGGGCTCGGCGTAGACAGCTGACAGGGTGGCCTCGACGGCGTCGTCCTTCCAGGACACACCGGATGCGGTGAGGGCGTCGACGGCCAGGCTGATGGACCACCACGCGCTTTCGCGCAGCCAGGACTTCTTTTCTCCGAGGGCGATGAGTTGGGCGATGACATTCTCGAAGCTCGCGAGGTCGGAAGCAGAGGTAGACGAGGAAGGGAGGGTCGCGTCGCGCAGCAGCAGTCCAGATTGAATCACAGACGTAAGCCCGAAAGGCGAGCAAAGAGGACGTCGCGCTCCTCTTGGCCGTTCATGGAACCTTGAGTTTTGGACGAGTCCAGGACAAGCTGTACGATTTGCGAGCACGTCACCGTGTCTAGGCGAGCTAGTAGCTGCGCAATGGGAGCCGGAATAGCAAGTGCACGGGGTCAAGGTAATGTGCGCATATAGTCAAGGGAAGGACGCACCTCCGTCAATGCAACCGCAAATCCTAACCTGCTGCTCTCTCTCGGGCTCGCAAGCCCACGTATCAGTCGTCGGATCGAGTACGAGACATCTTGAGCATTGAGAGCGTCGAGCCCGTCTGCTTTGCCCGTGGCCTTGTCCTCGTCGTCCTCGTCGTCCTCAGACGTCTCCGGGGAGGTCGGTTTGGGCACGAAACTGGACTGAAAATGTTCGAGAGCAGCAAGAAGCTTCGCGGACGCGTCAAGACGCTCCTTTTTGCTGGCCGAAGAGAGGTGCCAGAAGAGAGGGAGAGTGGTGGACATGGCGGTGGCTGAGGACAAGCCCACCCACGCTTGCTGCCATGCTCGGCGGCTCGAAAATTCTGGGGGAGATAGACGCCCTTGATGATCTCGTGTTTATCTTATCTCTCAATTACTGCGATTGCACCTTTCCGGGGCATATCTACTTATCGTCTTGACAAGACACCAACTCCCGTCGCTCACGCTCTTCTCGTTCTCTCGAGCGATGCCGATCGGTCTGAATTGAATGCTCTATTCGAAACATAGGCTCGATGTCTAAATGGTGGCACACACGCCTGATCAGCCCGCGCAGGAAAGGCCCGCCTTCTTTGTGCACGCCCGCCGGGTCCCGACTGCCCCGCGCTGCGCGAGAAGCCGGGGATGACGCAAGGGACGACGCCAGCGGCGGGGCCGCGGCCGCGGCTTAGGGTGCGCGGAAGCGGGAGAAGAGGAAGCCGCACCAAACGCGGCCGTGCGCGCGTCCCGGCCCACTTTCCTCGGGGGCGGGCGACGATCGAACCAGGGCGAGGAACGCGCGGGGGTAACGCCGTGCGGGAGACGATCTCGCGCGTGGGGAGCGTCGGGGGTTGCGAGGGGGCTCGGGCGCGCGGGAAGGAGGCAGCTTATGGCTGGTCGAGTCGAGGGCCTAGGCGGGCTCGCGGGGCTGGAACCGCGCGATGCCGGGGCGGGCGTGGGCGTCGGGGGTCGAGACGTCGAGGAGTGGTCGCCGGGGAGTGGGGGCTGAGAACGTTCGGCGCATCGTCGATCGAACCTCGATGACGTCGGGGAGCACCGCTCGCCCGCCTTCCCGCGAGCGCGCTGGGATCGCCGTCGGTGGCGTCATCGAGCTCCTTCTCCCGCCTCTCTCTCCTCACGGTTCCCGCCCTCGTCGAGCTCGTCGTCCCGCACGGCGAGCACGGCGTCGACAAAGACGGCAAGCGACGTTTCTGTTCGACGCGAGATAACGGCCTGGGATCAGTGTGGGGCCCCGCAATGCCACGACGCGTGGCGGCGCACCTGTGATATAACCACCTCTCCACCCCACCCGCCTTCCCGTCGTCCTCGGCGTTCCTTCTGCCCAAGTGGAGACCAGATAACCATCCGTGGGCGTCCCACCCCTGCGGCATAGGGTGCAGAAGCCGGCATTGAGCACCAACGACGTATGGGGTGGAGAGAGAAACGTACGTGCGGGAAAGCCTGCGGGGGTGGTACCGACCTCTGCGCCTCCAGCCCCGCAACCCCCACGGCAGCCCGTGCGCCTACTCCGGCTCGTCCGGGGCGTGTTCTGACTCACGGGCGGGGGGCAGCGCGGGATATCACGTCTTCCCTACGTAGCCGTCTCCTGGACGCCACGGCCTCTTACGCTCTGGGAGGACGTATCGGACGGCCGAGGAGGAGAAGATGAGGGTTCGGGAGCAAGGCCCGCACAGAGCGCACGCCCCGCACCCCCGCGCACGTCGCGCACTCCCATGGTTGCGGCTCCCCCGGCCTCTCGCCCGGTCGTTTACGACAGGGCATCAGACCCGCGGCGGGCCACCTGACCCCGCGGGGGCCCTCGCGCTCGCGCTTCGCATTAGGCAGCCCGCTTCCCTCGCCCGCCAGCCCCGCGCGCCCAGCGGCGAGCGCAGCTGCCCCGTGGGCGTGCGACGCCGCGTACGGCGCCGTCCGTAAGTACGTGTTCGCCGTCCCAGGGCCTCCTCCAGCCCGCGTTTCGCTCGGCGTCCGAAGCGGCGACACAGAAGGTGGGGTCATTCGGTGCGTGGCGCTCGCGCTACGTGATAACACCTCGGCGCCGCGCGTGCGTGCGTCACAGACGGCGGGTGAGCGGGGCGCGACGGCCTTTTCCCTCGAGTCGCGGTCTCGGTGAGGGAAACGGCTGGAGGTGCCAGGCAGGGTGCCGATGTGTCGTGCGCCCTGGCGTGAGCGTCGAGGGCGGGGATGAAAGCGGGAAGATGCGGGGTAAGGGCGCCCTCCACGCCGTGCGTTTGATGGCATTACCCCGCATATCGCGGCGCCTGGGTGCCGTAACGCGAGGCGCGCGCGGGCGCATGCATACTCAGTGTTCGCTCAGCAGCCGGGCGATCTGGGGGACGGAGGTACCGCAGGTTGGGTGCGGGCGGACCGATGCCTGGTTTGGACGGCGCGCGGGACATAGAGAGGGTGTTGCGGGCGGGTGAGAGAGGAACACGCGAGGACGGAGAAACCTCTGGGATACGCCGAGGGCTGCGATGAGATGTCGCGAGAGGGCCAGTGGCGGCCTCCGGGGAGATGGCGGAGTGGCTGGCGAGGCGGAGGGTGCGCTGGAGCCAAGTTGGAGGCCAGATCCCGATGGAGAGATCGCAGGGGTCGCGCCGATAGCCGATCGAAACGAGTCGCCGGGCCCCCGTGGTTTCCCCGGCCCCCCGGCGCGAGCCACAGGCGGCGCGCCGTATTCTCTCCTTCAGCCAAACACCCGACCCCGCATAAATACATCCTGGCCTCCTGCCCTCGACTCTCATTCCGCCCCGTGCTCCACACCCGCCCAGCACTCTCATCCTCTCATCCTCGACGCTCTCCCCGCCGCACCCCCCCACGCCCACCACACCCACACCTCTCTCACCACCTCCCCGACACAATGTCCCACTCCGTGCTCTCCTCCTTCGACCCCCTCGCCACCCACCCGTTCACGAACAACTCGTCGTGCTCCCCAAGCCCGCCGCGCCCTCACAGTACGGCGCGCACCCCGTGTCCGCCTCGAGCATGTCCCCCCGCCGCACGCACAGGGCCCCATCATCCTCACCACCGCGCCCGCCCGATGCACGCCCGCAGCCGAAGCGCGCCGCGCCCGCGCCGTCGGCCAAGGGCTACGCGCGCCACGGGCAGCCCGCGCCGAAGCCGATCTTCGTCCCCTTCCGCCCCGACCGGTCCTCGCCCGACCTCGAGGACATCCTGCTCAAGAAGAAGTTCGCGGACGCGTTCCAGGGCAAGGCGGCGTGGGGCATCGACCAGGTCGGGCACCCGATCGCGTCCTCGGGCCGGCAGGGCAAGGCGCAGTGAGCGCGGCGCGGTCGCCCTCCTGCCATACCCCCCTCATGCTTCCTATACCCGCCTGGTGAGTGTCCTTTCCGCGTCGTCGAGTGCGCGCTTCCTCGAGCACGGTCGCCCGGCCACTGTGTCCCCCCTGCGCCTTTCGGTTTCATCCATGCTCATCTCCTGCAACAGACCACCCATTCCCCCTCACGACCCACACCCACCACCCATGGCGCCGGCGCCGCAGGGCTCGGGCCCGACGCCTCCGCGGCAGCCGGGTGCCCGTCCCGCCATTTCACGAGGGGCACCTCCACAGGACCCCGCCGCCTTGCACGGCGGTGACCCGCTTGGAGACAAGCACGAGATGAGACGTCATGCAGAGACAAACCGCCGGCGCGATGAGCGACGCCGGCGTTGTACCATAGGGATACCGTTTATACCTGCACGGGGTAATGGGGACGAGAGCCGGCCGGGGTGCCGCCTGGCGAGGCGGGCCCCAGTAGTGGCCGTGCACGCCGTAGAGTACGTAGTCGCCGCGGCGGATCGAATCGCTTGCATACATCCACATCCACTTGCTTTCTGCGCACGCACGCACGCACGCACTAGCTTTCTATCAGCAACACGCACGCTTCCACCCTCTCTCCGCCCGCTGTCTGCGCCCGAGTGTGGCACTCGGATAGATCGCGCCTCCGAGCCCAACGGGATATCGCAATCCGTCCGTCCGTCCGTGAGTAAGTACCCCCATCTCGTCCCCTCCCCCCGCGTCCATTCATCCTCCCGCCCCGCCTCCCTTCGCATCTCTCCGCGCCGCCATCCCTCGCTGCTCTAGCCTCTCCCAGCCTCCGATACGGCCACGACGTCAGCTGGGTCGCTCCTCCCGCCCACCAGCCATCCGATGCACCCTCCGCGTCCACCGGTTCCAGCTCTGGCGGCGAACGGGCCCGTCCCACCTCCCCCGCTCGCGCTCCCGGCCGGCAGCGTCTACACGTCCTGCTACTGCGAAGAAAACGCATACCTGCTCGCGCGCGCGCTCCACGAGCGGCTCGCCCCCGCCTCCGCACAAGACCGCGCGGGGTGGGACGTGCACGTCGCGGTCGTCTCGAACGCGGCGAAAACGGTACCGCACCCGCTCCATCCTCTTCTTGATCACCTCCCTCGCGCCCCGCGCCCCACGCATTTCACGCAACGTTCAAACGTTCACCCCGCACGCTCCGTGGCCACGCGCTCCCCCCGTCCGTCGCGCTTCTCCCTTCTCTCTTCTCAAGTTCTCCCGTCCCACGCGCTTCGAGGTCGGCCGCTGCTGCTGCACTTCCCACCGCGCATTCGAACAGCGATCGAGGGGCCGCGAGGCCGCCGCGCTCTGCAGGTCGCCGTCTTTCGAATCGGCGCCGCGGCTCGGCGGACTCTCAGCCATCCGCGCCCGCGGTTCTCCTTGAGAGCCGAGGGCCGAGGGCGCATCTCGAGCAGTCTGCGAGGGGTGGGGATGGGGCTCGAATGCGGCACGTCGCGTAAGACGCGCGGGGACGGAGCACTCGGATAATACATATACGTGGCTCGGAGTCGGAGCGCACGCGAGCTGCCCGCGTTTCGACGTCTCCGACCCTCCGTGCCCGAGGAGTCAGGACGGAGGGTTGCGCGGGGCAGGGCCCAGCCGGGACTGGTCTTGCGCTGCATAGCTCTCGCGTCCTGTTTCCCTTTTTCATTCCGCGCGCATCACCGGCCGGGGGGAGAGAGAGGATCGGCGCGCCCACAATCCAGACTCACAATTGGCACTGCACGCCACGCCGGGCGGGCTCCCGCCGACGCGCGCACGCTGATCATGCACATTCATCACAGGTCGCGCTCTGGAGCCAGAAGGCGGCGCGCGCGGGGAGCGGCGGCGTCGTCGTGTGGGACTACCACGTCTTCGTCGTCCTCCGCCGCCGGGACGCGGAAGCAGAACAACACTTCGAACTCCAAACAGGCGCCCCACCGCCTGACCCAGGTCGCGAAGCCCGCATGCACGACGAAGACGACGACGTGCGCCGGCCACAAGCCGTTGGCAGCGAGGGAGGATCGATGGGCGGTGCGTGGGCCGGGGCCTGGGTCTACGACTTCGACACGAGCCTGCCCAACCCGTGCCCGTGGCGAGGTGAGCTTCCGTCCGTCCGCGTTCTCTCTTCTCTCTTTCTCTCTCTCTCTCTCTCGCGCACGCTGGCATTCGACTTCGCGATCGCGCCCGAAACCGCAGGCGCGCATCGCGAGAGCTTCTCTTCCGACCATTGATCATTTGAACTCTGAGCTTGTGCCAGTCGACTCAGTACTCCGTACTCAATACTCAGGCCTCAGGAGGACCAGGGCAGCTACGCACGGGCACACGCCCTGCCACCCCCGCGCGTGCGGGCTCCCGCTGAGAGCCGCGAAGCCGCGGCTTCATGCTCAGGTGGCCCGCGGGCGAGCAAACGGGGTCGTTCGACCACATTCCGCGCCCTTCGACGGCTAACGCGATGCGTGCGCGCGGGGTCTGCTGGCCAATGATTTGAATGAATGGGGGCCGCGAGAGATCTGAGGTACGAGATGCATGCTATACAGCTCCAACTCCCCCGCGCGCGCTCTGTCGTGGCCAGGAGCGTGATTTGACGTCGCTCCGGATACACTGGAGGCCGCACCGGGGAGAGAAGGGGAAAGATTTCGCGCATCCGACCGCGTCCGTCGACGAGACGAGCCATCGGGCGATGGTGCACTCGATGCGCCCTGGCTCGTTGGCCCGCTCGCCCTGCAGATCTGATAGACTGATGCCCCGCGTTTGGGGCGCGCGGGGTGGCTTCGGAGGAGTTGATTGCCTCGGAAAGATTAGCACCCCGGCTGCCCTGTTCCCGCGGCCCGCGGCCCCGTGACGAGCTCAACGGGCTCTGCGATTGCGTCCCGACTCCCTGTGCTCCGCAGCCCCTTCCCGCGCGTGGACGCTCTCTGACGTCGTCGAGGCACGCAGACTATCTCGCGGGAACGTTCCCGTACGCGCTGCAGCCCGCGCTCGCCGCGCGGCTCGACCGCAGGTTCCACAGGTGCGTCTGGCCATCTCCCACCGACATCTCTGCCCCACCCTCCCGACGTTGGAGTCCAGTCCGTGATTTCCTCCCGCCCGGGCCGAATGCTAACCGCCGCGCCCCCCTCCCGCAGCCTGTTCAGAGTCGTGCCCGCGCCGACGTATCTGGATCACTTCGCGTCCGACCGCACGCACATGGTCAGCAGACTCGCTCTTTCGCCCTGTTGCGTGCTTTGGGGCGGTGCCGCGGGCGGGGGGTGGAGCGCATATCAAACGTCCGCTCCGAGCTCGTTTCTCCGAGCCTAGCAGACTGGGGCAGACCCCCCCGTCGGCTCTCGCATCGCCCTGGGGAGGTCAGCAGGCGGGGAGGGCGCGGGCCGCGCGGGGGAGCGTACCTGCATTTGCTAGCCGGCGAGGCTTGTTGTTTTGCGGGATAGGCGTCCCGTCGTCCTCCGCCGCCGTTTTGTTCTCCAACTGGTGCAGAGGCCCAAGCTGACCTTGTGTCCCGTTTTGTTCGCGCCGAACAGATAATCACGCCTCTAGCTGCGGATGCGGATGTAGCTAGTGGTGTAGTCGGCGGCGACGATCCTCCACGCTCCACGGATGCGGACGGCACAACGACGCCAGACCGCAAGCAGCGAACAGGTGGTGAGTGCTGGCTGTCCAACTCCTCGGTATCGCGCCCCCAGTTTCTGACCAACTCCTCCCCCTTTTTTGCCGGTGCTTTTTGCACGCCTTCGCTCTCGGTCGTGTGCCCTCGGCGTCGGTGCGGTTGACTCCACCGTGCGGACGCGTCCTCGCTGCTCAATCGAAAAACACACCCATGTGCTGTGGATCCTCGGACGCGCGCGGCAGAAGCGGCGGTGCAGCCAACGTACTCCATGCCGCCCCCGGCGTACCCGCCGCTGTGCGGGCCGGCGGCGGCCGCGCTCGGCGTCACGAACAACCTCATGTCCGCGTTCGTGGCGATGGACGTCGTCGCGCGGACTCGAACGCCCGGGTCGGACGCCGAAGTGAGCGGGAATGCGGGGAAGGTCCCCAGGACTGGAGCGCGGGGGAGGGTGCCGGGGCGGGAGTGGGAGCCCTTCGAGAAGGAGGAAGTGGGGCGAGGGGTGCGGGGTACGGGTGCGTGATGGACGCCGCGGGGTTCGTGCGCTGGCTCGCAGCCGCGGAGGAGGCTGGGTGAGAGGGCCGGCGGTGGTCCGCGGACGACGTCGGGGGTGCTTCGAGAGGGAATGTGCCACGGTTTTGCAACGCTTGCGCGGTAAACGGCGGACGAGATGCGGGTGTGTGCGAGCGCGGGGAAGATCCGGCCTTCGCGCGGGGTGGGTGAGCGTGGGGCGCGGACACGAAGCGGCCCTTTTGTTGCGCATTTACGTGCGGGCTCGCCTTTCTGACGTCCTTCGTTGCCGTCCACGGTTGAGCGAGACAAAACGCTTGCCACGCTCGGCCACGTATCGGTCCGAGTCCGCCGACTGCCGTAATCACCGTGCTGTGACCTGTTACCCGTTGAGCACGTGGGCGGTGTCACGGGGTGACCGGGGCGGCGTGACGGCTGGCGTTGTGGCGCGAGAGCAGAGACGCGGGGTTCGTTCGTTCGCCTCAGTCCTTCTCTGCGCACGACATCCGCTGCTTACTCTCCGCCTGGCTTCGTCATCCCACCACCGGCGCCCTCCGACCTGTGAAATACCTCTCACATCATCATGAACGGGCACGCTGGACCTAGCAATGGTGCCACACCCTCCGGAAGCGATGACGGCTACGCGAGCCAAAGCGACCCCTCCACGAGCACGGGACCGCAGATCAACGGATACGCGCAGTGAGTGCACCTCTTATCTCCCCCTTATCATGCTCTCGCGCTCCGGGGGACTTCTGCGGTGCGAAGAGTGTCCAGGTGTGTGCGCAGGAGCGTTTTTGTCGGGTTCGTGGTGGCACGTGAGATTTCACATGCCTTCCTCCTCCCCACGTATCAAAAAACGACGCGCCCGGTCCTACCATTTACACCGCCCTGTTGCGCGTGTGGTGTTGAATCCACGACAAAAAAGAGTTCACGTACCCGAGTGGTCTTTTGGTCTACGAGCGCCTATCTACATCTTGACATCACTGCAGTGCTCTATTTTCCAGCTTCGTACTGCTCAAGCACCTGCTATGGACCAACTAAAATGACCCACACAGACCACCAAGTATATACGAAGCCCACAATGGTGACATTATCAACCACTTGTTCCACGCAGGTTTCCAAACTGGAGTACGTCCAATGATAGTCGTCCATCTGAACTTGCACTCACCATGTCTAGTAGAACTACTCAGACACACTGCTAGTGCGTGAATAGCCAGCATGCCCTGTATGCGAAAACCTCCTAACCCCCACTTAGCATGTCCGAGCAACTGTGTATCGTCTTCACGCCCTCATTTTGTCTCGATCACCATACCTCGCACACTTGATGTCTACGACGCCACAAACAAGTAATCAGTGTAATATCTACGTTAATCTCGACCACGAGCCCGAAGTCACGGACGAGGTGCGTGGTCCGTCTTGTTCAGAGCGCAGGATCTCACTCTGAGCACACAGGGGTTCCATCTCGGTATGTTTTTGCTCGGCTCACGTCGCGGTCTGTCCTCTGAATCTTCACGCCAGCCCTAGCATATCTCTACTCCTCCGCGGCTCTAGCTAATGTACGCCCCGAGAACGCAAGGAGTGTCCTCGCCGCGGCCTGCTTCCTCGGACGCATGGACGACTTGTGCGACTACGCCTACGAGATGTGCCGAATGTCAATCACTCTCGATTCCCTCCCCTCATGGCTCGAATTCCTCGACTCAGTCGCACCGCCGTCCTCAGACGGCTCGTCAACGCCTGTCGTCGACCAACACAAGCATATGCGCATGGCCGTCTTCGGTCCGTACGCTCAGCGCCTCCGTGACGACATCTTCAACTTCCTCGTCGTGCGACTGCCGACCCTCGTCAACTTTGGCGGCCAAGCCACCCCAGCGACGCCGACGACGCCACACCCCGATGGGTCAAGCGCACCTGCAGATACTGGCCGCGAGACCCTCCTTCAGGTGCACGCACGCGTGCCGTTTGAACTCTTCAAGGCCGCCGTCGAGTCGCCGTCGTTCAACCTCGGTGAGTACCCCCAGGCTTGGCTGTGGCAGTCATCCGCTGACGTCATTTCTCTGCGCTCCGCCCGCGCGGTGTGCAGGGTCGACGCACGCCCGCTTCAAATTCGCCAAGGACGCGATCGAGCTGCGCAAGCAGGGCATCGCGCGCGGCGCCGAAGAGACGGTCGTGCTCGCCTTCGGGGGCTCGACGCAGTCTACGGGCGTGCTCGTCACGCGGAAGATGCGCCGGCGCCAGCTCTATAAGATCGGCGACACCACGTAGAGCATGCCGACTGCGTATCGTAAGCTATTTCCCGATAGTATTCCCTGTTGTGATCGCCTCGCTGCCGTGTTCATCGTCGTCTGTCTTCTGCAGTCGAATTTGTCCTACCGCCCACCCAAGCCACCATCGTGTTGTGTCTATAGGCGATACATTCTTGGCGTCATGTTATATACAATGCTGCTGGACGTTGCTCGCTGGCTACTCGTCGTAGCACGAAAACATATTTTCCCTCCCGATCCTAGTAGTAGTTCTACACACGGACATAAACGGGAGGCGTAATCATTGCGAATTGTATAGATTTGGTTCATATTCAAAGCTACGCGTGTTTCGCTGCGCAATTTCTTGAATTGTTGTCGTTCAGTTGAAATTGCAAGTGAGGTGGACCGTCACGTCGTGTGAGCAAGTGACCGGGGCGTGGGCCCTTCGTCACAGCGAGCACACGTTGTCCCCGTGCCGCCTGTGTTGGTCTCTCTCCAGCCACAGTGCCCAGCACCGTGCGCACTACCCACCCCCATCCTCCGTGCGCCGGCCATGTCCCGCCCACCCGTACGCCGCGCCCAGCGCGCCCACCACTCCTCCACGCCGCCTCCCCAGCCTTCCTTTTCGATCCCACCATCGGACCAGCCGCCATTCGAACACCAGCCGCGCTCAGACCCGCCGACGTACGTCTCCTCGCGGGCGGCGTACCCGACCTTCCTCTCCGCGCAGGACACGGCGCGGCTGCACCTCTCGTGCGCCGGCCGCGGGCTGCTCGACGCGTGCCGGTGGGACACCGTCGTGCGCGTCGTCGCGAGGTACGCGCCCGCTCCCGCTCTTTGTGTGCGAACTCGCAGGGACGAACGCAGGCCCCGCCGCCGTGCAGCGACCCGGAGGTGCGCTCGCACGTGCTCAAGAGCCTCGCCCTCAACACCGTCTCGCTCCTCTCGGTGTACTTCTTCGACTGGCTCGTGCTCCCGCTCGCGCGCGGGCAGCAGCGGTGGTTCCACCGCAACCTCGGGTGGTTCTACCAGGTGCTGTGGCTCCTCCCCGTCGTGGGCGCGTCGTTTTACTTGAACGTGAGTCTGCGCGGTTCACTGCCTCCTCTGCGATGCGATTCGGATACGGAGTGGTGGTGGGACGCCTGGGGACGCACGCGGGGACGGGTCGTGTGCATGCGGGCTTCGGCGGCGGCGGGGGTTCGGATGATGCCACACGTCAGAATAGCTATGAGGGCCACGCTAGACGTGCGTCCGATGCGATACAGTTTCCTATCACTGACCACGACCCCCGCCCGGCCGTACCTCCCAATTTCGCGCCGTCCGTGATCTGCCTCATATCGCGCTGACGGCCTGCCGCAGAGCTCCTGGTGCACGCTCATCGCCAAGCGCACCTTCACCCTCCAGCACGGCGCGCGCGCGGCCGCGCAGCCGCCGGGGACGTACAGCGGCGTGCTGAACGCGCTCGCGACGTCCGCGTACCGCGCGGTGATGATCGGCACCTCCGTCGTGCTCTCCGTCGCGCTCGAGCACGTCCCGTTCGTCGGGCCCCCGCTCGGGTTCACCTTCCTCTGCTGGGTCGACGCGTGAGTGCCCCCGTGCCGTCGAGCGGTGTCGTCCGGTCGCTGACCGCGCCCTGCAGATATTATTGCTTCGAGTGAGCGCGTCGTGGTCTGCGGCGCGGGCTGCGCTCTGTGCTCAACGCTAGCCTCCTACAGGTTCATCTGGATCGCCCGCGGCCTGTCGCTCTCCCGCCGAGTGCGCCACCTCGAGGAGCGGTGGGCGTACTACTTCGCGTTCGGTGCGCTTCCACGCGTCCTTTGCCGCGTCGATCCACGTCGCTGATGCTCCCCCGCTCGCAGGCCTGCCCTCCGCGGCTCTGTGCATGTGGGGCAGCAGCCTCGCCAACGCGGCGCTCTTCGCGCTCCTCTTCCCCTCCGTGCGTCCCCCCTCTCCCCGCCCTTCCCCTCCTTCTCTTCGTCGGATGCTGAATCCCACCCTCGCACACGCAGTACATCATCATGGCGATGCACGCCCGCCCCGCCCCGCGCGACCCGTACAACCCCGCGGCGGCGGCGGACGACGGCGGGGTGCGCTACCCGTCCCCGCTCTTCCCGATCCGCATCCCCGTGTTCGCCCCGGTGCTGTTCCTCAACGACGCCGTCGTGCGCGTGCTCAGCGTCGGCACCGGGGGCCGCGCCTCCGCCTCCGCCTCCGCAGCGTACACCTACGGGGGCGGGAGCGGGGACGGGGGCGGGCACCGGCGCATGTTCAGCGACGGGGCGGAGAGCATCGAAGAGGGCACGGCGCTCAGCGAGGTGGGCGACCGGGGCGGCGCCGGGAGGCTGGGAGGGCCGGCGAGCAGGGTGCGGGTGCGGGGCCCGCAGTCGGTCGTGAGCGCGGCGGGGAGCTCGAGGGCGGGGAGGAAGTTTGACTAGAACCCGGGCGGATTTGGTGTCGTTCAATGGGATGGGTCGGCGAGGAGGTTGCATTGCCTACACACGTATGGGCGTTCACAATCTGATCGCCTTGCACCGTCGCCCTTTTGTGAACTCGAGGGTGAGTGGGCTCAGCATGCCGCAAGTAATAAGATGTGCTCTAGTGCAACAGGAGTAATGTACGGTGAGACGCTACCGACACGCGCCGCTCAGTAGTCGGCGAGCAAACACGACGCGCTCCCCAGCTGTCTCCGGATATCGTGGAAGTCGACGTCGTGGCCTGGTCGACCGTGTGATGTGAGCGGCACGCTCCCGAGAAGCGGGGAACGCACTCACTGTCCTCCACCTCGCCCCACCGCTCTATCTGGCTGTTGACCTCGACGTGCGCGGCCTGCGCGGCCTGGTCGACGTCTATCCTGCCCATGACGAGCGCGAGGCCGACGAGGAACGACTTGGACGTGTACGTCGCGCGCTCCATCGCTGCCCGACGCAAGCACCCGGGGGTCCCGTTCAGCGACCTGGCCCCTCCGCTCGAAGGCTCGAAGGATGACAAGAACGCACCTGCCATCTCCCACGAGGAGAAGCCCTTGAGGATCTCGTCGAGCTTCGCGATCGTCTCGGGCGACTGCTTCGGGACGGCGAACGAGGTCGAGACCGCGATGTCGATGCCGAGCATCGAGACGGCCCAGTCGAGGATCGGCTGCCAGTGTTCCGCCTGGAGCTTCACGAGCGTTGCCGGGGCGTCCGCGTGGTAGCTGCCGGTGCGCCGACGAGAGGGTGCGTCCGTTCAGAACGGATGCGGGGGAGGGAGGGGAGGGGGGAGAGACGGAGACGCACCAGACGGTGTCGGTGCCAAAGTACTTGAGCAGCTGCGCGCGGATCTCCGCGCGCGTGCCCTCGTCCTCGAACGCGTCCAGCGCCCGCGACGCGATCGACGTCTGCGCGGCCGTGCGTGCGTGCGTTTGTGCTCGTCAGCGTCCGCCCCACGCGCACGCGCACGACCCGAGTGCATAAGAAGACACGGAGAGACGCACCATCGGCAGCGCGTGCGGCTTGAGCACCGTCGTCTGGTTCTCCCACTCGGACGCGACGAGCGCGGCGACGAGCCGCTTCTCGGCGGGCACGACGAGCGGGCGCCCGCCGGGGGTCTTGAGCGCGCGGCGGTCGAGGGTGACGGCGTAGCCCCCGTCGCGCTTCTCGATCCCGACGTCCTTCCAGAACCGCTTGAGCGTCGCCTCGGCCCCTGCGCGGCGGGTGCGGGGTCAGTCCCGTGCGGAGGGGCGGCGGGGAGGGGAGCGGGGACGGGGATGGGGGTGGAGACACGTACGGTTCGTCGCCGTCACGGCTGGCCCGTCGTCCGGGGCCGTCGCGTATCGCCGCGCTGAGAGCGCGGCTTGCTTGAGTGTGTGCGGCCGGGGTGCGTGGTGTCGTGCGAGGGGGGAGAAGGCGCGAGTAGCGTGCCGGAACATGGTGGGAGGAGAGAGCAGTGACGTCGGCCGTCGCAGGTCCGCGCGAGCATTTGACCAGCGCTGGCGTCCCGCTGGTTGGACACGAACCACTTCCTCCCGCTCATGACATGGGTCCGTGTCACTTTTTGTCGCAGAAAGAGCCCGTCTTTGTTTACAAGATGACTGGCCCTCGTCAGAGCAACAGCGCAATAAGCCAAGTCGAGCATCTCTCACACTCTCAGCCAGCCTGGAGATTGCATCGCATGGGTATGCGGACCCCCAGTGTATTTTGTGTGGGAAACAAAGGACTCAAGTGTGTTGCACCACGCAGCCTGAGGGCAGCACGAGGATGCTCTGAGGGCACCGTTTGTAAGCACACACATGCACAGACATGCACCTGCTTAAAGCTGCGCAGTCCACTGGGCGCAAATCCCCACACCCAGTGTCTCCCACTTGTCGCCCCTCATCGCAGGATGTCAAAGCCGATCTGCTTCTACGACATACCCGGCACTTCAAAGGCCGTCGCATGGTCTCCAAACACATGGAAGACAAGGTGCGCGCGCTGCCCAACTGGCCAGTGTACTCCATCTCATCTCCCGCTCGCGCGCAGATTCTGCCTCAACGCCAAAGGCCTCCCCTACAAGACCATCTGGGTCGAATTCCCGGACATCGAGGCCGTCTGCACCCAGATCGGCGCCGCGCCCACCGGCAAACAGCCCGACGGCTCCCCCATGTACACCCTCCCCGTGCTCCACGACCCGAACACGGGCGCGACCGTCTCCGAGTCCCTCGCCATCGCCCGCTACCTCGAGCGCACGTACCCCGGCCCCGTCGCGCTCATCCCGCCCGCGCTCGACGGCCTCGTGGGCGACTTCCAGAAGGCGGTCTGGGCCGCGTTCGGGCTGCCGATGATGAGGCTCGTCGTCCCCGCGGTGCACGCGACGCTCCGCCCGGGCGCCCGGCCGTACTTCCGCGCGACCCGCGAGGCGCGGTTCGGGCAGCCCCTCGAGGAGCTCGCGCCCGCGGGGAGCGCGCTCCGCGCGGAGTGCTGGGCGAAGACGCGGGAGGCGGCGGGGGTGCTCGCGGGGTGGTGGGACGAGGAGGCGAACACGAAGGGCCTCGTCCCGCGCGCCGCCGAGGAGGCGGGTGCGGGGGAGAGGACGCTGCTGGTCAGCGACGCGCTACCGGTGTCGTACGCGGACGCGATCATGGTCAGCTGGCTGTACTGGTTCAGGGAGTGCTTGGGCGAGGAGAGCGGGGAGTGGAAGACGATGACGGCTTGGCATGGCGGGAGGTGGGTGAGGCTTATGGCCGCGATGGAGAAGTACGCCCAAGTCGACTCGGGAGAGAGCGTTCAACTGTCAAAGTTGTAGCGGCCAGAACGACACGATTGAGTGTGGGGTACTATGAAAACATTGTATATGGGACACGATTCGTCGCGCCTCCTGCCGCGCCCTTCGGACACGAACAAACACACCGATCGGTTTTGTGAACACAGAACGGCGACGACAGTCAGAGCGACGACGACGCCCCCGCCAAGTTCAAGACAGACAAGGTCCAGCGATGGCCACGAGAGCCCCTGGACGACAAGAAAGATTGGCACCCGAACACCGACCAGCAGGTTCTTGGTCTCGTTCGCGCTTGGCTCTATCCCGCGTGCATCGGCCGCACCCTCAGATGATGGTGCATACCGTTGCGCAAGCTGTGAGTGTTGAGACGGTAGCCTCACGCTAGTGGGCGCGACATCTCACCTGTAGCTTAGTAGAGCCTGTTCGAGGTCTCGCACGTAGTGTAGTCGTAAAAGGAACTGTGTATTAGCAGGCCGGGATACTCTGGTATATATACAGGGTACGAACGAGTGGCTGGTGCTACTGTACAGTACACGAGAGAGGCTGAAACGAGAGCAAAGAAACGGGGCTACACTACGGTATCATAGAGTAGCTAGAGATAGCTCTCTGGAACGGGGGATGCACGATCGGAGACGTGCATGCCATGCAGTGGCGTTCCGTAGAGCGCGCCATACGGCTAGACGCTCTTAGGTAAGCCGAGCCGCTCGGCGGCCCGTGGCCGAGTATGCCGAGCGTTCTCACGCGTAGTCCGCGGTGTACTTACCGCGTTCAACACCCCCCCTCGCTGAGCAGCCGTAATAAAGGCGCATCAGCGAAGTAAGACAGAGGCCTAAGGGTGGAATACAAGCCCTAGAAGAGGGCGGAACTTGAGGAACTTGTCAGGCCCCAGGTTCTTGGTGAAGAGGTCGGCGGGGTTATCTTCGCCTTGAATGTAGAATAATTCAACCTTCTTCGCCTCGACGATCTCGCGTATATAATGATAGCGAATGTCGATGTGCTTGGTGCGCTTCTCAGTGACTGGGTTCGAGGCGAGGAAGATAGCACCCTGATTATCGCTAGAAAGCGGTACAGGCTCGAGGAAGTAATAGATCTCCTCGAGGACGTTGCGCGAATAGACGATTTGACGTCCAGCGTCGTCTACAGCCATATACTCGGACTCGGTGACAGAGTGCGAGACAGTGTTCTGCGCACGTGACTGCCAGGAGAAGGCGGCGTTAGCCATCTTGACGAGGTATCCAGTTTGAGAGCGGCGAGTTGTAGGATCAGTGCCCCAGTCGGAGTCGACAAAAGCGACCATGCCAAGCCCCGAGTCGCCGTCGTAGACCATGGAGTACGATTGAGTGCCGACAAGGTAACGGCAGATGTACTTGGCCTTGGTCAGGTGATCTTCAGATGGGTTAGCGGCGTATTGCGCTAGCTTGGTAACTGCGAACGAGATGTCCGGGCGCGTGCCGAGCATGAGGTATAGAAGCGATCCGATGACCATTTGGAACTCAGCGCGACGCTCGAGGTTCACAGGCTGGTCGTTGGGTTCAGGAATGTACCCGGCCGGTAGAGGTGTGGGCTTGGATTTTGCGTTCACCATCTTGCAGCGCTCAAGGACGGATTTGAGGTAGGCGCATTGATCCAGATGGATCTTGCGGCCGTCGCGTCTGATCGTCATGCGGAGGAACTCCTTGGTCTCGCCAAGGTCGCGGCACTCCCAGCGCTTCATGAACTTCTCCTTGAGTTCGAGCACGAGCGCCTTGTCCTTGCCGCAGAAGAGCGCATCGTCAACATAGATGATGACGAGTACAATACGTCCGTCGCTATGTTTATATAGGAATAAACCAGCGTCGGTGGAGAGTCGGATGAATCCGAACTCTACCATGGACTCGCAGAGGGCGCGCCACCACGCTAAGCCCGCTTGCTTAAGTCCGTAGAGCGCACGAAGTAGTATGAATACTTGGTGCTCATGCCCTCGGATTTTGAATCCTTCGGGCTGCTCCATGTATATCTCTTCGTCTAGCTCGCCGTATAGGTAAGCCTTCCGCACATCAAGTCCAGTCATGAACCAATCTTCGAGCGCACAGAGCGCGAGGATCAGTCTGACTGTCTCGTAGCGTACGACGGGAGAGAAAACCTTGAAGAAGTCTTCAAGTTCAGTCTGTGAGTAGCCCTTTGCGACTAATCGGGCTCTCTTTCGACCATCTGGTTTGATGTCGAATACCCAGCGGTTCTTGACAACCTTGCGGCCTTTCGGGCGGTCGACAAGTTCGAATACATCCCTGCGCTTGAGGTCTTCCAGCTCCTCGCGGCAGGCCGCTTTCCATTCTTCTTGCTCGTCTTTAGGTAAGCGAGCGATGTCACGGAGCGTCCAGTTTCGGACGTTTGACGGATCGGGAGTACTATCTGGTGGTACAGCTTTCGCTGCGAGATAGTTTAATAACTCCACTCCCCCTTCGCGGCACAGCTGTGCCAACAGTAGGTCGTCGACTTCAGACGACTCGCCCGAGGAGGATGATTCAAGAGAGGGTTGTTCCACATTTGAAGGTGCGTTCGGAGCAGCATTTCCGGTTTATGCGCTTCCACTTGCTGATTGGGATTACGATGGCGACTCGCATTTTCTCCAACCATCTTCTTCCATGTACTCTCTTTCTCAATCTCTTGGTAAGTCTTGATGGGGTCTCGTGACTCCCCATAGACGTTTCCTGGACGAACTGGTACTTTCCGCTCACGCGTGCTTTTTCGCGTAGGTTGCTGCGGCGCTTTCGCGCGCTGCTTATCCTTACGTTCAGCAGCCGGTCGCTGTGGCGGCGGACTAGGATCGCGCGAGGGTGGAAGGTCAGGTTCGACTCCCCCTTGCTGCGGTGGCGCAACATTCTGCTGCCCATCCTGTCTCCTTTCTGCGGTTGTGGGAGCACGACGCGGTGCAGGTGCGTCGTCTTCATCATCCGACAATATTTCGTCGCTGACGGTGGGTTGTTTATACGGTCGTCCGACCGGTGTAGTGCCTCGCTTATTGTAGCCGGGGCATCGTGGGAACGAGTGCTCGTCGAAAAGCGCTGATGTCCCGTAAACACGATATTGTTGGGTGAGCGCATGAATTTGAAGCCGTTCACGCCGTCGGGGTTGCCGATGTAAGTCATAAGCTCAGATCTAGGTGAGAGCTTGTTCTGACGAACGTCTTCAGGCAGATGAACATATGCCCCGCAGCCGAATACGCGAAGGTGATCAACTTGCGGCTTCTCGCTGTACACCACTTCGTATGGCGTGACCCAGTCGTGCCTACGTATCGGGGTGCGATTGTAGACGTGAGTTGCGTGTTCTATCGCGAACTCCCACCATGAATCAGGTAAGCAAGCGTCGTGACGCATAGCTTCAGCCTTTTCCATGACAGTGCGGTTGAAGCGCTCTGCGCGCCCGTTCTGTTTTGGTGTATGAGGTGCGCTTTGTTGGATTTTGATCCCTTCATCGCGCAACATGTTGACGAAAGCGTCGGAGGTATATTCGCCTCCAGCGTCTGACCTCCAGTTCGTTATACGCCCATTAAGTTGATTCTTGATCGCGGCGATGAACTGCTTGGTCGCATGAAACGCAGCACTCTTTTTGCGCAGAAACATGGTCCAGGCGAAGCCTGAGTAGTCGTCAACGTAAGTGATAATCCACTTATATTTGTGATACGACAGGACGGGGAACTCCTTGAGATCGGAGTGTATCGTTTCGAATACGCGCTTGGCGCGAGCGGAGGAGGGCGGGAAGGTGCGTGAGTGCATTTTTCCTTCTGCGCATCCTTTGCATAGCGGCGCTTCATCTGGGAAGATGACGCTGCCAAAACCATCTGTATGGTTTCGTGCGTGCTTCAAGACATCAATTGAGGGATGCCCGAAACGTCTGTGCATAGTCTCATAGTCGAGCTTGAACACAGATCGCGATACAGCGAACGCGTCCTCGGGCGGGACTGCCCAGAGGATGTAGATTGAATCCCCAGGTTTCCTAGGTGAGAACCGTAGTAACGGTTTTCCGTTCGGTTTGACTATAGTAAGCGCGGCTTTATCTGCGCGCGCTGACATTCCTTCTTGTAAGAAGGATCCGAGTGAAATGAGGCGTCCACCTAGATTAGGTAGGTAGTTGACGGGGTGCAGCCGTATGGCGCAACGTTCGCCGTCAAGTGCGCTTGCGGTGTTGATGAGTACTGTGCCGAAACCCTTTACGAATGTTACTCCGTTTGCTGTGCGAACAGGGGTGGATTCATCTTCGAGCGGAGTGAACTCAATGAAATCATTGATATCATGGGTATAGTGCTCGGAGGCTCCGGAGTCGCACATCCACGAGATAAGATTCGCGTAATGCGGATTATCAGGGCGCCAGCGCTCATCGTCGGTTAGACCCATCCGCGCGCGGTCTTTTCCTTTGCAATCTGTACACGCAGCGTATGTGAACTTATGCGCACATAGATCGTCATAGCATAGTAAACTAGCTAATACATGATCATCTACATTACTAGTCTTCGCAGCTGTGAAGAGCGCGTTAGCTAGTTGTAGATCGCGCGAAGATGCGAGGACTTGCCTCATATACTCATCGCGGTCAGGGGCAGACCCAAGAGAGACGACGTCGTCGTCCTCCATAGCGCTCTTGTCGCTGTCGGTCTCCACGCCACTGTTGCTGCCATGATCGGAGGCCCATATGATGGGTCCGAGGCGCTCCTGGAGGGATAGGCGCTGCTTCTTAGAAGAAGATGCTGCCGCGTTGTCGGGCTCAGTGATACGCGCGCTGAGCGGGATGTCCATGCGTCCGGACGATGTAGAGACAAAGTTCTTGATCGACTGGATGGACGCGGAGACGTTCTGCTGGGCGGCGGTGTTGAGTGCCTGGACGATGTCGGGATAGACATTGCGGCCGTCCATCGTGTTAGGAGTGCGTATGGCGTTGGTGCGGATGGTGATTCCGTGAGGGTGAATGTCCATGACGCGAGAATAGTCGGGAGGAGGGATAGAACGAGGGAGATCCGTGATGACGGGACCGGGGAGAGGAGCGCGGAGAGGAGCGCTTAGCTCGGTGATCGCGGGCGACGCGATGTGCGCGCTGTGATCTTGCTTGTTGTACTTCTCCTGTACGCTCTTGCCGGCGCGATTGCCTCGCTTCTTGTTCTTCTTCGCCTGCTGCTGGTTGCTGCCTTGGTTTGGGCGCATTTGCTGCGACTGGAAGGTGGGATCGTCACCCTTGCGCTTGACGGCTGAGATCTTCGCCGCTTGTGGATCCGAGTGAGTGTGTTTCGACTTCGTCCGCTGGTTTTCAAAGCAGCGGATGATCTCCGCGCGGAGCTCGGGGTACTTGAGCTCGGCGATAGTTGCGACTGACATCTTGGAGTTGATGACGTAGTCGTAGTTCGAACTAGGCAGCTTCGATAGTAGAAGCATGGCCTTGATGAAGTCGGGGATCGCGATTTGAAGGTCGGAGAGCTCGGTCCAGGCTTGATCGAGGCGATCGAGAGCGGGGATAGGTGACGAGTTTGATGGGAACGAGGTAGCGAGAGCGGTCTTGAAGTGACCGAAGGCGTTCGCGACCGAGGTCTTGTCGTAGAGATCTTTGAGAGCTTCCCAGATCTCTTTGGCGGTCGTCTTGGTCTTCACTGCAGTTTTGACTGCGGGCGAACAACGCAAGAGGATGTTGCCTTGCGCCTTCTGATCGAGGGCGTCGAAGGTCTCGCCTTTGGTGTCGTCGTTGTCCTTGGGGTTCGCAGAAGGTCTGGTCTTCGTGATCACGGGACCTTGCCCTTGGGAGAGCAGGTAGCACCGCATCTGCGGTTCCCACGACCGGTAGTTCGTGCCGTCGAGGACAGGAACGTGCTGCGTCAAGGTTGAAGACATTGTATGTGTAGGACGATTTGTATTGGAAGATAGTGCGATAAGTTCTGTATGAAGACAGAAATCAGCATACGTCCCAAAACGGATGAAACGCAGCCGTTACGGCGCGAGATAACGCTTTGATGCTGACGCTCTGAGTGAGTCCTGCAGCGGATCAACCGCGCATGGATCTGCACTCCGGTCTGCCATTTCGGCGACCTACAGGTAAGCTCAGCGCGCCGACTGCAGCCATGAAGGCGCTGTCGAGCGACAGCAGGGCTCATAACCTGTTGAGACGGTAGCCTCACGCTAGTGGGCGCGACATCTCACCTGTAGCTTAGTAGAGCCTGTTCGAGGTCTCGCACGTAGTGTAGTCGTAAAAGGAACTGTGTATTAGCAGGCCGGGATACTCTGGTATATATACAGGGTACGAACGAGTGGCTGGTGCTACTGTACAGTACACGAGAGAGGCTGAAACGAGAGCAAAGAAACGGGGCTACACTACGGTATCATAGAGTAGCTAGAGATAGCTCTCTGGAACGGGGGATGCACGATCGGAGACGTGCATGCCATGCAGTGGCGTTCCGTAGAGCGCGCCATACGGCTAGACGCTCTTAGGTAAGCCGAGCCGCTCGGCGGCCCGTGGCCGAGTATGCCGAGCGTTCTCACGCGTAGTCCGCGGTGTACTTACCGCGTTCAACAGTGAGTGCATGGCTCCGTGCGGGTCGGTCGGACGGAAGGGCACTTGGAGATATTGACGACCGAGCCGCCGTCGCCGAGGACGTCCCGCCAAGAGCCTGGGGACCCCGCAAAGGCGAGCATAGTGCGCCCCAGGCAGCTTGCGTGGCAGATGCCTCGGGCGGTGTGTGGTGTGTGAGTCGAGTGAATACATAACATTTCCCCATCCGTGATCTTATATTAGTACACGCGCGTCCATTCGGTGAGATGTCCTCGCCACCTCCGGCGTGCAGTGGTCGCGCCTGCGTTCCATCTTCGTTGTACATGTGCGGACGTCGGGTGAAGGCGTGAAGGTTACAAGCGCAAGTCGTCACGTATCGTCCGATGTCGGGATCATATCGCCTTCGTTGCGCTCGAAGTGCACTCCTCCGTGTCTATCCGACCATCCGACCATCGATCCGTCGTCCGTGACTACCAACTGGTGAACGTCTTTGCCCTCGAGGGCCGGGACGCGGTAGAGGCAACCGCGGAGCGTACTCCAATACCACGGAGTGGTGGGGGTGACCCAAGACCAGGCGGTGCCTGAGGATGCCAAAGTTGGATGGTGCTACCATCGACACGGATATCCCGGTTGGGCTCTACCTCGAAAGACCCCGAGAGCGGCCGTCCAGTCGCAGTGTCGAATACGCATAGCGACCCGACACACGTAGGTTCCGACCCGGCGTTGACTCGGAAGCACAGGGTACGAGAACTGTCCTGGGACAGCGCCTGTGCCGTCCAGCCTTCGGGAAGTGCCTGCGCCAGCGTCGTAGGGGTGGGAGAGTCATCGCCGCGCGCACTGGAGGGGCTGGAGTCGACCAAAAGCGCGCCGGCTCGTGTGACTGCGAGGAGAACGGGGGCCCCGCCGCTCTTAGTTTCAGGTCGCAGAACGGCCTGGAATAAGCTGTCGTCGTAATGATGGGGTTGATGGAGATGTAGGAGGAAGGGGAAGGTTTGGTCCGACGTCATTTCCACGGCGAAGACGATATCACTGTATTTGTTCTCCCTACTGTAGCTGTTCCAGAAAGGCTGGCTAACGCGTTGGTGAACCAAAGCGAACTGGCCGTCGGGAGATACTGAGAGATAGGATTCGGGCCAAAAACCCTGAACCATGGGGGGACAGTGCAGCGTACGCACGTGGACCAGACTCTCCGCGTCCCGGATTTGGACTTCCATCGTGGACACCAGCACAAGAATGTGGGCGCTGTCCGGTGACCAGCTTGCGGCGAGGAATTCCTGTGGTCCGCTAGGAGGCTTGATGTGTCCCGTCTCCCGAAGGTCGCTGTAGTGGAGGGATCCTTCCCGGGCACAAGGGAGGCTGAAAGCTCTCAGTTGATCATGGCAGTGAAGGAAGAGGCGGGCATTTGAAGGCGAAAAGGCGAGCCGTGTTCCGCCCCAATCGGGCATCAATGAGCGATACCAACATTCCAAAGCCAGTTGGCCGCCGCTGCGAATATCCCAGATTATGAGTATTACCGACTGCTGCGAGTTGGCGATCTGGAACGATGAAAACGCTACGCTGGCCGCCCAATGTCCATCTCGAGAGAAGATGAAGTGATTCAAAGAAGAGGGGTGCCCGTACGAGTCGGAGCTAGGGGCCGTCCATTCCGCCGATGAACCTGGACACACTGATTACCGTACATGTATAAACGGTCAATAAGATTAGAACGCACTGGAGTACCGGAATTGGATGTGTAGAAGGTTCCGTGTATGGAGTGACGAGAAAGCACGTTCTAGCGTGGATCTCCATCTGTCCACAAGGTTCCGCGTCGAGTCTTGCACTATGAGGTTTATCCCGTTGGTGCTGAGATAGCTGTGACCCTTCACCAATCCTGAGAGTTGGAGAGTTGTCTGTTGTAGACTACTAAGGTCACAAGTTATCAAATATCCCAGAACACGATCAAGAATGATTTCCAAGGAGCGCAGGGCAGGTGGGAGGCGACGAGCCAAAAGATTGTCGAGCTTCTGGAGTGTCGTAGTATCGGAGAGAAGGGTGGGATAAAATTGATATGTCAAGGCGGTGTCGACAGAAAGGCGTGTGAGACTCGTAAAGTCGGCAAGTGGAATGCCTGTGAGTGCGGGTGGAAGTTAGCTCTGAAAATCTCGCAGCATAGATTGTGTACACATGTACCTACTGCAATGAGCGACTCCACGTTGATGGTGAGGTGCACCAATGTTGAGCAGCTTCCGACAATAAACCCGGCAAGCTGCCCTGCCATGGATCCGGCATAATTGTACGAACACTCTACTGTGAGTTTCAAAAGATTCCCGGGGGGTGGTGAAGAGATGAGCGCATTATCGAGCGAAGGTCTGTCACACTGCAAGAAGGATATTTCCAGTGTCTCTAAAGCGGGGAATGCATGAACGAGTCGGTACAGATGGAGGGGAGTGGGGAAATAGCTGTGAAGAATAAGGGTCTTGACGGCGCGGTAGTGCCGGAGGCACGACATAATTGCTCGGGGGAACACCATGTGTGCATGGTGTTTTATTTCCCATGTGTCGATGTAGAGGAGATGAGGAAGGAGGATCGCCGGTGCGGCCCAGGGAAATGGATGTCCTGAACCCAAAGTTGTCAGTCGGACAGCATGGACCAACAGGCGCAAGTTGGGAGAGCACTTGAGAGCTTGACCGATGGAGTAGAGGCTGTCCAAGCTGGAGATGGTGATAGTCCGCCAGAGGAGGAAACGACTCCTGGGGAGCCATTCGCTGTGGATCCGAGCGCAGGTGGTGAGCGTGCGGAGGTCGTGCTGGGCGCCGAGTTCGTCGAGCACATTCTCAGCGATATCGATGGGAAGGCGCAGCGGGGCCATTGAGGAGAACTAGGAGGATGAAAGAGCACTGGGCGGTATACACGACGGCTGGGGCAGGCAGGTGGAAGGAGTTGGCGCCGTGGTATTCAAGCTGCGGGCGCCAGTTTCCGGGCGCGAGGCGATTAGATTAGATCTGTTGCCAGTGATCTGGTTCAAATGCTCATTCCTCCCGTTCCAAGCACCCAAGGGCTGGAGAGCATCCTCTCTTCGAACTTCGACGCTTATCAAGTGTCGATGCTGGGGCGAGGCTCGGGGTTGCTGACGGGGGAAATCCTACGCAAGTGCTCCGTCACGAACCTGAAACGGAAGATGGCCTGAGAGAGCCAACGCCCGTGCTCCTCACCCTAGCGGAATACGTCGATGCCCGCGGGGACCTCTCATTAGACCCAGATTACACCATCATGATGGCCTACCAATGGCTCGGGCCAATTGAATTTGCGGTTTCTGCCTCCGGCGACGTCGTCTCTGCATTCGCGTGCATCAACAACGTCCAGAGTCCGTTCCGTATCTCCACCATCTTCTAAGTCGAGAGTAGCACTCATATGAGGAGACAGCCAAGAGAAGATGCACCTCGGGGAGCGACTCAAGAGCGTGGGACAGCCTTCTGCTCTTCCCGGAACAGCCGATCTCATGTTGAACTCAGACTGTCGTCGCTCTTGATTCATCTCCATCATGACATCGTTCTTCCGTTCGTCTGTTCTTCCTCCTGCTCACGAGTTCTGCCAGGCCGGACCTGCCTACGACACAGACTATATGTCGCTGCTCTTCTGGCCAACCTTGCGCGCCCGACTCCATGCATCGTACATCGCTGCTCAACATCACAGGACCGCAATTCAATGCTCGCACATGTTGAACACCTCCTCGAACGTCTTCTCGTTGTGATCGTCCACGAAGACCGACCGCTCCGCCATGAGCTTCTGGCGATGCTCCTCCGCTTCCTCCCGCGACATCAACTCACCCTCCGCGAACGCCACGATCTCGTCGTACAGTTCCTGCGGGAGATTCCGCATCGCAGGCGCCCTCTCCGCCTCCGCGAGCGCCCACTCCCGCTGCTGAGGCGGCACGTCCGTCGTCGACAACACCCGGATCTTCGGGTCGATGAGGAACAGCGCCAGCATCTTCCGGTGCCCGGGCCGCGTCTTGTCCGCGAGCGCGAACGGCTCGACGCGGTGCTGGTACACGTTCGGGAACGCGACGCACTTGTCCTCCGCCGCGACGACGTGGCCGACCGGCTGGCTCAGCCCGTCGTCCCGCCCGAAGCCGTACGCGGCGAGGTACCCCCGGTGGTCGTGCTGCTCGTACGAGAGGTCCATCCCGTAGTCGCCCCCGCCGACGCGCGTCCGGAACGCGAGCCGGCTCTCGGTCACGTTCTCCATCGCGTAGTAGTAGAGGCCCGTCGCGACGATCCGCTCGTTCGCCATGCCCTCGACGTGCCAGGAGCCACCGGGGTACGTCGGCTTGTCGGGCGCGAGGTGGACGCTGGCGAGCTTGACGATCGCCTGCACCGTGCGCCCCTTGAGCGTGAAGGACACGCGGCCGTCCGCAGACGGGGGCGCGAATGGGTCGGGTTCGGGGATCAGAGGCCACCTGTGCTCCGCCGTCCATGCTTCCCAGAGCTTGTTGTAGCTGTCGTGGTCCACCACTGGGTCCCACTTTGGCGAAGGCACGCCGATGTGGTCGTACCATTCGTGGGGTGATTCGTGGATAGGCGATTCGTAGTCCGGGGACAGGGCGTCGGAGAGCACGCGCTCGAACATGGGAACGAAGCGCGCGACGAGGGAAGTGACGACGGGGTAGAGGGCGCGGTGCCGGAAAGGGTGGGCGTTGTTGATGTACCCGAGCGCGGTGACCTCTCCGTCCGCAGTGACCGAGAAGTCCGTCGGGAGCCACTGGTAAGCTTGAGAGACGGCGTAGTCGCTCTCTTCCTGGAGGTCACGGCGCGTGCTGATGTACTCGTCGTTGTCGAGCAGCATAAGCTTGGGCGGTCCGCCCGAAGGGTCAGCTGTGCGAAACAAGGTGTGCCCTATACGGAGGGGGTAAAGGGACGGATGTACGAGATCGAGGACTTGTCCGTCGGAGCCGGGGTGCCAGTCCTTCTCGTCCTCCGGAACGTTCTCGAAGAGAGAGGCAGCGCGCATGAGCTGCTCCTTCAGACTGGCGTCGACAAGAGAATGGGACTCGTACACTTTGCGGATGCCGCTCTCCTGCGATGTCGGATCTTGGTGACGGGTTCGACAAGTATATACATGACACTCACAAAGATCCCGGTGGTTGGGTCACGCCTCGTGGCCTCGTAGAGCAGCTCGTCGAAGATATAGCCTATCTGCACCTCGCTCAGTGGATCCCGCGGCCACAGTTTGACCAAACCATCAAACCAGTATCCCTCCGATTCGTCCGAAAGTTCCGACTCGTGATCCTCCTCGCCCTGGGCCTCTTCGCCTTCTGTGGTTCTGCCATCGACTCCCTCGGGTCCCTCTTCCCCCTCAGATTCGTCGTCGTGGTAGTCAGCGACAACTTCCTTCGGCTTCTTCATGTAGAGCCTGAAGCGGTGAGCCCCTCCCCAATAGCGCTCCACGTTCTCGCGATCATGCGCGATCATCTCCTCCCGCCATCTCGCCACGACGGTCGCGTCGTGGATCTTCTCCCACCAGAGCGGCTTGGAGCGGATCTTGCCCGAGTAGCCCCGCATGCGGAGCTCGACGAGCGTGAGCGGGGCGACGTAGGCGTCGTCGAAGGGAGTGGGGAACCGAAAAGGTTTCGGGGTGGGCCCGGGGGGGACTGGAATCATCATGCTCGTCATGTTGAGAACGAAGGCCACGGGTAGAAGGTGGGCGTCCACTCCCGGCTTTTGTATCGATGGCATACTCGCTTGGCATTGCCAAAACGGGTGAATGCCTACGCGGGGGCGCGCACACCTGGGATTGTCCAGCGACGAGCTGCACCGCGATGCCACAGGGCATGCCGACGTAGACGCAACGGTCTGCAATCAGACAGCACGAATAGCAGAATGCGCAGATAGCATACGGCGCGGCGCGAGTGAAAGTCGCGCGCGAGCGGACCGGATGCAGAGCCATGCGCACATATGCCCATGATACCATCCCCTCTTCAAGGGAACGTCATAAGAGGCGACGCGGTGTGGGGGCACGAGGGTATCGACGGAGAAATACGGTGGCGAGAGAATGAAAAAGACGGAATAGAGAGATGGCGAACGGGGCTGGGAGTGGAGCGCGAACTGAACAAGCGCGGTCTGATTGAAGTACTTGAGTGACGAGGTGCGGAGGAAGCCAAGAGACGAGAGAAAACATGGATGGTCAGCTTCGTCATCGTCTTGTCAAAACCCGGAGTGAGGACGTCTGTATATGCACATTAATTAAACTAGTTTGTCCTGTCACGCGTCACCGCCGTGACGGGACGCGTCGCACGCACTGGTCAGGAGTCTCGTGCGCGTATGTAATGAGGAAGTGCGGGAGCGCAATGCTCGACAGGCTCGCCCCCACCACCGCGCCCGCGCCCCCTTCGACCCATCGCTGCAATGACCGACCACCGCTCTCCGCGCGTCAACAAGGCGCTCCTCGCGAAATACATCGGGCAGACCGTCCGGCTGGTCGGGAAGGTCATCTCGGTGCGTGTGCTCGTCTCGTGCGTCCGTGGCGCAGGCTCACTTGAAGGCGTCCGCGGTAGGCCAACGGAGACACCGCGATCGTGCAGGCCTCGGACGAGGGCCAGGTGGAGGTCCAGCTCCTCAACGTCAGTCATCTCTTCGTCGGAGTCCTCTCGCGGGCGTGCTTCGCTGACCTCGGGTTTCGCCATAGGCCTACGAACACCAGTCCACGTATATCGAGGTCATTGGCACGGTACGGGACGAGAGGACGATCAAGATGGTGGCATACGTCGACATGGGAGATGATGTCGGTGAGTGCCGCGTTCCACCAGCGCATGCCAGGTGCTGCAGCAGGCGAGAGGGTCTGACCACATGATAGACATGAAACTGGCGGACCGAGTAGTGCAAGTGTGGCACGACCCGAAGTTCTCCAAGGTGTTCTAGTGGCTTGGTGCCAACGCGCATTGATGCCATCTCATGCACATGTACGCAGTATGTAGTATTCGATGCGAACAGCAACTCAGTGTATTGTAGTCACCCTTCATGCCCTTCACTTTGAGTCTGAGAGGCAGTCAGCGACAATTCCCGATGTGACGATCACCAACGCTCGTGAGACTCTCCCACTCGTCAGAGGTCAAGTCAAGGTGGGGTGAGCAACGGCGACCGCGCCTTCCGGTATGGTCCTGAATATATAGCTTGTATAATAATGTCTATGGAGGGGGGCGTGCAATTACTCCTGAACAATATCCTCCTTGCGCGGCTTCAAGTTTTCCTTCTTGATCTCGCGACCCTGTCCGATCAAGCTCTCCGCCTCGTCATCCAAAAGGATACCTGCGACCCAAACGTCAGAACGTCTCGACGAACACTGGTGAAGCCCGTGACGTACCCAAACCCTCCTCGCGAACGAGGCCCAGGACGTGCTCGAGCTCAACGAAACCGTCCTTGTCGACGTCCAGCTTCTCGATGACCTTGTGCCCAACCTCCTCATCCGGCTTGTGCTTGATGACAGCAATCGCCTTCTCGAGGTCCTCGACCGAGATCCGTCCGTCAGCCGAACACGAGATCATCTGCAGCGTCGAGCCAACGCGCCCGTCGTACGCATCCAGCTGCTTGTCGATCTTCTCGAGCATCGTCCGGATGCGCTTCGTCAGCGCGTTCGTCGGGGAGCCGGGGTCCTCTTCCGCCGCCAGGTTTTCCTCCATCAGCGCCCGGAGCTCGTCGCGCTCCTTGAGCACCGATGATTTGGCGGACAGGACAGAGAGGGCCTCAGCGAGTTCCTTGAGCTGCTCAGTGGTCATACGGGCGTCATCCTCGACGACTTCAGGCTTAGCAGCAGAGTCGGGGAGGAGCTGCAGGATGGCGGGTGAGCTCCGGTGCAAACGACAGGCGCGGTGCACACACCTCAGACTCGGGCAAAAGGGAGGCGGCCAAACGCGCTTCCTCCTCCTTTTTCGCACGCCGAGCATCCTCCTCGCGCTGTTCCTGCTCCTCTTCGTCCTGAATGAGCTCTTCCTGTTGCTTGAGGACCTCGAGCTTCTGCTTGTAGCTAGCCTCATCGTCGACTTCGAGCTCGGCTTCGCTAAGCTACATGGGCAGTCAGCCCCACACTCACATTTACAATCCGAATCCACACTCACTAGATTGTCCGGCAGGCCGCAAAGCACGGATTCCAAGCTCTGGATGATCGCCGTCTTCCCGTCCTCGCCCTCGCCCGGCTTCCGGTCGAACTGGAACGCGCGCGCCAAGATGAGGAGCACGCCCGAGACGCGCTTGTGCAGATGGAGGTCGATCCACGTCGCGAGCTCCTCGCGGAGGCGCGCAGGAGAAACGTCGAACGTACGGATCCCGCGGCTCTGGCACGCCGCCTGGAGCTCGGCCGTGCTCAGCTCGTCAATGCCCTCACGTGCGATCGCCTCGTCGTCGCGGCGGAGTTGGAGCAGGCGCGCGCGAATGTTGCCCCGGAGGAAGTTGTCGGTCCCGAAGGCGTTGATGGCCATGTACCGGCACATGGACACGAGCTGCGGCCGGGAGAGGTTGTCGAGCGTGAGGTCGTCGTCGAAGAGGCGCGCCACGTTGATCACGTCTTGGGTCGAGGGCGATTCGCCGGTAGAGCGGACCTTGCGGAAGAACTCCTTGAACGCGTCGCTGCCGACGATGTGCGCGTTTGCCTTTAGACCGGACTCGCGGAGGGTCTCCTGGAGGAACTTGGCCATCTCGAGGCGGACCCTCAGGAGCTTGCGTTGTTTCTCCTCCTGTGCACGCCAATTAATGCCAGAGTAGCACAGGAAAAGGGAGACTACGTACGGCAGCGAACTTGTCCTCAAACGTAGACGGAAGCGCGTTGGGGAAGATCTTGAGGACGACCGGGATGAGCAGCTCCATGAACGGAACGATGACGAAGACAGCGAACGGGATGAGGCGAAGCAAGTCTTGGGTCGTACGTTTGAGCTACACGTATATAGCCCGTATCAGCAGCCGCATATAACGCGAATGAAAACGGAGGTGACACGTACTTGTCGTCGCTCTCGACGCGTCAAGGACTCGCCGTGAAGCAGCTTCCACTGCAGTCGCCCAGAGATACGCACTTCGGCGGCGAGAAGTTTGCTGCCATGCCAGTAGTGCTGGACTTCGTGTTTGACCTTCTTCCATACACGCGTGGCGACTGGCGCGTCCTCCTTCGGGGCTGGCGGGAGGGGCTTGTCACTGCTCGAGGGCGAGGGCTCGTTCTGGGGAGGCGAAGAGTGCAGCTGTCGGACGCCAATAGAAGATGCCTGGGGCAACCCGTGCGCATATAGTGGGTGCAGCGGGAGGCGGACGCTTTGCGACGCGGAGGCAAGCACGTAGGTGCGCACACCGACAAGGAGGTGGGGATGCCGACTACAGGCGCGCAAGAGGTGGGAGGGCGGGGCGCGTGGTAGCCATAATGACATGACCGGGGTCGGAGAGAGGAGCGAGCGTCGTGTTGGTCGTGTCCAGTACTGGCAGAGTCGGAATGTAAGGACGGGGAGAATGTGCGGAGGTGAGAGTCTGGCGATGACGCACTGGCGCGGCACCTCGGGATCGAAAATGCGTATTTGCGCCTATTTGCTTCGGCGGCTCGGACTCGTCGCCCGGCTCTCGTTTCGCGGCTCCCATCCCCTCCGCGTCATGACCGTTGCCCCTTCGGCACCTGCCTTGTCAGGCGACATACACGATCCAACCAGCGCAGCATACAAGAAGGCGCGTCGCAAGCACTGGAAGTCAACCCGAAACAGACCCGAGAACCGGGCCGACACCGAGTGGACTCCCTTCCGTGCGGCGGAGAAGAAGTACAAGGCCCGCTTCCCGCCCCTGATATCTCTAGTGTGTTGGATGTGGCTGCTGCAGACCCATCGAGACTGGAGGAGACGGCTAGAGGGGGGTGGCGAGGACGTGCAGACGCTGTGGAATGTACACAGATTTCTCTGCGGGGAGGAAGGACGGGATTCATGTTCCCGGGCACTCCTGGTGCGCATTCTGCCCTGAGCAATGTTGGATTGTGCGTGTTTATACCATCATTCGACTCTTCTTGGAATACATCAGGCCTTGTTCTGTTACCTGCTTTTGCGGCTCCCGTCGACCAGCGATCGCTTATTCGATGGGCCCTATGCGAACAAGCCCAGGACCCCAACGAGACAAACCTCGACACGCACTACGTGTTGCCGAAATCAGGCTTGTGGAATACATACATCCGCGTCCTAAGAGGCGAGTGTGATGATGAGGAGGTCGTTCCCCGCGCAAGTGTCGTCGTTCAGGACGAATCAGCCACTGTTCCCCCGCCTCCTGGTCCACGCCAGCTGATCTCGAACGAGCCTGCAAGCACCGACAACCTTGTTGCTCTTGCGGGAACATCCAAACCGCGCGCTTCCCCTTCGCAAGCTCTGAGACCCGTTCCGATTTCCAGTCTGGTACCGAAGCTGCGATGGGCAAACATTGGATGGTTCTACCACTGGGGAACGAAACAGTACGACTTCACCAAAGGGCCGGGCGAGATTGCGGCATCTGTTCGGGGTGTCTGCAGGAGCGCAGTGGACGCGGTTCCATGGGATGAAGTGTTCAGTGGCCAGAACGCTGGGCCTCTGGCAGACTGGGGTAGTCATGAACCAGACTGGGTGAATTGGAGGGAGACGTACGGTGGGTGCAACCAAGAGTGTTCTTGTCGCTCTAGACGCTGATTGCATTAACAGAGCCTGATGCAGGTATAGTCAACTTCTATCAAACAAACGTCGGTGCCAGTCCTCTCATTTCACAGCGCCAGGCCGTCGATCGCTGATAAATCGTCCAGGACACGCTCATGGCGCATGTCGACCGCTCGGAGCTGTGCGCGACTTCCCCGCTTGTGTCTGTTTCGTGAGTCAGCCGTGCCTCCCCGAATACCGACCCCTCCAAGCATTTTTGTACTTCAGTGGCTGACCTCTACTCATAAGGCTCGGATGCGCCGCCATATTCCTCATCGGGGGACACACTCGCGACGAAGCTCCTACCCCTATCCTGCTCCGGTCGGGAGATGTGGTTATTATGTCAGGACCTGCGTGCCGTAGGGCTTTCCACGGTCCGGTATCTTCATATTTGTCTTTCTCGTGCCGTAGCATTGATTTGCCATCTTGCGTAGGCGTGCCTCGTGTCCTGGAAGAGACCCTCCCACCTCATCTCGAAAGCACCAGCGCCTCGGATGACTGGGACCCCTACGCAAGCCACCTCCGGACAACGCGAGTCAATGTCAACGTCAGGCAAGTCTTTCCCAAGGGCTTCGATCCTGTATCAGAGATGGATCCGCGGAAGTGAAGTAGGCATCGTACGCTGCTTATGACCAGGTGAGTGCAATAGTATTGTGATGCGGTGCAAAACTGAAGAAACTGTGTTAAGGCCACTTTGAAGCCACGCAGTGTATCCATGTGAAATGCGAACCGCCAAGCAACTCGGAGTGTGTGTCGCCATCCTGAGTCGAGAACGTTACCGGCCTTGTGCGGGTACGAACATATTTGCATTGCATGCCTGTGAAATGTGCACCCACCCACTATAAATTACCACACCCCATCCACCCGCTGCAGTGCTCTCTTCCTTCACGACTTTTCTGTCTATTCACCACCTCCACCTGAACACCTGCTTTTTACTATGTACGCTAGATTTTTATCACTCGCTGCTCTCTCTACCACTATGCTCGCACCTGCTGTCGGTGAGTTCTCTCTCCCCCTGCCTCTTATGCGTCAGCTCATCTGTTCTACCAAGGCGCAGCCGACAGCGTCACGACGCTCTTCATCCCCCACCGCAACCCTCAAGCAATCGCCGCGCTAGAGCTTGGATCTAACGACGGCCTTACGACCTACTCTCTAGGCTCCGGCGCACCGAGTGGAGTCTATCGGTTCAACAACCTCCCCGACATAGGTACGTGCACCCTCCCCTTCAATCCCTCCCGCTCCCGTCCGCACGGTACCCAACCTCACGCGCACACTCCCCCTCCCCTCCAGTGACGTACATCACCGGCCTGACCGAGGTGCACTACACCGCGACCGACGTCTTCGCGGACACCGAAACCCAGGACTGCGTGCTCCCCGGCGACGGCGACGGGACGTGCACGATGGTGGCCTCCTTCCGGTCCGGCTTCGCGGACGTCGTCTCCACGAAGGTCTACACCCAGACCGCGCTCGCGTTCGACGTGCAGCTCGTCACGGGGAGCATCAACGCGACCGGCACGTTCAGCACCACCGCGACGCCTACCGCGACCGCTGGGGCCTTCACGCTCGAGGTGCCGGCCGGAGCGAGCGTCACGCGGCCGTCCACCGCGGCGGGGCCAACGCAGAGCGGCTCGGGTGGTAGGAGCGGTGCGAGTGGGGTCCGCGTGCCTGTGATTTTGTTGGGGGCTTTGACGGTCGGGGCGGCGGCGTCCTACTTGGTATGAAGGTTGCGTGGTGCGGCCGAGCGGGGAATCAGTCCACGACTATCATACAGTGGACGTCCGACCTATATAGGCAGAGCACCTTTCATTATGGGTGGCATGCGCCTACTTTCCGACATGTCTCTCCGTTACACCCTCTTACTACCCTGAAAGAACGACCCGAACGGAGCGCGCCAAGTTTCCGGCATTAGGGGCTACGCCCTCCACACGCTGATCATGTTCGCTCTTTCAGGATTGCTTAGGTTGTTATGGCTTTGGCTTATCGTTGTTTCGTTGTGCATTTGTTGGGAAGGTTGTCAATTGAAACCACCACCTTGGATTCCATGATCGCAACAGGGAAGGCTGCAACAGTCGGGTGTGGGGAATACTACGCAACGCGAGGAGACGGGGTTTTTTTGATTACTTTACTGAATAGCGAACCGCCGCCTAAATGACCCGTGCTTGCGCCGACTCGCAGAGGCAGTGGTTGAGATGGGTGGGGATCACTTGGCTACTACGGACTTGCATGGCAGTGTCGCCACTACGTCAAAATTTGCTGAATGCCCTGGCCGAAAGCTGCTAGTCGGGGCACGCCGAGGTAAAAAATTTGTTCGCATCGTCGGTGAACATGCGTAGCGGGCAAGGCCTCATGTCGGGAACACATGTAGACGCCGATCAGGCAGTCATCCAGAAAAGGAAACAGAACCAAGTGGCGTGCACAGGCGCTTCCGCATCTTGGTTCAGGTCACCTCGACCACCACACGTTGCAGACAAAGGGCACGCGCATCCGCCATTGTTCCCCTTATCAGGTTGGTACCGGCTTCAATGATCTTCTCATGACTCACCCGCTGTTTCGATCTGTGACCGCAGATCCCTCACGGAACATTGAAATACACCCACCGGCGGACCCGTAGAACCCGTAAGCACACCCCGCATCCTCCCTCCCATCATCCTTGCTCTACTCGCTGCCTTCTCCCGTTATTCTCCTGCCCTTCATGTCTAACGGGGACACTCACGTCGCTGCGCAGACAGTCACGCCTTTACGCGTATCCGCCAAACACAACTCCAGTGGTCGCGGAAACGGTCTCGGCCGGTCCTCAGCATCTGTCGCGGGCCAGCGTGATAGTCTCCAGGACCCCGGAAACACGTCCGGCGGTACGAAGCGCGCCACCCGCCGCATTCCGGATCCTCCTCTCGCTGAAGTACGCGAAGGATATATGGACCACGGCAAGAACTGCACCCAGGTCGTCAACCTTTACGACCTTTACGAGGCGAAAGGTCTGCGCCGTGTCGAACATGTCGACATGGGTCCCAGCAAGATCATCGCGATCTCCGAGCGATTTAGGGAAGCGCTGAACATGTCGGAGGGTGGAAAGAAGCATGGAAGACCTGTAGAGAACGAGATTAGTAAAGCCTGGGTACGTCTTCAGACCGTCCTTTGTTACCTCTGCTCACATCCGAGTCGCGTGGTCGTAATAGGTCGAGCTCGATGGCGACCATACCCTTTTCCCCAAACACACCTTCCGCCTTTCTGAGAACAAGCCAGATCGCAACGACGCTACCAAGTCCAAAGTCGACGGTGGTTTCTTCCGCGTCGAAGACGCGCCACTTCTGAACGACGAGGTTCCGAACTGGGAGTACCAGCGCGTCACCGTCGAGTTCAAGCGCGGCGGCACCGACCTCGACCCGTTCGACGATGGCGAGGTCGCTGAACCTGCAGCGCGCTCGCGCACTGCCGTCCGTGGTCAGCTCTACTCGTACAGCAAGAACATCCGACACTTTCAGCACCGTGACTTCCACTACATGCTCTTTGTGAACGGCTCCAAGTTCCGTCTCTTGCACTGGGACCCTTCCGGTCTCATGGTGAGCAACGCCGTCGAGTACGCTGAGACTGTTGAAGACACCAAGATCCTTCTCGCCGTTCTGCAAAGCCTCAGCGAGCTGTCGGACGACGCCATGGGTCTCGATCGCTCCACTCGCCGCCTCTCCCCAGATTCGTGCGGCTGGAAACGTATGAGTCAACTCGCGGACACCAAATTACTTGCCTCCGACACTGACGAACGCAAGATGGACCCGACCCCCGACCCCGACGGTTCGCAGATCCCCCTTCACTTCCGCGACGCCCGGACCGACTGCCCGGCTTTCGTCAAAGGCGGTACTCACCCCAGCCCGCACGCACCGGAGTCGCGCACGGCCTCCGAGGTCTGGGAGGGTCTGACACGCTGCACCTTTCGCTACATCCGCAAAGGGTTCGCGGAGTCTCTGGAGAAGGACGCCGCTCGCTACGTGCTCATGGTTGAGGGCAAGTACTACCTCGTCGGCAAGGCCTTCTTCTGCGGGTCCGACGGGCCCATCGGACGCGGGACACGATGCTGGATCGCTCTGGAGTGGCACACGCAGCGCTTCGTCTTCGTGAAGGACTCCTGGCAACCGCACTATGACGGCGTCGACCCGGAAGACGTGACGATCAAGAAGCTCAACATGGCGAAGGTGCAACGGGTCCCTACGCTCATCGCATCCGAGCACTTCAAGGTCACTCACTTTTCCTCCGTCGCCGGCGTCACCAAGCCCGCCCCCAACCCCGAGCCGACGACGGCGCCTTCTCGGAAGCTGCGCTCTTCCCAGCCTACGGCTGGGCAACTTGCCGAGGCTGCGAACCGACCTCATGAGTGGGCCAATCTGCCTTCCTCCCGCGCTTCAGCTACCGCATCGGCCACCGGCGGAGCAGATCCCTCGGGCTCCGAGCAGCCCGCGCCGGATACCGCGAGCAATGCCCCTCAAGGACTGCGACATCTTCGACACATCCGCATGGTCGTCGAAGAGGTCTGCCTCCCGCTGTGCGAGATCCCGTCTGGGTTCGTGCTCGTCCGTGCAATATACAACGCCATGGCAGGCAAGTTCGTCCATTGCTTGCAGCTCAGCGATGACGCTGACGTATTCACAGCGCATCGTGGTGCACACAGGAAGTGCGAGGATCTGCTCCATCGCGATATAAGCGCCGGCAATATCCTCCTTCTACCGGTGTACTTCCACGACAGTGTGAAGAAGACTACCAAAATCGAGTGGTTTGGGATCTTGACGGATTGGGAGATGGCCAAGAGAGCTGGCATCAAAGTGGCCAGGCAGCCGCTCAGGACCGTACGTGTGACCATTGTCGCTCTTCATACGCTCAGCTTGCTGATTCTGCGCAGGGAACTTGGGCTTACATGTCCTCCCTGTGCCAGAAGGACGCGACCAGGCCGATCGGGATCGACGACGAGCTCGAGTCCTTCTTGCATGTACTCCTCTTCGAGGGCGCTCTCTTCCTGTGCCACAACTGGGAAGGGCCCGTTGTCGAGGCGTTCGTCAACGATTACTTCGACGGCGATATCCCCGGTGCCTCTGGAGGGCGAACGTGCAGCTTCTCGCGCAACCTCTGTCTGTCGAAGGGCATTATCACCGTGGGATCAGGGCCCAACCTGGCGTTCCACTCTCTCGGTGAAGATGGGAAAGAGATTCACCAACACCCGCTCAACGAGCTCCTCAAATGGCTCCTTCGGCTATTCCAGGCGCGCTTCCTCGTCGACGAATGGGACAAGCGTCCTGCCACCGTCACAGAGCCCACAGAGAACCCTTTGGCAACCTCCACTGGAAACACCGGCATTGTCGACGACTCTGATGACGAGGACGACGCCGGCAACGCTACCGACACTCAACTTCAGGATCCCGACGATGCGGGGGGGCCCACGCCATTCATGTACGGCGCAACGGAGCTTCTCAAGTCGCACAAGACAGTGCTAGCCAAGTTCAAAGAGTTCGTTGAGCGGACCGACTGGCCCCTTAAGACAGGCATTTCCCGGAGCCGGTGTCCCACACCACTCCAAGGCTAAGCGCTCCGCACCGGCCGACTTTGAAGGAGCAGCGAGGTCGTCGAAGGCGTCGAAGGTTTCGCAGGGGAGTCAGAATGCCGGTTCCAGTAGTTTGAGCTAGGCTGTAGACTGTGGTTGTACATTCCGTCGCTGTGCCGTGCACGTATGTCCATTGTCATGCGCGCACCTCCGAATCACGAAACACTCCTAGTCTAACACAGCGCTCCATATCGCCGATATAGACGTGGCCGAGTGCTGGGGAACTAGTCCGTGGCTATTCGGATTCAGCTGGACGTCGAACCATTTTCTGGATTCCCGTTAATTGCCCTTGAGAGCGTAGCCCATGGCAGGCATAAGTACGAGAAAAAGCTACATGTACGGGGGAATGAGTTAACTGCGCGGATGCCCCCAACCAAGGTCCGAGAGCGAGAAGCCGGCGTTCCAGCGAGCCGGTGCGACGCCAAACTTGCCGTCCATTATCACGCGTCGTCTCCTTGTATATGAACATCTTGGTCGGATCTCAATAAGTGTATAGTCTAGAATATGTGTCCGAGTCGCAACCCCACCCTCCACCTGCGGCCTGTGTTCCCACAACAGCCGCATCCACACCATTGTCCCTAGATCTCCCGCCTTCAATTCCCCCCGCGCACCGCGAACGCATGCTGCACCCCCATCCCCGGAGCCTGAACGGGCGTCATCAGCGCGTCGAGCCGCCACTCCGCGCGGACGCGCTGGCAGAGCGCCCTGAACGCGCCCACCCCGCCCTTCTCGAGCGCGATCCCCGTCGCGGTCTCGCACCCCACCGCGCGCCCGGGGAGCGACACGCCGTGGAGGCTCGCGAGCGTCGTGAACTCGACGCGGAAGCGGACCGGCTTCGCGTGCTCGTCCGCCGCGCGGCAGAGCAGCACGCTCCACGCCGCCGCGGCCCCCTGCCGTCCGGGTCCGCGAGCGTGACCGCGACGCCGAGGGCCTCGAGCAGCCGCATCGTCTCGGCGCGCGTCTCGGCGACGTCGCGCGTGGAGTAGAGGACGAGCGGCTGGGCGGACTTCCAGTGGAAGAGGTTCGAGAACCAGCCGCGGACTTCGCCCATGCTGCTCGGGGACCCGGTCGGCGGGGAGCCGGGGCGCGGAGAGCCGATGGAGAAGGTGGACCGCTTGGACAAGATGGGGACGCCGCTCACGTCGAGCGGGGGTGCTGCACAAGCACGTCAGGAGCAGTTCGAGAAGGGAGGATGGGACTTACGCTTGCTAGCTTCTTCTTCCCGAGGTGGGCGCCATTGGTTGCCTCCTGCAGGAACATCACGTTGCTCATCTCCTTGTTCATCGGACGGAGTGTCCGAAACCAAGCCCCCCGGTATGGACCGAGCTGTCCGACTGTGCACCATGCACACCAGATGCGCCCATGTTCTCCTTGTCGACCCGCGTCTGCTTGGGCCAGCCGCTTCCAGGCGAGTATCGATGGCGTTCCAGTGGAGAGAACGGCGCGCCAGAGACTCGTCGACAGACAAGCAGTGTTCAGGTCGTCGCACACGAGCCGGAGGCGTAATGGAATCAGGCATCGGAGAGGACCAGGGAACAAGCTGAGCGCCGGCTGCAGCGTAAGGATGGATGCGAGACTGCATTGTTGTTTCGGGACGAGGTGAGATGACCATCGGGGAACCGGTTCCGAGCTGCGGAGTGTCGACAGCCATGTGAGGAGAAACTAGACCAGGCATGGGAGACTGTGGTGCCACGGCGACGGGAGTGGGGAGTAGATGTATCCAGATGCAGGAGAGACTTGAGAAACACGAGGCGACACCGTGAGCTCTGCGCGAGATGGGCGTTGGACGACAGGAGACGTGAGGGGGGCACGTTGCATGTGAGACGGAACAGGTCGCCGAGGGAGAAGCTGAGATACAGGCCTCTGAGGAACGTCGCTGACCGTCTGAGAGCGCAGACGAGACAGATCGGGGTTCGGGACAAACTCCGGAGGGGCAGACCGTGTGATAGACGTCCGAGCGGCCTGGGAGCGAGACTTCTGCGGACGAGGACCAGCAGGGGAAGGTGGGTGAGAACGGGTCGGTCCACGGTCCATAGGGAGAGTGTGTGCGATGGCGGTCCGAGGCGGCGAAGAAGCACCAGAGATTGGCAGAGGTAGTGACGCAGGGATAGGGCGGACTGAGCGCAGATACTCCGACGCAGGATTCGAGGGCGGAGCGCGGATGGTGTCGACGGAACGGCGACCAGGCTTTGAGAGGGGTGCGGCGTACTGCTTGGTGATGATCTTCCCTTCGATGCCCAAGATCTCGTCGACACGCATGAGGGTTTCATGTTCATTCATTGTCGTCTCGCGATGTTGCTGGAGGAGGAAGTAGAAAGCCTTTGCAAGCGTGCCTCGCCCGACGGGACTGAGGAGGTCGGTTCTGATACTGTCGAGATCCGCGTGGCGGCCCCAGATGACAGCCAGAGACTCGAAGAGGTCGCGATCGATGTGCAGCGCAGACGGGAGGGGCTGTGCAAGTTCTAGGACAGGCGGAGCGGGAACATACAGGATACCGGGGTCGCGCCCTCGAGCCAAGGGTGTGCGAGGACTCGGCCATCTGAAAAACTCGCAATCAGCAAACAGCGAGGGAGGATACAATGGCAACTCACAGTGATGCGCTCAGTAACGTCAACGACGAGCATCCGAGCCAGCAGGTCCTTCGCCAGAGGTCGACGAAAGCGGGCATTTCATACTTGCCAGCCTTGACCTTGGAGAGTAATACACGGACATTCTTGTCGTCAAAGGGGAGACGGCCAGTAAGGAGCGCATACAAGATCACCCCGCAGCTCCAGATGTCCGTCGCAGTTCCGCAGTACTTGTGTCCGTTGACGATCTCCGGGCTGGCGTAGTGCGGGCTGCCGCAGCTGGTCTCGAGTTGAAGAGAGGGTGGGGCAAACGCGGCCATGCCCCAGTCGGCGATCTTGATGAGTGGAGGCTGGAGCGAGTGGATGAGGATGTTCTCCGGCTTAAGGTCGCGGTGGATGATTGAGAACACGTGTGCGTAGTTGAGGCCATAGACGATCTGCTTGAAGTAGGCGAGGGCCTCAAGCGGGGCGAGGCGGCCGCGATTGACGAGGAAGTCGAAGAGCTCGCCGCCCTCGACGTACTCGAGGATGAGATAGAGCTCCTTGTCACCTTCGTAGACGTCGTAGATACGCATGATATTCGGGTGGTTCATGAGCTTCATCATGATGATCTCACGGTCGATCCCGAGGCGTTGCTTGTCGACTTTGGCCTGTGCGGTGGAGGTCGCCGCGCTGCGCGAGGAGAGGAACGGTTGGAGGGGAAGGATCTTGACCGCGGCGAGCTGTCCGGTGCGGCGGTGACGAGCGATCTTGACGCGGCCGCTGGCGCCCTTTCCGACACACTCGCCGATGATCCAAGGGCCGACGTACTTGGCATCGTCGGGGTAGTCGAAAGCGTTGGAGCCGGCTGCGGCCTTCTCCTTCTGCCATCGAGTGCCTAGAGGTGTTGCGTACTTGACCGGGGGCGCGCGCGGAGGGCTGTCCATAGGTCCAGCCATGATGGAGGAGTGTGGGGTAGAGATGTTGTGATACAAAGCCAGAGAAGGGAGAAAAGGGATAGGCGCGAGTGTGGAGGTAGGGATGTCAGCCGTGCGGCGTCGTCGACCAGCACGACCAAGCAAGAGATGTGAGAGGCCAACCAGCCCCCGCGGCTGACTATGGCGGGATCCTGCGGGGGGACAAACACTGCACAAACAACGCATCCGAATAACCACGTGTGGCATTCCGCGACGAACTTGCACTCGGTGGCGGCGAGTAGCCTAGCTTGTACGCTGGCGTGGCGGAGGTGTGCGGTTCTTACGTCGGACCTAATCATGGCATTCGAAAATACAGACCCTCTTTAGGTAGACCAGAAAAGGTTGTGTGCTCACTAAGCAGTTATGCCTGCCAACGGAAGTGAACGATGCGAAAACAAAACGAGATGCTTAGGCGCTCGTGGCTCTGACCAGGTGCATCTGGAAGTCAGGCGCCCAGTAAGCTCCGGCATAAGGCCGTCAACATAAGCAGAAAACTACTGCCACTTGACTGCTACGCATCGGCTAAATGTTGGAGTGTCACGTCCTGGGTTGAGATCGGATGTAGCTAGATTCATGAAGAGGACTTATGTGACAGCCGCTTGTGTGATGTATCACAGCCCAGAAAGCAGCGACTCGGCGCAAATGCGAACAACCGCACGAATACATTATCAGACAGGTATCATAGTACAAAGGCAGATGCAACTTGTTTACTAAATCAACACTCATGCTGACTGCTCTTTGCCAGACTTGCGCGTCTTCTCGTCGCCCGCGACATATTGATACGCCGCCTGCCCAAGCCCAGACGCCATGCTTGCAGCACCAGTCGCCATGTCCGACGCAGTGCTATACGCCCCCTGCGCGACTCCGGTCATTCCGGAGCGCGGTTGCCCCTGCGTTGGCTTAGTCTTCGCCCATCCGTCGTCTGTCCGCGTACGCATGAGAAATAATGGCCAAAGGCGACGGCAAAGGTGAGACTGAGACTGACCGTCGTTCGAGTCCTCCGCGAGCGGGTCAATGTGGGTCGACTCGATGACGCCAGGCCGTCCCTCGCATACGCCAGCGTTCTCTGTGAAGCCCCGCGCGGCCTGCTTGTGGCCCTGGAAATTGGGGCCCGCGCCCGCGCCCATGTCGTCGGTAGTAGGGTCCGTCACCTGCGGTGAATGGTTAGTAATTTACAAGCATGGGGAAGAAAGACTGGGTGCCTGTGACGCACGAAGTTGGATGCGAGGGGATCTCCGTGGTTCGAATGAGAGGTGGGGTTCGCAACACCAGGATGGATATCGACGCCCCTGCTGGGACCAAGGCTGGTGTCGTTCAAAGACATGATAAAGAGATGGTCGTGAGTTGAGATGTGAGTACTTGAGTGGTGTGGGTGGATCGTTGACCTCACGGTGAGGATGCTTTGCGGTATATATATATATGTTGTCGACAGCAGCCGGCGAGAGTGACGTCTGTGGTGTAAAGGGAGGAGCTCTTACGCCCCGCCAAACCACGCGTTGGTGCACAGATGTCATTGATAGATGGGGGTATAATGCTCGAGTGACGTCACTCGTTCGTCTCCCCCCGAGGGTTCTCGTTAGCACGTCCGAGTCTGGACCATGTGCAATGCACGGGGTTGGTTTGGGCCGTTGTATGAAAACGGGTTTCGGTCACAGGTCGCCCCTACAGCTCGTGCAGGTACAAGACGGGCCAGAGATGAACTTGTTGAAAGGCTCGCAAGAGTAAAGGGGCCGATGATTATACGCTCTAACACTAATACTGCTCCGCAGATGAACCCGAGAGTAATGAAGAAGCCCAGTAAACGCACCGATGTACACAAAAATGGTGTTCAGACGAAATCTCGCCGCTCGGGGAAGAACCTCTCCCGCGCCTCTTGGCTCACAATGTGAACAGCAAAGCTCCCCGCATCAATCATAGCCCACCCATTGTGGCCCTTGCGTCGGTTCTTCTGAGGCAAAGAAATCGGTGGCTCTGACGCAAGGAGCTACGATGACGCTATGAGCGATGTACCCACAACACCACGAGACGTGCACTCACTGCCTTCCGCACGACCCTCGTCGTCGACTCAATCGCGCCTCGGTCTTCTGTCCCCTCCTTCACCTGCAAAAACACGGCCAACGCGTCAGGAACTAGCCTCCAGAGCCTCCGCGGCCGCCCCCACTCACCTGCGCGATAACATGCCACTCCCACAGACCGCCCAGGTGCACCTCCACACCCTCGCCCAGGTTCGTCCGCCCGCGTTTGCGCCGCCCGCGTGGGAGCGCGTCCGTCGGCGGCGGACCCACCGCAGTCGGAATGGGGGAGCGCACGAGCAGCGTGCCCGGCTCGAGGTGCGGCGAAACCTTCAGTGCGGCGTGGAGGCGCGCGATCGGGTGTCCCTCTGGAAGGTCGACGGGCAATGGCGGATGCGGCGGGCCCTGGGCGAGCGCGGAGCGGCGCATGTACGGAGAGGCGATGGGTGCCTCGTCTTCGGCGGGGTCCATGAACCAAGGAAGAGACGCAGGGCCAGCCGGGGACGATGAGGACGAAGCATTGGGGGAGGAGTGGACGGCGGAGGATGTGGACAGCTGGGCGCGACGTGTGGAGGACTGGCGCAGGTATGGACGCGTCAAGGATGCGCTTTTGACGAGGCGGCACGCCTCTTTACGTAGAGTAGCAGAGAGCATGACGGCCAGGAAGAAGCCGTTACAGAAGAACGAATGTGATCGCAGAAACTCCCAACTGGCAGAGAGCGCGTCAAAGCGGTAGTTGAAGGCACTTTCAACTTATGTAAAAGCATTTCTAAATGGACTTGAAGCAAGACTAGCTGACGATAAATATCACGTAATTAAGTCGCTAAAAAGGGTAAGCCAAGCTAGTACTATGCTGCGGCCCGTGTAAAGAAATTGCTCGGAATCACGGGCAAAGGCAGGTCTTCCCTACCTTGCCTCATCCTCTGGACTGCGGTCCACGTCCCTTCTACCTCCCCCTCCTCCTCCTGCACGACATGGCTGGCCTCCGCATGAGCGTCGTGGTCAGCATGACTGCCTTCCTCCTCGGTGAGTGCGCGTCCCTCCCCGGCGCTTCCCCCGACCACGCGCACGAGAACAGCTCACTGACCGCCTCCACCTCTGGACGCGTGTTCCCACTGTTCTCACCACTCACGGCATCATGTGCGAACCACAAATACCCCCGCGATCCCATAGGCGTCCTGTTCACACATTGGATCGCGGATTCGCTCACGCTCTGGAAGTCGCCTGAACGGCAAACGGACAGCAGACTGTGGACCGCGGCGACATACTACACCGTGCTCATGCACGGCCCACCTGAGCTCGCATACCTCTACGCCGCGGCGACGATCTGTGGTGGCGCTACGCTCTTCTGGAGTCTGCGCGACGGACGCGCGGGCAACCTGATGTTCGACGGCGGGAGCATCTGTGAGTTCCCTCTCGTCATCCCAGCTGTCTTGCCTGCTGAATGTTTGAGGACTGTGCAGTCCTCTACTCGACCGCTATCGCGATGTACATCTACTCTGTCATCCCCAGTGCGTATTTTGCGTCATCTCTGTATTACCACCGCATTGCCTTCTCCATCTCCCTTCCCTTCCAGCTCCCACTCACCCATGATTCCGCCCCCGTCAGACCTCACCACGAACTTCGCGACGCTCCCACTCCCCTTCAACGCCCCCACACCCCCGTCAGCGCTCCCTCCGTTCCCCGCGACACTCCGGGAGCCGACCCTCGAGCTCGCGTCCTCGCACCTCGTCTGCAGCGTCGCCCTCACCGGCGTGCTCGTCCTCCAGGCCGGGCGCTGGTGGGCGGAGCAGGGCGATGTCGATGAGGACGATGACGAGCCTACCGTGGATGAGCCGGAGCGCGTCGAGCCGGAGAGGGCCAAGGTGGCATGATCCACGATGTGGTGCACATAGGCACCCGCACGCGTACTAGCTGCGCTGCGCGACAGCAGCCGGCCGGCCCCCCAACAGTGCACACACGCGCGCACCCGTGGAGAGAGTGAGGGGGGCCCCGCAAAAGTATCCTGAGATCTGTATGTAGGACACACGGCGGCGCCGCGAGGTTGGTTTACGGACGGCGCTCGGTCGCACTTTGTATTGGTTTATTGCCCCGGCACGCACTCGCTCCCGCTGTTTCCACTCGGTGTACATCCATCCACGTAGTACTCGTCGATCCTTGCTATCTGACTCCCCGCCGCTTCTTGGCAATCTATATCCGTGTTCGACATCTAAGCACAGTAGTACCGCAAGCGCTCATATGTTCAGACCCCAGCCAAACTGCCCAAAGTCGAATCGAACCGAGCCGCGGTGAAACGCGCCGAAGCACCTTCAGCCTGTCAAGGTCGGTTGTGACACTTACGATGTCGACGACCGTGTGCCTGTCCCGGGCCCTCGACGTCGGATGTGGACGCTGCGGCTCGGAGCTCCACGGCCCTCCCAGGCCTCGATCAGTCACACACGCACGGCGCCAGCTGCGACGGGCAGGCGATCCGGTCACTGATTCGTGAAGCTTCGAACAGACCCCGCGGCAGCTTCCTTCCTGCCGAGGCTACTCACCGCCGGCGGCAACACTGGCGCTCAATAATAAGCGCTCAATGCCGCGGACGACGCCGTCCGTGGGCACCGGGCGTGCCGCGCGAGTGCCATGGGTGCTGTGCCAGTCGGTGTTCATCTGCTCCGCCAGACCGGATGCACTGCAGAGTGGCCTCAAAGAAGTACTCGGGAAGCGACGGGCAGTCGCACGCGCGCGGAGGGTGAGGGAGAGGAAAATCGCATTGCGTTGTACAGCGACCGTCCGTGTTTGCCTCCGTACATATACAACACAGAAGTTAAGTTAGAAGAAGACAGAAGACGTACGCACGGGTGGCAAGGCAAGTCTATAGGGCGGTCGGGCGGAGCGGCGCGGCGCCCCCCACCGTGCGCGTGTGAGGAGCATCGAGACTAGGTCTGGATGGGAGCGGGGCATAGAGGTGTGCAAGAGGGCAGGGATGGGTTGAGCGGGCACCGTGGGCGACCGCGGGCATATGGGCATATGGTTTGGGGCATGGGGATGCACGCTTCGCGGCAGTCGGGAGTAGGTAGACAGTCAAGAAAGGGCACGACAAGACAAGACAAGACAGGACGTGTGCGAGAACAGAGCGAGGACGCGGAACCAACAACTAATCGAGAGTAGCATTGTAATCATGACACATTCGACGCGAATTTACTTCTTCGCCGCCTACCAAGGCCGGTCAGTCACATCGCCGTCATTCGACGCAACAATGCAGCGTACCTTTGTACGAGAGGACGTCTTAGTCCCCGTCGCCTTGGCCGCAGGCTTCTTTGCAGGCGCCTTTCCGGTGACAGACTGAAGACTGACGTCAGACATGTGTTTCGCACCATTCGCGTGCGTGCCTACCTTCTTCGCCGAATCGCGCTTGCTTGCAGCGGCAGTCTTCTTGGGAGCAGGCGCAGCCTTCTTTGCAGGAGCCTTCTTGGGAGCGGTCGTGCTCGCCTTCTTTGCAGGAGCGGCCTTTGGCTTCGCCGCTGCAGCTTTGGGCTTAGCTACAGCCGCCTTTGTAGCCGCCTTAGGCACAGGCTTCTTGATTCCAGCCGACGCCTTCGTGGCCGTACTCTTCTTGGCGACGGCGGTCTTCTTCGTCGTGGTCTTAGCGGTGGCGGTTTTCGCCACAGGCTTCTTTGCAGCAGCCTTGGGCTTCGCAGCGGCCTTGGAGTCAGGCTTGTTCTGTCAACCCAGTTACCACCGACGGACACAGCCACGGGGAGGCCCGTGCGCACGCACCTCCTTGGTCGCAGAGTCGCCCGCAGGACGCACGGACTTGGGCGGGAGCTTGACACGACCGGCGAAACCTGTGAACGTGCAGCGCGAGGGCGGGGTGAGGCGCGCGGCGTCATGTAAAGGGGGCGCGAGAGACAACCCTTAGGAAGGACGAAAATGCTCTTGGAGGCGCCGGTCTGCAACGCCTTGCTGAGTTGCGTGTTCTGCGCGGCCCCAATCTCGAGTTTGTACTTGTCTTCGACGAACCTGAGGCGGGCGGAAGTCAGCGGGAGCGCGCGAGGGCGGGGGAGGCGGCGCGGGGGCTCACTTCTTGATCATAGGACGTGAGACGCCCTGCCGAGCATCCTCAGGGTGCTCGAGGATGCATTCCTAGACAACGAAACATCAGACTTTCTCATACAATGACGTTCGGCATCGGAAAAGGCATCCAATGGGTGCTGAAGACAGTTGCAGACAGGCGCGAGCACGGGACAAGGCGGGAGCGCAAGTGGGGCGGCGGCGGGGCGGGAACAGGCAATGCCCTACACCCTACCCCTTTTGGTCGTTGCAGCCAACGCCGCGCGCAGTGCAGCAAACAACAGCAAGACACTGGGGGTGTCGACGCAGAAAGGCTCAGGGAACCGCCTGTACGAACCTTGATCATGTCGATCCAGGGGGGGTGGGAGGGAGCGGCCCGCGGGGCACCCTTCCTGGCGGTCGCCGATTTGGATGTGCTGGTCTTCTTCGCCGCAGACATTGCTTGTTAATGCGCTAGATAGTAATGGGAGAGATAGTTGATGCTTGAGGGAGGGCCTTAAGGGCAGCGGAGGAGTGTGGCAATGCACGTGCGGGAGGGGGGCGGGAGATGGTGGTGGTACGGGAGGAAGAGAGGATGTTCAGACTCCGAGGCGCGTCCAACCATTCAACAAACTGTAATCCTGTGTCACGTGAGACTCTATCTCAGGAACGCGCCATTCTGCGTTCGCCATCTGCTCCGCTGCGTCCCGTACGCTTCCAAAGTGAAGCTGGAGGTTCTGGCGCGTCCATGGTATGTTTTCCGGGACGCGACGAAGGGGTGCTTGTCAGGGATGTCTAGTTTCGGGATTGCTGCGGTTATCGAGGAGGTACAGGCCTAAGTTGTGGACGGAATTTTCCCCTGTATGTACGCATACGTGTAGTGAAGTGTTTTCTGTGCGAATATGTGTGAATTTATGCCGCGCGGGGGAGTGCAGAGCTATGGGAGGAGGAAAAGCACGGCCTCCCCGCACGGACTCGATCCACAGGAATTTCCATATTGGGACGCGTCGCGCGCCGGATCTCGCGCACGATCTCGCTCCATCAACCCGTGCTTGTGACCCGTCGTGACGGCGCGCATTCTCTGCGTGCCGCCGGTGCGCGTCTCCGTGCGTTGTTTCCGCTTTGCGCCGCACACTTCCGTCCCCGCCAGAGGATCCGCTCCCGTGCCCCCTCGTCCGCCCCCTCTTTTGTCTGTCTGTGAAGCGTCGGCATGAGCAGCTCGAAAGCCCTCCTTGCATCTGCGCGCTCGGCTTACCGGTCGGCACTGCGCGCGTCCGCCACGACCTTCGCAGGGGACCACGTTGTCCGCACTGGTGAGCGTGTCGTGTGCGTGGCCCGCGGCCGCGGTGCTCACCCCACGTTGTTGCAGCGTTTCGATTAAAAATTCGCAACGAGATGCTGCCGTACGAAACGACGACGGTCGACGAAGCGCAGTTCGCGGAGAAGGTCGCGCTGGTGCGGGACGTCGCGGACGTGCTCCGGAAGAACGTCGTCCAGGCGCGCCGCCTGGATGGGGCGCAGACGGAGGAAGGGCAGGAAAAGTGGGGTGCGTCGCGCTTTCGCCCTGGTGTTCGAGCCCGCGGAACGTGCGACGTTGGCTCATTCGTGGCGGACAGCGCTCAACATCACAGAGCACACGGAGCTTGGGTCGAATGATACAATCAAGCAACCCAAGACGATGGCAAAGGGCCCAGTGAAGTGAGCCTCCCTGTTTGTTGATGGTTCTCTTGGTTTGACGAATCTGAGCAAGGTGCTGCCAATCATGACCAGTGCTGACGATTCGACACCGCCTACCCCGAGTGCGAATGCGTCACCACGACCTCTGTACTACTCTCAGCTCAAGAAGGCCTCGAAGCAGCGTGTCATTCCGGAGCTAAAAGAGGCGGACTTGGAGGAATCTTTCGTACGAGGTGCTCGGTCATTCGCGCTTGTACTGTATACTCTGTTAATGCATATGATCCCCCCTGAAACAGGAAGCGGCCCTGGAGGTCAATCTGTCAACAAGACTGAGAATAATGTGCAATTGCTGCACAAACCCACGGGCCTTCGAGTGTCATGTCAACAAACTCGTTCATTGCTGGAGAACCGGAAGATTGGAAGGAAGATATTGCTGAACAAGGTTCGTTCCCCCTTTGTCCGCCCTCGCGCATTCGCATGTAAGCTCATTCAGACAGCTGGATGCATTGTATAACCCAGGAATATCCAAGACGGACTTGCAACAAGCAAAACAGGCTGAACAGGAAAGGAGGAGGCGAAAGAAGGCTAAGGCCAAAGCGAAGCGAAACGAAGGCAAGAAAGGCAAGAAAGGGCAGCATCACGGGTCAGAAGCGGACGACGACGACGATTGATACGCTCGATTTCGTTGCAGACTCCAGCATCTGTATATGTGGACGTCTATGCCTCTGGTATTATATCACACACATAATTAAGACTACTGTCAATGGCATGGCTTTTGGTCGCATTAGAAAGTCGATCGCATACAAACGTCTGAATGTAGTCGACGCGCGTCGTCGATCAAGCTGCAAGCTCGGTCTGTTCCGGTCTCGAGCGCGTCCGCCACACGCAGGCAGCACCGCAGTGCGCACTCCCGTCCAGCTTCACCCCAATCGCATCCCCTACTCACATCCGCCCACCCCGCCCTTCATACCCCGACGCTCACTACGCAGTCACACGCTTCGTCCACCATGGCTTCCGGCGGGCTCCATTCGCTCGCCACGATCATCAAGAGGTCCGTCGTACAGGTTGTGCATCTCCAGGGTGCATGTTAATGACTGTCTACCCCATCCCACAGGCTCGAAGCAACGACATCCCGGCTCGAAGACCTCGCGTCCCTTGCGACGTCCTACCTCCCACCGTCGGCGCAGGCCGCTGCTGCCGCCGCCGCCGCGTCTCCGTCGTCCGCCAATGCCGAACCGACGCCCGTCCCGCCGCCTGCCGCGCCCGCGACAGCCTCAGCGACGCCGCAGAGCATCGTCGCCTTCGACGAGCGGGTCATCGGTGGCAAGCTGAAGCCGTTCCTCGTGCTCACGAAGGAGTTCGCCCCGCCGCTCGTCAACGAACAGGTGCGTGATTGGTGCCACCGGCTATCGATGGGACGCGCGGCTCACGTCCGCGCGCAGGTGCGCCTGTACGAGGCCGAGCTGATGGAAATGCGGAACATGGTGGTCCTCTTCGAGGCGTGCACGAAGCCGGACGCGGCACTGCTGGCCCAGATCTTGACGCCGCTCGACAAGGCGTCGACGCCGTCGCTCGGGTGTGGATGCGTTCCGCGAGAGAGATTGGGCGGACCATCTGAAGATGATCACTGCTGCTGCGCCAAGTGCGGGATGGGTCACCCAGGTAAGTACGGTTTACCGTCACGTCCGCGGAGATGACCGTAACGGTCAACTGGCTCGCATAGACGAAGGACGCGTACAAGGTAGTCCAAGACGCGAAGGAGCAGACGCAGTATTACGGGAACCCGATCATCATGAAATTGAAAGAGAAGTGAGTGCCGCTCATGCCCCATCTCTCGCGATCCTCAACCTTTACTGTTAGGACCCAAAGCACCCGCAATGGGTTCGTATGTTCTTCCACCTGTTGGACGAGCTGCGCAGTTGGGTACAGGACTTCTTCCCCTCTGGTCCAACATGGAACGCCAAAGTAAGCGTGACGTAGTATCGAATAGGACAAAATTAACTGGATGAGGAAGGGTGTCTCAGTTGACCAGTTCAAAGCGTCTCGGGCGCATCGAGCGCAGCACCAGCTGGTGGTGCTCCTCCTCCGCCTCCTCCGCCTCCCGGACCTCCGCCTCCGCCCCCGCCTCCTGCAGCGGCCCCTGCTCCCGCTGCGTCTGGGGAGCCGTTTCCGATGTTTTCAACCAGATCAACAAGGGTGCAGATATCACGAAGGGCTTGCGAAAAGTCGATAAGAGCGAAATGACTCACAAGAACCCGGCTCTGAGAGCAGGAAGCACTGTTCCTGCCTCCACGCCCTCTTCCTCTGGTGAGAGCGGTTCATTCTGTGATTTGTTGATACTTCGTCACTCACGTCGGTGGAAGCGCCCAAGCGTCCTGTGAAGCCCACCAAACCACAGGCCTTGTCGAGCAAGAAGCCTCCAAGTTCGCGCTGGAGGGTAACAAGTGGATCATCGTAAGTTGACAGTCCTTAACGGCCAATTATTGTAACATTCACTATCTGTAGGAGAACCAAGAGAACGTAGTCCCGTTGGAGGTGGCGAATGCCGACTGAGCCATATCGTCAACATCTACGGATGCAAAGACTCCACTATTGTTATCAAGGGCAAGGTCAACGCCGTGAATCTCGGTGAGTTCGTCGTGTGTCGTGGTTCAGTGTGCAATAGCCAAACGCCTTTACCAGTGAACTGCAAGGAGACTAGCGTCCTGGTGGAGTCCGTTATTTCGTCGGTGTCTGTCACGGGCTGCCCAGGCTTTGGGCTGCAGATCACTGGCAAGGCTCCGACGATTCAGCTGGACTCGACGGACACGGGCACGATCTACTTGTCGCCCGAGTGTCTGGACGTCGAAATCACGACGGCAAAGTGCAGCGCAATCAACATCAACGTCCCGGTCAAGGGGAGGAAGCGGGAATCTTCGACGAACACCCTGTGCCGGAGATGTTCCGCACGACGATTGTTGATGGGAAGCTGGTGACGACCGCCGTGGAGCATGCAGGCTGAAGCGGTGATTAATGCCTCTGCCGTATATCTTGCTCAGTTTTCGCGTGTCGCTGGGATGGATATTCTAGGATAATTAGCGATGTTGTGGCGGATGTGCGCTGGAAAGAATCGATGCTCTTTTGTGTATTCTGCGATGCCTACCGGGGGACGATCGGGGGGACACATGGGCGGGTGGCGTTGCGGATCCATTTGGAGAGTAGTGATGTAGATTAAGCGGTTGTGCTTAGGTTGTGCAGACATGAACACCGCCGCGCCTGTTACATAACCCTGCCGGCCACAGAATCAGCGGCAAGCCGCGCTCAGGTCCTCGGTCCAGAGGCTGTCTCGATGCCTCGCTTCGCCCCTTCTTGCTCCCTACCCTCTCTCAGCTCGTCTCACCCACCCCGCCCTGCGACGCCCGCCACGCGCATACACTCGATCTCTGGATGGACAACCCAGGATGGCATGCATTCCAGCGCGCGAAGGTACGTCCTCCCCGCCCACCTTTTCGCCTACCGCGCCCCCCGCCCCTGCCCAAGTCCACACGGTAGCTCACCATGACCGCCTCCGTCCCTTCCGCGGCGCGTCCATCTTACAGGATGAAAACCGCTGGAGCACCCCCGTCCGCGGCCCCGATGGTCGGTTCCAGCCAGTCGAGGAGGTCGGGCCCATGGCGGAGCCCTTCGTCGGCGGCTTCCTTCCTCCTCCCTCGCCAGCACCCTCGCTCGGCTTCGGACATGCGCCTCCACCCCTCCCACCGAAGGACCAGAACTGGGCGCGCACCGACGCGCGCATCCCGAGCAGCGCGAGCTGGTCAGAGCGGTCGCGCTCCGAGTCCACCTACTCCTCCTTCGCGAGTATGTCCGCCGTCGAGCGGTCCAAGCACCTCCGCGTCGCCCGCATGTCGCCCTTCCTCCAGTACATGGCCGGGCCTCTCCTCCGCTATGACACGACCGACCACACAGGCGTGTGGCGCGGCGCGGCGCTCATTGTCAGTGAGTCCGATCCCGACTTCCCTTCGGACCGAGCTCTCGTCCGGTGCATGGCGGAGCAAGCAGCTGATGGGCGGTGCGCTCGCAGCTGCGGACGCAGGCTCGGTGTACGAGCCCCTCCCCGCCCTCACATACACTTGGGACCCGGACGAACGGCCCGCAGCGGTGTCGCAGTCGGGGCTGTCGCGCGCCATCTCGACGCGCAAGCACGGGCAGTCGTTCGACCTCGGACCCCATCCCGCCGACCCGCTCTCAAACGTCGCGCCGCAATCGCCGACCGGGGAGAACGGCGTCCACACGAACGGATATTCTTCAACGCTGGAGCTCCGTGAGGTAGAAGGGAAGGAGCTGTACGTGCATTACGGAAACGGAGGGTGTGTGTCTTCGCTCTCCATGCCAAGACCTCGTTTCTCATGATGCGCGCTCTCGCTCAGAACGTTCACCTTCTGGCGGTTTATGATTGAGATACCACTTGCTTCGCATGAGATGAAGATCAACTATACCATCAATCACGGCCTCGACCTCCAGTTTTTCGTGCCTGGCCGCAACCAAAACATGCGCTGGGCGGCGTACTCAGTGAGCCTTGTCCTTCCGCTCTACTCGCGATCTCCGTCCTGAGACCGCTACGTTGCCAGTGTAACGGTTTCAGCTCCGGTGTCAACCCAGACGACTTCCGTGGACCCGGCTTTAAAAGCGGCTACGACCCAGTGTGGGTCGACCTGCTCGCGCACCACGCTGAGAAGCCGTTTCACGCGCTGGTAGGTGGCGGAGACCAGCTGTATTGCGACAGTATCGTGCGTGAGCCGGAATTGCAGGAATGGGTGAACCAGGCGAAGCCTGAGGCGCGTCAGAGCTACGTCCTCACCGAGGAGATTAGCTTGGCCGTCGACCGGTTCTTCTTCAATCACTACTGCCAGGCGTTCCGAAGCGGCGCGTTCGCGCGCGCGAACAGTACAATGTGCGTAATCCGACTTATCACTGGTCCCTGGGTGTTCGAACTCTGACGCGTTCCGTTTACGTAGACCGATGTTGAACATGCTCGGTATGGTGTCGCTGCAAATATAAGGTTTTTATGCTGACCAAAATGGATCACCTCCAGACGATCATGGTAAGCACCGTCTCGTGAACCTCTTCTGTATTGTTCTGATATGACGGCACAGATTTGGTGAGCCTTAAATGCGTTTCCGCGTGCCGACCCCACTTCCGCTAACTTGAGCTCCAACCGAAGATCGATGGATTCGGAAGTTGTTAGTGAAATCTGCGACATCACGGTCGATTATGCGTGACTAATATCATCCATGTGTCCTAGATCCGGACGACTGGATGTTATCACCCATCTTCAACTAGTAAGCATAGTGATTTACCTCAATTTCCCTTCTACTAACGTGACCTCCTCAGTATCGGCTCAAGAGGCTACTTCTTTTTCCTCTTGTTTCAGTGCTTTATTAACGGTCGGTTCCGTTCTTATCGAGCGATAATCACGACCAAAACCCGCGTTATTTACAGTCGATATCGACGGGAAAGATGACCGCAACCATCCATTCAAATCCCTGATCATAGGGCACACTGGGCCATATATCCCATACCCGTCACATTCTTTCTTGAGTTACCTCGGTCCCCATGTACAAATACTCCTTCTCGACTGCAGGTCTGCCAAAGTTGTTTTTTGTTTCGTTATATGCTGACCTATTGCAGAGCGGAACGAAAGAAAGATCAGGTCTGCAGCCAAGCCGAATACAGAGCGGTGTTCGCGCGGCTGCAAGAACTTTCTCGGACAGTAGAGCATCTTATAGTGCAGACTGGTACGCACATCATCAGGAGCTTCTGCACCGAATCTGATCATTCTCCTGATAGGTATCCCTGTGGCTTATCCCCGGATGGTCTTCCTGGAGACAGCGCTCGAGTCCAAGTTCAACCCTCTAGTAACCCTCGGTCGGAGCGGCTCATTAGGCCTCAGCGGATTCGTCAACAAGTTCAACGCGGACGCCGAACTTCTCGACGACCTCGTACGTACATTGACCTTTGGATCTGTCTTGTGTTCGTGCTCTGATGCTGTGTTGTGCCCCAGAACGACCATTGGACCGCCAAGTCGCATAAAGTGAGTATATGAATACCCCCATCGCCCTGCAAGCACTGATGTGGAGCCCGCGCTCGCAGAAAGAGCGCAACTGGTTCATCCTCGAGCTGCAGAAGTACGCGCTCGCCGCGCACACACGTATCAGCATCGTGTCGGGCGACGTGCACTGTGCGGCAGTCGGTGTGCTCAAGACGAACTCGAGGGGGAAGAATCGGCCGGAGGTCGAGCCTGCGATGGACTACCGCTACATGATCAATGTCGTGACGAGTACGTGCACGCAGAACAGGGGGCTGGTTGCGCTGTTGCGCTGGTCACTGACGCAACGTTCCATGTGTAGGTGCTATCGTGAATACACCGCCTCCGAACGGTGTGATCTCGATGGTATCGACGTTGGCCACCAAGCAACACAAGACTCTGCATTACGCTGAAACTGACGAAGCTATGGTATGGTCCTCTCTGCTTAATGTCACGAAGACATACTGAACGTCCGCATAGATCCCGATCTTTGAGCGAGATACCAATGGCACAGCTCCTAAGAGCAAGTACATTATGGGTCGCCGCAACTGGTGCAGTATCAACTGGGACCCTTCGACGGGTGACCTGATCTGGGACATTCGTGTCGAAGTTATGAAGGGTTATGGAGAGACCACTGGGTGTGTGCATCGCGCAATCCTATGTGGTACGTTGTGTGCTAATCACGTCTTCTACAGCTATGCCGTACGCGCTCCACCACCTCGATGGCAGTCGTAAATTCCCTGAAACCGCGAAACCTCTCGCTCGCATTTATCCTTATGTTCCAGTCTCCTAATCATTGCTACGCGGATATCCCATCTTTGTCGTGAACTCTGATCACTGCTCTCACACTTTTCTGTCTCAGCGTCCAATTCCAGCCCAAGCGCTACGCTCCTGCTGATAATACCCCCCACTGTATCTACTATTACGATCATGTAAAGTGTAATACGCAAACAGCAGTCTACGCTCTGTCGCCTACAGCTACATATCCTATTCTGAGCCGTGTCGAAAAGTATCCATCACATACCCTATGAATCAACCACCCGAAGCTGCGAGTGAGGTACTGGTACTACGGCCGCCGCGACGCGTACGAGTAATCCACCGCCTCCTCGATGGCATCCATCTCGACGTCTCCGAACTCAACGTCCCCGTCCGTGTCGGCGCCGTTCAGGGCCCCGTCCTCGTAGTCGGTGTTGTACGCGCTCTGGTCGTGTTCCTGTTCGATGCCGGCGTCCTGCTCGTTCTCGTCCGCGTACCCGGCGAGCCCCGCGATCTGCGCGTCCAGACTGAGGCTCGACGCCGCCGTCGGCGCGGGAGACGCCACGCGCTCGCTGCCCTCCCGTGTCGCCGGGGTCGCCCCGCGCACGACCACCGGGGCGACCACACTGGCGTTCGACGCGGCGTGCCCCGCACGGGGGAACGTGCCGAGCGCGGGGGACGCGGATGCCACCTTTGCGCGCTTCGGCGCGGAGGCGGCGGCGGCGGGCGGGGGCACGGAGCCGGCGTCGTGCAGCTTCGAGGACGGGTGCTTGCCGCGGGAGGCTTTGGAGCCGGCGGGCGGCTTGCGTTTCGGCTGGCGCGGCTCCGACTTTTCCTTCTCCTTCTCCTGCCTGCGCTCCTCGGCGTCCGCGCGCATTAGCTGGGAGTACGGCTGCGACGTGGGGTGAGGAGCTGGGGGACGAGGTGAAGGACGGACTAGGCACGCACCGGGTGGGTTTCGATGGCCTCCGCCTCCTCCTGGTCGTCCAGCTCCCACTGCTCCTGCATGAACTCCTCGTACCGCTCGCACATCGGGCGCCAGGTCCGCTCGCTGTCCGGCGCAGGCTTGATGTCTGCGCCTGGGTTCGCGACGACCGCGTCGATGTCCGGAGGGGGCGGAAACGCGAAGTCGGGTCCGGGGTTGATGCTCACCTGCGCGCCGTTGAAGAGGGAGATGAACGGGTAGTAGCCGAGCGTGCCGTCGTCGAACGGGTTCTCCTTGTGCTCACGGATGCCCTCCTTGTTCGCCCGCTTCTTGTGCGCGGACTTGTTCGGCGGCGTCCGCAGCGGGCGGTAGTCGTACAGGTCCTGGAACGCGATCCCCTGGCACTCCCCGTTCACGAAGAAGGCGATGTACGACTCCGACCCGAGCGTGGGCAGCGGGCGCATGGGCGTCGTCTCGAGCCCCGCGCCACCCTTGCCGCGGCCATTAGAGGGGACGTTCTTGACGGTCGCGCTCTTCTTCGTGCCCGACGGCACGCTCTTGGTGTCCGTCCCCTTCGCGCGGTCGTTCGCGTCCATGAGCGCGACCATCTCCTTCGACTGCGGGTACTCGAGGCTCTCGAAGTACTCCTGGCCCTTGAACTCGATCGCGATCCGCTCCCGCTTCACGTGCGCGGGGTCGTACGGGTCGCGCCGGTCCCCGCGGCGGCGCGGGGGCAGGCAGATCGCGAGCCCGACGACGTCCCCGCTCCCGAACGGGCGGCCGTACGGGCGCGGGCGCGAGAGCGTGACCTTCTCGCCCGTGCGGTCGCGCACGGCGTAGCTGTAGCCGTCGTAGCCCGCGGGGGCGTTGAGGGGCGCCTCGCGGCGCGCCCAGCCGAGGCGGAGGTGCGCGCCCTCGTTGCGGTGCGGGCCGAGCGGGCGCGCGCCGGCCCCGGACGCGACGGCGACCTCGAGGAACCAGCGGCCCTCGCGCACGGGGGCGTTGCAGCGCGCGGAGCGGAAGCCCTTCTCGCCCTGGAGGCGGAGCCCGTCCTGGGTGACGCGCACGAACGGGCTCCGGTCCTCCCAGGAGACGCGGAGGCGCGCGGGCTCGGACTCGATGGTGCGGAAGGGGAGGGCGTGGTCGAGGGAGCCGATGCCGGCGGGGGTGTAGCGGAAGCCGAGGCGGTTGAAGCAGAGGGGCTCGGTGGTGAAGTACTCGGACGAGGGCGCGGCGGGCACGAAGCCAGGATGGCGGGAGATGGTGAGCCGGGGGCGGGAGGAGAGGTCGTGGCGGGCGCTGAGGACGAGGTTTTCGGGCGCGGGGGTCGCGCCGGGGTCGGAGGGAGCGGGGGAGGCGGCGGCGGTGTTTGCGACGGCAGCGTGCTTGCGCTTGCGGGAGGGTTGGCCGTGCGTGGCTGGTGCTGGGGTGGCCGTGGGGGGAAGGGAGAGTTCACCGATCTCCATCTCGCACCTGTTCGCCCGACCTTTTCAGAGCTGGACGCTCACTTTCGTGTTTGCAGCGGTGTTCTTCAGAATGTGTTCTGACCGAGGGGGGAACAAACCGAGCACTGAGTGGTGGAATAGACAGATGGGGCGGGCGTGACGGCTTGGAATGTCAGTTCTAATGGACAGCCGCGAGATCTAGTGCTCAGACGATTGAAGTACGTCCGACGAGACGACGAGGGGATGGGAGGAGGAGGAGACGAGGAAGCGGGCGGAGTACGTCGACGCCGCTCAGGCTCAGCCACTGCACAAGAGGACTTCAGGCGCCCGACTCGCGTGCGGTCCGGTAACTGCCCGATCGCACGCCTCCTGCCACTGATCCACCACTACCTCGCACAACAACACCCACTGCCCCATCTCATCTCTTGCCATGACTGCGCTACGGTGAGCTTCGATCTTTCGAATGTGTATATGCTGGCGTTTGACCTCTTTATGCCTCCTTAGACGGATTCAGAAGGTGCCATTTCTGTTGTTGCTTCCGTTGCTGGGTGCTCATTCGTGCGTAGGAACTGAGGGACCTCAACAACAACCCCATAGAGGTGAGTTGCATGTATCTAAACACGCAAACCGTGGTCAAACTGGGTCCAAGGGTATGACTGTGGAGCCGACGGAGGACAACCTCTTTGAATGGAAATGCATAATCAAGGCAGCCGTGCGTGGTCTTCGCTTGCTGGATGCATATCAACCAACTCTGTGTGTGCATCAGTCAGATAGTCCATATTCTGGCGGAAAGTTCAAGTTCACCCTTACTCTCCCCGAGACCTTCCCGTTCAAGGCTCCCTCGGTGCGTTCTCCACACGTGCAAAGACCCCGCAGAGGCCGCCTGACGCGTACATGGTCTCCCTCGTGGCCACCTATGTTTTAGGTGACATTTGCGACCAAGGTCTACCACCCTGGGATCAATGATGAGGGCCATATCTGTGTTCCCGTTCTCCGTGATCAGGCATGTCATGTCTCGCGCGTCCTTCTGTCGCCAAGACTTCCCCTCGGACTGAACTTGTTGCTGTAGTGGAAACCCACGGTGTCTCTTTTGTCAGGTGAGGTATATGCCGCGTTGGTATCTGAGATCTGCTTCCTAACATGGCTACAATCTGTCAGTACTGACCATCATTCAAGACAAGCTCAACAACCCCAGCCCCGATGACCCCTTTGAGCCTGATATTGCGGCTGTAAGTCCTTTAGATCATTTCGCACATACCATGTGAACATGTCCCCCCGCAGCTCATGAAGAACGACGAGGCTAAATTCCTTGCGACTGCGAAGGAATGGACCAGGAAGTGAGTCATAGAGCCCGTCTGAGTTCAAGCTGATGCCCATATACACACCCCAGGTATGCGACATAGACATCAGTGTCGGCCGCATTGTGCGGTACAAGTGCATGTAGCTTTATATCCGATTGTATCACCACCTTGGCATACCAGAACTCGCCGCATATATCATTGCCTGGAGATGGCCATCTCAGGATCCCCGCACTTGTAGCACATCCGTTCTAACGGCTGTTGTGCGGTAGGTTGTATTGGACACCTTGCTGTGTGTCACGGTCCATTTGCGGTAGCACAGTCAGTGTTCATCAACCGCAGCATTCCAAATGTGCCGCATTCCATCTGAGTATCAACATTTCTTCTTGATCACTGATTCCGGTTTCGAGCGTGGGCAAGAGTAACTAACTAACACGAGAACAACTGATCAAGTGTCAGAAACGATGCCGGAGCCATGTGGTGGTGATATGTATCGAGGCGTACGTTGGCTTGGCATTGAGGGTACCTTTGAAAACCGAAGACGTATATGTAGATCCCGAGCAATCACCACTGGACAGACAGGTTGCGCCATGATGCGACGTCCAACGTAGCTTATATGTTAGCTATCGAGGGTAAGGTACCGGTAATCCTGCGGTCGAGACTCGAGAGACAGATCTAGACGTGAACTATGACGATTGCCATATTTGTCAATTAATGCGCCGATCCAGATTGCAATGCCTCCTTGTTAAAACCTTGGTTAGCTTTCGTGGTATTTGTGTGAAAAGTCGGTACTGCGCAAGCTACAAGACTTGAATACAACAGGCCGAGGGCTGCATGTGTGGCCGGGGGGTTGGTTCCTGGATGTAAGAACAGTGCCAGGAACGGACGGCGGAGACCCCGGGTATTCCCATCAGCTGCAGGGGCGGCGTCCATTGCCTCCTCCTCCTCCTCCTCCTCCCCCTCCTCCTCCCGCCTCTCCTCCCTTGGGCACCCTTTACCTCCAAACGGCACCTTCAAGGTACCCGGAACGGCACCTTCAAAGCCTCCACTAACACCGCCATCACGCTTCTTCCTCCAACTCGTGGCCAACACGTTGCTCGCTCATTCCCCGTCCCGCCGCCTCCCGCCCGCGGTCTCTCGCCTTGTTTTCTGATATTTCTGATACGCTCCTTGCCCCACCCACGCCCGCGACACGCCTGTCAAGCCTCAGCTCGTGTTCGGACCCCCACGCGAACCGCTACCCGAACCGCTCGTCCTGGTCACGCCCTCTCAACGTGTTCACAACGAGGCCGGCTTATTGAGGGTGCCCGTCCGCTAGACAATTGCCATGCATCGCTTTCGGTAGGCACTCGTCGCCAAGCTTCTCACCCAAGTACTCCGACGCTCAATCTCATCTCTCTCTTCGCGTTCGCGCACCCTCCAGCAAAAGATCAGACGCAAGACGGCCCTTGGGTACCGAGGTCTCCGTCTCCGTGAGCACCGACACGCACGACAGCTCCTCCCTCCCCTCTCTACCCCCGGCCAGCGACTTTCGAACCTCCCTGATCCTGCCAGAGTGCGTCGCACCCGCTTCTTCTTCCCGCGATCGTATCCTCCCTGACCCTGCGCCTCCTCGTGGCACTCCTCCATGGCTCTAGCCTTACTCGCCGGTTCAGCGTACTCCAAAGTTCGACTGGCGAGCCCATCGGGCTCGATGACCTACAGAAGAAATTCGCCGAGCAACGCGCGCGCGGCTCCCAGAACCAAGTGACTGAAGAAGAGGAGGACATGATACTGGAGGCGCTCGGCCGGTGGAATCCGAGGACTCGTTCCCGGAGCAAGCACAAGGGCTACGACGCGGAGCCCGGGAGCGCAGCCGACGAAGAGGACGAAGGCGGCGCGGCGGACGACACGCGGCAGTCGGTGCGTTCCTCCACCACAAACTCCATGACCGTCCCCCAAAGCCCGTCCGCGCATTCCCTCCACGGCGCGCCGTCGCTCGCCTCGATCTCCTCCGCCAAGGGCTCGACGTCGAGCCGCCGGATGAGCAACAACCTCTTTGGCTCGGGCAAGTTCCGCGACCAGGCCTACCTCCTCCGCACCGCGGGCTCGCCCACGTCAGGGTCCCCGCGGCGCGCGGGCCGCGGTCGACGACCGGCGGCGCGATCGCGCAGTCAGACTCGGGCGCGAGCGTGAGCTCGGTCGCGAGCGCGCGCGGGGAGAGCGGTTCGTCGGTATATGCGAACAGCATGCGGCCTACAACCCCCGAAGACAGCTCCTACACGTTCTCGGGATCCGCGCCGTCCAGCCCCGGTAACGCGAGCACGAATTCCAAGGACCGGGCTATCAGTGAAGACACGGAGTACTCGAACATACTCGCCAAACGACTCTCCAGGGTATTGTCACCGGAAGGTTTCAGACGGGCGTCGCTGGCGTTCGACCAGGCAATACGGGAGTTGGAGGAGGAGGGTGACGACGAAATTGTTATGGAGCGGTCGCCCATCACCCACGTTCCGCCGAGCCAAATAATAAATGGGCCTCTCAGCGCTGCGGTGAGTGCTCCTCGAGAGGCCACATGTCTGCCATGAACCTCAACCGTGTCTCGTCACAGCTGGAGCCCGAACAGTCACCCATGTCCTCCCCACCTGATGTCGACACCGGGACTGCACTGTCCTTTGACGACCTCATGTCAGCAGAAGATGATCGCTCTTCGCCTCACCCTGCCTCCAGGACGACGTCGCCTACGCCACGTTTGCCCGGCTACACCCCTGGCATGCTGCGTCCAATGACGCCGAGAGAGGCAACTTTCGACTCAGAAGATCTCACTCCCTCCACCACGCCCCGCGCCAACACTCCTCGCCTACCAGGCATCAATACCCAACCCCAGAGCATTGCGTCGAGCTTGCATAGGCACAATTCCAGTGCGTCTTCTTCATATTCCGGCACGCGCTCGAAGTCCCCTGCTACCCCCTCCACGGCACCTTTATTCTTCAACCGGTCAATGAACGGTCGTTACACTCCGGAAGAGCGTCAAAGGGGCAGCCTCGGCAACAAACCAGGTTCTCCCACAAAGGACTCCGGAGCCGAGTCACCCGTACTAGGCCGGCGCCGGCCCATGTCGCCCCTTTCGGGTCCTTCCTATCAACCTATATCATCCTCTCCCCCCTCCCGCCCGACGACACCGTCCAACATCACCTGGCACGCACCCGTAAGTCCCAACGGGACTCCACAGAAGTCGCAGCACACCCGCGGCCACAGTCGGAACAACAGCTCGATCAGCATCAGTGACCAGACTTCGGAGCTCGAGCGGTCAAAGTCCCAGACATCCCAGGCCACCTCACGCTCGCTCCGGTCGCCCGCACTTCCGGACTCGCCCTGGGTGGACGGCGGTTACACCAACTTCGCCGACATCCTTGACCGCCCCGAGTCCGCCATGTCCGGTATGAGCCTCGGCTCCCCAATGCAGACGAGCACTCCGCTCCGGACCGCGACACCAACCAACAACGGCACGCGGTCTCCGACGAATGCAGTCTTCGCTGACGCCAGCATCACCCCTGAGGGTGCACGGAGCTCACGGCGGTCGTCGCGGCAGACGGCGCACGCAAGCACGAACACGTTCTCGCTAGGGTCCGCGCCAAACGCACTGCTCTTCACTCCGCTCGCCAACTCGTCTCGCTCGTCCCTCGAATCCGCCGGCTCCAGCTACCACACGTGGGATGAAGATCACAAGGCGGATCGGCTGCATGGCCTCTTCTCCGCGCTCGATCCGGACGCGTCGCCGTGGCACGACGTCGGCGCCACGTCGACTGCGGCAACGTCCCCGTACGACGCACCCGAGACGGAAGAGGCTGTCAAGCGCGAAATCGGGCTTTCGAAGAGCGACTTCGCCGCCATCCAGGACAAGCTCGTCGGCGCTGCCCTCGTGAAGGCGGCCACCCCAGAGAACCGCCGGCCAGGTTCGATTCGCAGGAGGCGACCGTCGACATCGCAGTCGAATTACTCGTTCAACGGCGAGCGTGCGGTCAACTCAACACCGCAGCCTCCCGTGGCGCAGGCGTCGACGTCGCTTCCAAGCCCGTGGACGACGAGCGAGCACGTTGCGCGCGCGAACGCACTGCTGGACGCGATGGTCGACAGCATCGACTCGCCCACGGCTCAGACGGATGTGAAGCTGCCGCAAGAAGACTCGTTGGAGCTTCCAGCCCCACAACACGGCACCGAGCAGTCCAGCCCGATGCGGAGGAACCGCGCGCTCGCGGACGCGCTGTTTGGTGCGGACGACTCGCCGTTCAAGAGCACGTCGCCCGCTCCGCAGATATCCATCATGCCCGACTTCGGATCCGACGACGATGACGACGACGACGAGCCTCTGGCGTCCACGCTGTCGCCTACCAAACCTCTGCAGATGCCCAAGCGGTCCGAGTCGCTCAGGAAGAAGCCCGCACCGAATATGCCAATGTCGCCCCCGATCGGCACGATGCCCACAAGCCCAAGCGCCCTTCTGTCGCCCCTATCACCCAGTGCGGGCATGAGCCAGGCGGAGCTCGCTTTCGAGGTGCAGCGGAGGGCGGAGGCGGCGACCTTGGCCCTGCGCAAGTCCCCCTCAATCCCAAACTTGCACGAGGGTAGCGGCACGGTGCGCAAGCGTATCACCCCACGCGAGATCTCTGCTCCCATGCTCGTCTCTGCGTCCTCGAGCGTCGACGCGATCCCGATCCGGTCACCGACGTCCGCGCCGGCGACCACACCTGGGCACCAGTCGGGTGGGATAGGCTCGCGCTTCAAGAGGCTGCGCTCAACTATCCGCACAAAGCCGCAGCTCACCGGAGAAGAGGTCACGCCTTTCCCTCTCGAGCTCCGAAGCCCAACCGCCGATCCCCTTCCCTCTCCTCACACGCGTAGCGCGACTCATCTTCCACTCCGCAGCGAGCCGATTCCCATTGCGTCGTCCGCGGGGGCAGCGGAGCCGAGATTCAAGGCTCCCGCACCACTCCCAAGTCCCCCTGCTTCTGCAGGACCCGGGCTGAAGGGTTTCATGGCACGCTTCCGGAAGCAGCGCCCAACTACCACCGAGTCGTTAGGCCCGCCGCACCTTGTTGTACCGCAGCGACACGAGATCCCGCCGCAACCTGCGTCTGCGACCGCCCTGCAGTCAGAACAGCGGTTCGGGGGAACCTCACCAGAGCTGTATCCGCCCATGCCGTCTTCGGCGCCTGCGCTGCAAACCATGTTCAGGAGCACCAGTCCGAACGGGCCGTTGCCACCCTCGCAGTCGCCCACGCCATGGCCAGGGTCACAGCCGCTCACGCCGGTTATGAACTCTAGGACACCGTCGGACGAACACGCGCTGAAGCAGCTCTTCGACGCCGCTTCGAACCTTGGGCTCGATCAGGCTGCGCTCAACGACCTCATCGCGCGGTCGCCATCGACGTCCTCGCGCTCGACTGCGCTCACGAAACTCACGCGGGCCACGTCGCCAGGAAGCGGGAGCGGGAGCGGGAGCGGGAGCGGGAATGGAAGCTGGAAGACACACAGCCAGGCACTCAGCCAGAGCCCCACCCCGAGCCACGGTCAGGGCCAGAGCCAGAGCCAGCAGGTGCCGATCATCCGTGGTAGGGCCACGCCTGACAGCATCCACTCTCCGCCCATGTCTGAGGGCCGCCCCAGCCTCGACGAATGGGCCATGGAGTCCAAGGCTGCGCGTCGGAAGAGTCAAGACCCGCCTCCTCGCCGCCAGCCGCCTCCCCCTCCGCGCGAGCCGGAAGAGACGCCGAGGCCGACGACGCGGCCGAACACGATCGTGCGCCGGACGATCATCATTGCCAACGACGCGCGTGGGTCGACCCTTGACTTCTCGGCGCTGGGGGCGGGGCTGTTGCGCAAAGGTTCGGCGTCGTCGCGCCGGCGCGCGAGCGTGGGCTCTGGGCGCTCAATCCACGACCGCGTCCCGACGCCGCCCCCACCGTCACACCGTGGAGGAACACGCCGTTTCTCGACGGACCACACTTCCCCGCCAATGCCACAGCTCCCGCCGTCGCTTACGGTCCAGACTGACGGCATGCTCACCATCCCGAGCCCGGTGGAGAAATCGAGTTCCGCGTACGAGTCTCTGTGAGTTCCGACCGTCACTTGCGCTGTGGGCGCGGTACTGACTGGCTGCCTTCGTGTGTAGGTACGAAATGTACGGCAACGATAACAGGGGTCAGCTGCTCGAGCCGGCGGTGGCGAGCGCGAGCGCGCCGGGTCATGAGGCGCTTCCGGAAGGAAGCCAGGCGATCGAGGTGATCGAATTGGCAAACGGAGAAACAATATGGTAAGTCGTGGGAGACGGTGTGCACGCAGAGTTTGAACCTTAGGGGCGCTGACCCGTGCCTGCAGGTCAATCGTTAACGGACTGCGGGACGATGACGGCGAGTCCTTCTACGGCGATCGTGCGAGTTTCTACTCCGAGTACTCGTTCAAGGACGCGGACGACATGAAGGTCCTCTTCAAAGAGCATCAGCGCAAGTCGTCCCGCGGGAGCGTCAGCTCGTTCGTCTCCCGCAAGAAGTCTCCTCCGCAGTCACCCGCACCCGGGTCGACGTTCGCCGGCCAGCAACCGCCCCCACAGAGCCAGTCTAAAGGCTCCGCCCGCCCGGAGACCAAGGTACGTCTAAGGGCGCTCCCTGAGCGCCCGCTGTCCAACTAGCTCGTTCGGCCGCTAACGGTGTTTGTGCAGGTCTTCTTCAGCTCCAGCGCGCAGATCGGTCGGCTGATTGAAAATCTGTCGCGTGGCATGGACGCCGGCTCGTTCAACATTATGCCGGGCCATGAGCATGGCCAGAGCCAGCTCCGTGCGCACGGCCAGAGCAACGGGAACGGCAAGGCCCGCCCCGGCCATTCGGCGTCGTCCTCGGTTGGCTCAGAGACGGACCCGCGTTGGACGACAGTAGAGCAGAGTTTAGAGCACATGCTTGGCTCGATGGGGTCGAGCTGATGAATGTGGCTGTTTGCTATCTCCGCCTTGTCCACCTTTCCTCCTGCCACCCTGGGCCGCTATATCTCCGCTCGTCATTTATTCTGCTCTCCTGATTACGCTCACCCTGGCCTTGCTCTGATTTATGCCTTCCATCGGGTACCACCGGTAATATTTGGGACTCGTGTCTATTGCGCGCACCGCTCCTACACTCCGTTGCTTAGTGCTCCTTCCTCTCGTTTCCTTGCTATGCTCCCCGTGGTCATCGACGCCCGCCTCCGTTGCTCCGTCCCCCCGTCACTGTCATTTTTTCGGCACATGCTTTGTTGTTAATACACCTCGTTCCTCGCCTATGTACACCACCCGACATAGATTGCTCGACCGAATCGAAGAGCTCACATCCCCTGCCAGTCGATCTGCCAGTCGATCCACCGATTGAGGCACAGCGCGATGACCGCGTCGTGGAGGAGCTCCTCCTCGTCCGGGAACGTGTACCGGAGGCGTGCGTACGACCGGCCCTGGTTCTCGATCTCCCGCACATCGGGTGCGAAGGTGGCGATCCTGTCCTCCCCGGCCGGGCTGATCGCAAAGAGCTGAACGCCGGAACGTGAGTGCGTTCGACGGCACGGGCGGCGTGCGGACGCAGACGACGCGCACCTCGTAGTGCTCCGGGCGCCCGGTGGGCCCGAGTCCGAGCCTCCGCCATTCGAAGACCTCGTTGCGGGCGACGGCGCGGCTCCGGAACTGCCTGCCGCTGAAACGACGGCCGCGGTTAGCACCGGCGTTCGAAGGAGAGCGAGACGCAGACGCAGGTGCTGACTTGGGCACCGAGCCCCGCGCGACGTAGTCGGCCATCGGGGTCGCGTTGCTGGCCGCCCTGTGGGGGGCGCACCCCCTGGCGGCGGCGGTGCGGTTGAAGTTGCGGACGAGGGAGCCCATGTGCTTGCCCATCGTCCAGTTGAGGAGCGCGAGCTCGAGCTGCTCGTTGAACCGGACCTGGACGTGCGGGTGAGTCGGGGGCCGTGGGCGGGCGGCCCGCGCCGTGCGCTCACCGTCGTCCGCGTCCCGGTGGGGAGGTCCATGGTGTCGAACCTGTAGAGGACCGGGATGTCGTTCCTGAAGCCGATGAGGACGTCGCCCTGGCGGGGGTCGTTCGTGCCGAAAAAGAAGAGCTCGTCGGGGTGCCGGTGCTGGGGCGGGCCCTTGGGGTGCTGGGCCGCCGGGTGCTGGGCGGGGACGCGGTGGGGGGGCTGGGGCTGGGCTTGTTGCCTGTTCATGGCGGGGTTTTTTTGGGGGTTCGCGGTCGAAGAAGGCAGGAGGGATACGCAGAACGGGCTCGCAGTTTCACCCTCCCGCTTGTACCCCGTCTTTATAGGACCCCGGCGTCGCGCGCGAGAAACCCGCACTCGGCGCGCGCGGACGGCGTCCACCACCAGGCTCGCGCACCAGGCGCCGCGCTGGTTTCATGCCACGCCGCTTGCCGCCCCCATGCACGTCCCACATCCCCGCGGGCTCGGTAACGAGCGCCCGACGCGACGCGACGGAGGGGGCCACGATCCGCACAGTGCTCGCTCCGCGAAAGTGCGCAAAGCGGGAGGGGTCGTCCGGGACGGAGGGGCGGCCTGGGCCTGGGACCTGGGAAGGTCGCGATCGCGCTCGTGGAGGGCACCAGAGGGTATGGCGCTCTGCTGCCCCGGCGCCGGTACGGGATCTTCGGGACGTGTGCGCCGCGCGGGGGGACAGAAGAGCACCGCTCGGCGCTGCGCAGAACGGGGGGGCGCCGCCGGGCTGCATCGCGGGTAGGGGCGTCGACCGAACGGGGGGGGCAGGAGGACGCACCGCGTGCGGGTGAGGTGTTGCGCCGGCGGGGGGACGGGGAACCCGGGAGGCCCTGAACGTGCGCGCGGCAGGGTTCATCGTACACTCGGTGCTTCGGGGACGCTGCGGTGACGATTTGGGAGGCTGGGATGACGCCGGGGCGGTGCGAAGTCAATGTGGGCCGCCGTGCGCGTGATCTGCGCTCGCCAAGGAGTGGCTGGGCGGTGCGAGATGAGGGCGCAGGACGAGAGATGGGCTGCGACCATGCGCGAGCTCTAATCGGGAGTGATCGTGAGTGGGGAGGTGTTAAGGGAGGGACGGAAACGTGGAGGTGGTCGGGCGCGGCGGACGTACTCATTATGTGCTCTCCGCAGTTTGTGGGGAGTGTGGGCGGAACGGCTGTTTTGCGACGTTCGGATCGAGAACATAAGACCAAATGCGCGAAACTTCGTGGAGAGATTCGCAGAGGATGGGAAGGGGCGGCCTATCGGGGATATGGGCGTGTATGGATCATGCATGGCGACAATAGTTGCCGAGAGCAGCGCTGCAAGAGCGTGTCGCGCCACCGCAGAGGTTGGTTCTCCTGGCTGTGGTTGTTCTCCGGAAGTAGGATGGGCGAGAGCGTGGCTCGAGCTCGGTCCGCGAACGTGGCTCGACTACGGTGGCCGGACCTTGGTCACATGCTTTCAATCTCAGCGGCCCAGGAGTTCGGTCGCCGACACGCTATCGAGTCGCACCAGATAGGGTTCTGGGGGAGAGATCCGACGTGAGGAAGGTTCGCAGTCCAAGTCTGGCCAACGCTCTGGGCAGACGTCGTGGTCTCCACATCATGCGGGGGCAGTCAGGGCGGCGATGAGTTGCCGTTATCAAACGCTCGACCGAAATTATCCGTTCGCAGACGGTGCGAAGAGGATGCTCACGGCGCATGCTTTCCACCGTGTACACTCAGCTTCTCCACGTACAGGCCTCACCATCTGCACGAGCTTCAGAAGAGCGATCGGCTGATAAAGCGCAGACACTTCCAAAGGCAGTCGGTATCAGATGACTGGCAGCTCCCCTGTCCGGCCCACGAGCAGGAGCAAGAGCCGCCGACCCCCATGCAATCAGATACTGTACCATTTCGACTTATTCGAACGACGGTTTGCGCGTGACAGCCAGTTTGGCAGACATTCGAACTTTGACCAGCCGTCCGTGACGGGGCGCCGGGAAATCTGAACCCAGACGCTGTATTAGGGCAGTTTTGACTTTTAGGCCCATATTGGCCGGCGTTGCATAGGCGCCCACGGGCTCGTTTCGAACTTCGGCTTGTGAGCTGTGACAGCGCAGGTTTTTCAAAAAATTCGGCGTCCTTGTGACGCGTGACGTACGAATAATTCGAGATCTAAGAACCATAGGGCTGCGCATGGACCTCGTCCCACCTCCCGCAAGACTGTGATTCTGTCCGCAGCATTGGTCGCAGCGGCTGATATGGCACGGAGTCCTGTGTAACCACATCTGAGTTTGTGGGTGCCGAGTAGACACTGCGGGGAAAGCACGGTGGTCGTGGATGCATGCCCATGGTCCAATGTATATACCGGTCTGCCTGAATCTACTCTGGCATGGTAGCCGCAGCTCGTTCGCAGCAGAGCCTCTGTCTTAAGTTTGTACGCTGGATGATCCTGCCTCATAAGGCGTACGCACGTCGGACGCGTCAAAGCGCCGGAGGTTGTGGGCAGTACTGAAACAGCAGCCATATCCGCGCCTTTTGACGACCTCCGCGGGCGCGTTCTTTGAAGTGTCGCAGAGTGTGATTCGAGTTCGAGGCTGTGTGGTTGTTGAATTGCATTGGACGAGTGGACGCGACAAGCGCCGCCGCGGCCCCCAGCGCTGATTGCCCTCGTGGAGACGCGAGCCCAGCTTGCCCTTGTCCCCCGGCCGTTCCCCAGCCTCGTCCGCCATGAGCCTCTTACCCGTCAGCCTGGGCGACGTCAAGGGCTCAGGTCCCCGCGAAGGTGCCCTCTTCTGCCTCCGCTTTGTCACAAAACGCTATATTTTGCTCGCCGTCACCCTCTTCGCGCTCGGGACGCTGCTCTTCCGTATGTATTTTTACGACTCTCTGCCGGCCGTCGCTGGCATCCCGACGACGACGAACCTAGAGGGACTCAGCTCCGATGACCCCGCAAGAAGATGGCCAGGCCGTAAGCTGCCTCCTCTGTACCCTCAATGGCACCATCGCGACCTTGCCCTGCCCCAACATCGCTGGCACGCGACGGACCACTCACGCGAACCCAAGTTCTTCTTTGTGCCCGGTCATACGCGAGGTGCGTACCCGTCCGTGTATATGCGGCCATTGTCATCAACGCTCCGGTCATCCCAGGGTCCGGGTGGGGGAATGTTTTCCAGGAGATCCTGCTCAACGCCCATCTCGCGTACAAGATGGACCGAGCGTGCGTTCTTTCTCTGCTCTCTTTCTGCGCGAAGCACCGATGCCAACCCCCTCCAGAGCCGTGTTCTACAACTATACATGGAGCGAGGACGGCGACTACTCGGACTACAACGGGAAGCCGATTCCGTCGCGCATTCCCCTCTCTGCGCTCATCCGAGGTCAGCGTTCCCTTCTGTGCACTGCATCCCTCTTCCTGCGCCCCGCCTTCCTCGCACTTTGCGCAGCGAAGCACCCCTGGGGCCTGACTCTCGAATGCTCTGTCGTCGATGGAACGGAAGGAGACTCGCTTCCAGCTTCGCACCTTCGAACCGCAGCGCCATGCACACGCGCGCTCCATCCGCTGGAGGCGATGCATGGACGTCCGGCCGTAGTCTTGTGCGGGGGTGCCGGTGGATAATGAGGGCGTCGATCCCCCACTATGGTGACCTCCTCGACCTTCACGCTAACATCCGGAGCTTCTCCAGGACCGATTGTCGGCGACGCCTTTCCAGCAGACAAGCCCTCCCCTCCAGCCATCGCTGAAGACTATTGGAACCATGCCTGTGCAGGTCGGATACGCTCCATCGAGAGAACACCTGTCCATGCCACCTTCAAGTCATGGTATATGCACGACGTCACCGACGGTTGGGTGGACCACATGAAGGGCGTGGACGATCAGTGCGTGGAGGTTATGCGCTCGACCGGCAACATCTTCGACTGGGTGTACGTCACCATTTGTACCCCCTTCCCCTGAGCCCCACCAACTCACCTCCCCCCCTCGTAGGATGTTCGGCGACCGGCACGCCCTGCACGGGCTCTGGGCCGCGGACCTCCCCTCCTCCCCCATCCTCACCCACTTCGGCTGGTCCGCGCTCGTCGAGCTCGCCTTCGACGCCAACCGCGCCGTCTTCTCCCCCGCGCCCCCCGGCGAGCTCCCGCTCTCCGCCGTCCCGTTCACGAACAACAAGGACCGGTACACGGAGCTCCCCGGCCTCCTCGTCCTCCACATCCGCCGCGGCGACTACGAGGGCCACTGCGCGCACCTCGCCCGCTGGTCGTCCACCTTCCTCGCGTTCAACGGCCTCCCCGGCCTCGCCGAGTTCACCGCGCCCCCCGGCGGGCCCGAGCCCGGCACGGCGACGGAGGAGGGCATGGCCGTCTACCTCGACCGCTGCTACCCGTCCGTCGCGCGCATCGTCGAGCACGCGGAGCGCGCGCGCGCGGACGAGCTCGCCGCGGGCCGCCCCGCGCTCGAGCGCGTGTTCGTGATGACGAACGGGGACCCGCGTGGGTCGCGCGGCTGAAGAAGGCGCTCCTCAAGACGGGCCACTTTGCGGGCGTGTCGAGCAGCCGCGACCTCGAGCTCGGGCCGGAGCAGCGGTACGTCGGCCAGGCGGTGGACATGCTCGTCGGCCAGCGCGCGCAGGTGTTCATCGGGAACGGGGTGAGTCGCTGCGTTTTCCGGTCGTGCTCGCCGTCCCGATCGGTGCTGACTTTTGTTTTTTGTCGCGCGCGCCAGTGGTCGAGTCTGACCGGGGGCACGGTCATCATGCGCATGGCGAACGGCTTCCGCACCGCGACGACCCGGTTCTTCTGAGCCATTTTCGCGCTGTGCGCTCGGCGCCTCTCCAACGCCACGCGACACCTACGATACCCTCGCACACGGCTTACTACTTAGAATGCGGTTACGCGCGGCTCCTGCTAGACGGGTACCCGATTACGGTCAAATAAATGTATTGCATGGCTGCGGCGAGCCCACAGGGGCTCGCCGCGGGGTGATGTAAATAATATATGAGATGGGCCGCGGAGATACACGTGCGCTCTAATTGGCAGGCTAATGCGGAGGCAGGCTGGGATGTCGGAGACCAGGGAGTACAACGCCGGGGCACCCGCGCGGTGCGGGCCCGGATGCAGATGCGGTTTTGTGATGCAACAGTGTGTGGGGAAATGGAATACAGCAGGTGTGCGGGCATGCGCGTGCGCGATGCGGGGGTAGTAGGAATGCCGAAGAGGTGAAGGTCGCCGGGGTGGAATGCGGTGGTCGTTAGTAGGGTTTTGGAGGAGGGGAGCAAGTTTACGGGGGGAATAAGTAAGCAGGGGAGCGCATAGGGTGAGGGTGTCCGGTAGCTGTGAACGTTGTAGCAGGGTGTAGCAGGGGTTTCCGTGAGCACTGGCAGAGGTATCCGTAGGTCTAAGTTTCGCTCGTCAGCGCGCGGGTTCATGAGCGGACGCGTGCGCGACTCACCAGTAGGTTCCATCGTGTCGTCACTTGGCCGGCGCGGCCGACGCGGCCGGGTCCTTCCAGTCGTCGAGCGGGACGCCCATGTAGGTCGGGAGGTGCTTCCACACGTCCTTGCGCACCTCGAGGTCGCGCGCGTGGAGCATGCCCCGGCACGGCTCGCACAGCGGCCAGAGCTCGACGACGTCCTCGATCCAGTGCTCCCACGAGTCGAGCGCGGCGTAGCCGGCGATGTCCCCGATCGGGTCCTTCTGGAGGCCGTCGAGCATCATGCCGAGGATCTCGCGGAGCGCGCGCTCGCAGCCCTTGCTCGCGCACTGCGCGCTCGGGACCGGGCGGCAGATCGCGCAGGCGCCGCGGGTGCTCGCGCGGACGAGCTCGGTGCGGGCGCGGAGGACGAGCTCGAGGTCGCGCGCGTCGAGGCGCTCGGTGGTGCCGTCGGGGCGCTCGACGCCGGCGGCGAGCTCGCCGTCGAGCTGCGCGCAGAGGTAGAGCGCGGTGGGGAGGACGGAGTCGGCGTGCGTGAGGCGGGCGAGGTTGACGGCGGCGAGGGCGTCGGGGGGCGTGATGTGCAGGAAGGCGTTGCCGTCCGCGCCGGCGGTGTCCCAGGTGGTGAGGTCGTTGGTGAAGTAGAGCTTGAGGTGGTGCATGGCGCGCGCGTGGACGTCTTCGACGTGGTACTTGTGGGACATGCGGATGAGCGCGGCGAGCTCGGCAAACTCCATGCGCTCGCCGGGCATGATGGGGAATCTGTTCGGAGGGAGGAGGTCAGCATTGCTTGAGATGGGGCCGAGACGGGCGTTCGTGCGGTACGCATGATGAGAGACTCCTCTGGTATGCTGCGTCAAGTACTCTCGAGGTTCGAAAGTGGTGGGGACGGCAGAGGGAGCACCAGGATTGGAGCCGCGCGAGAAGTCGGGAAGGCCTTGCAAAGAAGCAGGGCACGGAGAGCGAGAACAAAGAGAAGGACTCACTTCCGCATCCCGTACAAGGCCCGGAGAAGATGTCGGAGGTCCTCCGGCGAATCCGAGATGTGCACGACGGGGCAGCTGTCGACCGTCTCCGCGCTGGGGGCCTGGGCCATGGAGAAGAGATCGCGGAAGATGACCGAGTTCCGGGTGAGCAGGCCACGGTACATGCGGAAGGCGGAGCCGCGGCAGAGGAGGACGATGTTGCCGTCCTCGAACCAGAGCTCCTCGTCGCGCTTGATGGAGCCGTTCAGGCTGACGGTCGCGAGCTCGCTGGGGAGGGAGCTGGCGTGCTCGGCGATGTTCACCCGCCAACGCTTCACGACGCCGTTGCCATTGGGGGACATCAACGATTCCCTACGGGCGCGGGTGCCGCGGAAGAGGCGCATCAGTGGGCGGGGCCGCGGGCGAGGGGGCCGAGAGGGCTGCGGGCGAGAGGTGCGTACGGAGAGAGCGGGCGTTCGGCGACGTGGGCGTCGGGGGAAATTTGGTGGACCGTGTCGGAGTCGGACTCGACGGGGGACTGGGGCCAGTCGGCGGGCACGTTGGGTGAGGGCGTCCGAGAGGGCAGCGGGGTTATGCGTTGCAGAACGGCCTTGCGGAGGCTCATCGCAGGGTGTCGCTGGGCTGGCGGGGACACAGAACGGCGTTGGCGAACAGCCTCTTCAACCGCGTCTCATTGTCGCCACCACGTGACCGAGTTTTCCCCTTTTCTGGCACACCGCGTAGCCGCCCATCGCGTCCATTACCGTCCATGCACAAACTATGATAACGTCTGTTACGCGAACATGTATATACGTATACGACTATGACTGTGAAGTGTCTTCTATCTCTATCACCTCAGGCGCATCAACAGCATGCCCATCGTCCACCTCGTGGGGTGCGGGACTCGGCTTTCGTATCCAACACTGTTTTGCCCTTTGGTCGTCTGGGACGAGCTGCTTCTGTGAGGGATGCAAACGCTGCCCTATTCGCTTGCTGCTCATCGAGTCAGCACACACTTAGCGGAGCGACTATCGTGCAAGGACTGCACGCACTGATACGCGACGGATCCTCGACTGTTTCCCTCCATGTCCTGGTCTCCGCGTCTTCTTGCTTGCGTAGCTCATCCCGCAATCGATCTAACGAGTGACGTGCGGCGGGCAAGCGGTCGAGGTTCGCGTTGTACATGATGACCCATCTGTGCGTCGTCAGTTACAACGCCCCTCACGCAAGTCCAGTCGCGGATGCTCACCGTTTGTGGCGCCTCACCAGGGCGTCCTTGCTGCCATGCGTAGAAAGACTCCACTCCGCCAGCATCTCCACAATACGCTTTTGCGGGTGAATATCGTACGCGACCTTTGGTAGAGGTTCGGATGCTTCGTCGAGCTCCGGCGATGCACTGTTCGACCAGTCATATTGAACGCAAGCGAACACACAAGTAAACGTACCAGCCTTCCCCTTACCCCTGTCTCGGGACTTTGGAGGGTGCGCGCCGGCACCTGCACCGAAGAGTTTTGACCACTGTTGCTTCTGCTTGCTCTTAGCTTTTATAGGCACAACAGCGGTGCTGGCTGAACCTTCTGATAGGTATCGCTTGCAATTACTGTCGATGTGAATGTTGATGCTCTGGGAGGGCACATCCTTCTGACATATCGGACACGGTACGGTGTCTACGATCGTGCGCGTAGCACACGGCGTGAAACGTGCGAGCTGAAGTCTCACCTGGCATGATTTCGGGAGTAGACGAGCCTGACGGCATAGGGCTCGAGCGGAGGGTACAAGTTCGACTTCGTTGTCTGAACGGACCGGGGACACCTTGCGTCTACGCTTCTGTCCTGCGCGTGTACCGTCATCCGAACCGGTTCGTGCAGATCTTGAGGAAATCACGGTTCGCGCCTTGCGAGCCTCTCGTCACGTAGCAGACGCAGGATGAGAGGTCTGCCGCGCCCACCGTTCAATGAGAAGTGATTAATGCACCGGACAGACTCAAAGACGCACCGCGCCAGTTTCCAGGCGTCAATCGCATTCCCCATCGCCACATCCTTGCGCAAATGCATCTCCGACCCGGGCTTGCGACATGACGGACAGGTTGCCTGCTCCGAGAGGGCGGCACGGATGCACTGTCCACGGAGAGGGGCGGTGTGGGCGTCTGGACGAGAGCGCATGAACAAGGACCACTCACGCACCGCAGAGCAGAAACAGTGCCCGCAGTTGAGAGTGACGGGCGCGTCGTAGAAGTCTCTGCATATGCTGCATCGGACTGCGTCGTCGAACTGTCGCAGACCGGGGATGACTGAGGCGTCCGGGAAGTCGGTCGCGTCGGTGATATCTAGGCTCAGAAGGCTTTGCAAGTTCGTCATGCCACAGAGACGGGGAGAAGGGTCGCGCGTAAGAGAGGGGGGGTTGAGAGCTGGATGGTTGACTCGGAAGACGGCAGCTGGCTGGGGACTTGGAGTCGGGCGCGTTCGGTCCCGCGACGCGTTACATCCGTGACATTACGCGTCATGGCACGTGAAGCCGTTTTGAGAGCACGTGCCGCGTCCAATCCAGTGCGCGCTTCAACACAGACTCACAGGCATGAAGTTACACCCGAACATTCACCATCCTTCATGCCGGTATGCTTCCCACTTCATCTCAGATACAAGCAAGAGCGATTACCGTTTTCTTGAACATAGGTTTTTGTCCTCTTGAGGTAATAGGAGTTCGACAATAGGGCCCAAACTTGACTCCTAGTCAGAGCGGCGTGCACACGCTCATCAAACCCGCGATACGGACATCTCGTTATTTTATAGACACCAACGTTTACAGCGCTCGACATGGCTACCTCCCGTGCCTTGAGCAGCCTGGATATCGTGGAACTTGTCATGGATCAGCTGTGCGGAACATGCGCCAGCTCCCCGCCGAAAAGAAACTTCAAAACCCTGGCCGCGATGGCACGGGTCTCCAAGGCACACAGTTCTATTGCGCTCGCTCGTCTGTGGCATTCACTCAGAGACCTGGAACCTTTACTCCTATTATTGTCCTCGCGCAAAAGAGACCGACAAATGGTAAGCCCCTGTACCACTGGCGGCACCAAAGCCGAAGTTCACTGGACCTATGTTTCAGCGTGGATTGTGCACAGATCCAACAGATGAAGAATGGATGCGCTTCGACCTCTATGCCAGATATATTCGACGCGTCGAGAGTATTGGCCCAGGAGACCACGACGACTTGGTGGACTGGGGACAGTTCTTTCCACGCTACAACCGTGATACGCCAATCCTTCCTCGTCTCGTCCATCTTGGCGTCCTCAACATCTATCTCCCCTTCCCAATCATATCAGCCCTGTTCCCACATACTCTCGAGAGTGTCTGTCTCTCAGGGTATTCCGGCTCGCTGGGAACATCCGGGTTTAGGTACCCATTGCGCAACGCACTGGCTACACTCTCCGCGACTGCATGCAATATCAGGAAGATCCGTGTTGCATACTTTGGTAAACCCATCGGCGAGCAGCTGAAGCCTCTGCAGAAATTCAAGTCGCTGAACAAGCTGGACATCGGGTGCTCGGACAGCATCAAGGATTTGGTGACGCTCGGTCCCATCGCGAGTCTCCGCTGCCTCTCCCTCACAGGCTTTCACTTCCCTCTCGACCTCGACTACCACATCTTTGGTGACCGGTTCCAGAGCCTGGAATACCTCACCATTGATGCCGATGCTACGACAATTGGTGGTGTGGCAAGGTTCATACAAGCCGTATCTTTTCCCCACCTGCGCCGCTTTGATGTCAAGGTTGAGGTGGAGTCTTCCCCAGAGCATCCAGATCTCCCCAACTTTCACCTGCACATCGCCAAACACATCTTTGACGTCTTCGCACCTATGCCTTCAACTATACAGCACGTTTCCTGCTCATTATTTACCATCGAGCACCCTCAACTGACCACTACGATCAATATTCACCCCTGCTTCGTCAAACCGATACTCCATCTGCGCAACCTCACGTCTGTCAAGATCGGCTGCGAAACCCAATACACAGCGTACACCCTTGACGACGCTTCTCTGGCTGCCATGGCCGCCGCCTGGCCGCTCCTCCAAACACTCGAGATATCCCCGTCGAGCGAAATCACTTCGGAGAACTGGCACCCGTCCGCTGTGCAACCGACCGTCCGCGGGCTCGCGGTCTTCGCGGAGCGCTGTCCTTCTCTGAAGACGCTGCTCATCAAGACGCTCATCGAGGTCGACAACCTACCCTCGACCGTCGCCGATATGCCACCTCCGTCGGGGCATCGACTCAAGCGCCTCGTCGTCGGTCTCGATAGGGAGCAGTACGACGACGCCACGTGTCTGCGTCTCGCGCTGTACGTCGACGCGTTGTTTCCGAACATTCAAGACTTGCCGCACCCTCTACGCGCCGGGCCGCTGACTTGGTGGGAGTACCAGTCACGCGTTTCGAACCCGTTTGGAGTAGAGGTCAGCAATATGCTCTTCGCGATTCACCTCGGGAGAAGGAGCGCGGAGACGGGGCGTGCGAAACATGTGGCGGCCGAGTAGTGAGGATGTCTTCCGCCGTGACCGATAGTTTGCCCTCTCCTTGGAAAGGTCTGTTCTACAAAAGACATGTGACATTATTTTGGGTCCTCTCGACCGGCATCTTACCATTACTTCCAGGCGCATGCGCACACAAATACGTATTTTCAAAAGGAACATGCCGTCAATCAACGACAACTCGCCCGGCCCCTCCTGAAAACTCCCAAGATATCGACGAGACGCACTCTGTCTCCTTCTCGAGAAAACTAGCTCCCGATCGTCATGTGTTCTACCGTTCACGCACCGGGTGTTCGTCGGTTCCGACCGATGGCCACCTCCTTCCGACTATCTCACACAGCTGGTATAACATCACATCCAAGCACATCTACTGTACTCGTTCACTCCCGTCCCTCATATGGACCGTGTGTGGCAACAAGAGCCTAGGCCGCGTGGAGGCATACTTCCTGCGGCGTAATTAAGCAGATGGTCGAACAAGTATTGGCACGAGGGACGACGTATCGCTGTCGTCTACCCTCTGGTACAAGCCTCCCATTCAGGCAGACAGACCAGACAGTCTTCGATGGGATGTCCGGCATCCCTGCTGACACGCCCGGTTCAGCCGACACTGAGTCGCGCCGCGATGGTTCACAGAGCACAAACACGCGCGAAGACGCGATGCAACTAAAATGCCGCCGCAAGCAGCGCCTGCTAGTATTGATAGTAATACACCCATCGAGTTCGGCTCGGATACATAAGGCACGATATGATACACGCGAAAGAAATACAGCGCACGCCCGCGCCAGACTCGGCACCGACGCTCAACGCCCGGGGCCGCACGCGCTCACGAGCTCACGCGTTGCGCGGGAGGCCGAGCCCCAGCCGCCGCAGCGAGAACCGCTTCCGGAGGGACTTGCTCTCCTTCTCCTCCTTCGCCACCTTCTCCACCGACGCGGGCGCGGGAGCAGGCGCGGGAACGGGCTTCTCCGACGCGCGCAGGGCCTCCCCGCTCGCCTTCCGGCCGCCCGTGCGGCTCAGCAGGCGGCGGATCGTGCCCCGGCGCGACGCGCCGCCCTCCCGCTCCTTCCCCACCTCCGCCTCAGCGCCCGCGACCGGCGCGAGCAGGTCCGGGGCCGAGTCCGTCGCGGCGCGCGCGTGCGCGGTTGCCGTCGCCGGCGTCGGTGTGCGCGCGAGGGGCAGCGAGAGCCGGCGCCACCGGCCGCTGCTCGTCTTGGAGCGCGCGAGCTTCGGCGCGTCGGCGGCGTCGGTGTCGGCATCGCCGGGGAACGGCGTGGTGGGCGCGGTGGGCGAGGGGAGGATGGGCACGGGCGGGAGGGAGATCGCGGGGGAGGGGTGCGTGGGGGAGGAGGTGTCGACCATCTTGACGAGCTGCACCTTGGGGAGGACGAGCGGGACGAGCGGGAGGGAGAGGCTGTCGGCGTCCGAGTCGGAGGAGGGCGCGTCCTCGGCGTGCTTGGCGTGCTCGTGGTCGGGCTCGCAGAGCGTCACGTCCGCGTCCTCGGCGTCGTCGGAGGCGGGGGCGAGCGGGAGGTCGGTCTTGAACGGGGACGCGGGGGTCTCGGGGCGCTCCGAGTCCTCGCTCTCGCTATCGCTCTCGGGGTCCTCTGCGGGTGCTGGGGTGGGGGCGGGCTCGGGGGCGGGGGCGGAGGACGACGCGGAAGGGGACATCGCGAGCTTCGGGGGGAGGGCGACTGGCACGTCGTGCACGGACGCAGCGGAGGAGGGGGAGGGAGCGGAGGAGGAAGAGTGCGCGGCGATGACCGCGACCTGTCCCGCGCCGAGGCGGACGAGCGCGGCGGAGAGCAGCGGGTGGACGTAGTAGTACGCGTAGCGGTAGCTCGAGAGGAGCGCTTCGCGCGGGTACGTCCGTCGCGGTGTGGCTAGCTCCGCAGAGACGATCGACTGGCCTGTGTGCGCTGCGGTGTTATTATCGCACATGCTCGGTGAGCGAGCGAAGGAACGTACCAGGAAGGAGAGGCTGTCTTCCGGTGCCGGCAGAAGTAGCTAGGCAATACAAACGGCGAAGAGATGAAGGTTGGAGGTCAAATGACGGGCGCGTTCTCGGCCGGAGAGCCTGCTCGATCTCGATCAGTATTGCGCTGGCGTTATAAACCTGGCTAGATTGCTCACCGAAGTAGAAGTGGAAGTATTTGAGGGGCGGGCGTCCTCAGAGTCACCAAGTGCAAAGCCCGCGCGGCGCAGAATGATTGAGAGCGCGTACGCGACCGCGGCGACACTCGACCAGAACGCAAGGCGCGAGGAGACGACGACGAGGCTCCGTGCAGATGATGCGGCGCGCAGGGACATGGTCGTCGCGATCCGGAAGGGGGTGAGCACGTACGAGAGCGCTGTGGAGCCGGCGAGGTGGAGCCGTGCGTAGGCGTAGTGCACACACGGGGCGAGGAGGCGGAGGAAAGACGGGGTGAGTTCGACGGGCATGGCGTCAAGTATGATAGGATGGAGGAGGTGGTGTGGGGAGTTGAGGGGGGCGGGGAACAATATTTAGGAGATCTAGAGCGAAAGGCAAGGGTGGGAAACGGTCGCCCTTCGAGATGAGGGGCGAGGGCGAAGGAGAATATGGGCAGGGGGGGCAGAGCCAAAGCAAAGGGGAGCGTAATGCGGAAAAGCAAGGTGCGGAGTGGGGCACGGAGCGTGTTATATGTGCGCGCACACAGGCGTGCGGGGCGCGCAAGGCGAATGAAAAGCATGGCCACCGCGCTGCGCTACGACATGGCCGCGACCCGGGACCACAGCCGGGGCGAGCGTGGCCGGAAAAGAGAGCGAGGATTAGGCCACGTTTGATGCGTGCTTGCTGTCGGGGCCCGTCAGCACGTCGTTCAAGTGCGTTTGCACGTACGGGGGGAGGCGGGACCGGGACTGGGACGGCGGGAGCGAGACAGAGGGCGAGCGCTCGTGCATCGCCCGGCACGCGGAAGCCTCGCGTCAAACTGCGCGCGGGATCAGGGGTGGCTCACCGCGGGCACGCTGCAAGGACGCGCCGGGATGGATGACGCTTCCGCGATCTTCCAGCGCGGAGGCGGTCACTTGGAATGGTCCCTGGGAGTCGCACACGAGATGGAAGGCAGTGTGCGAGGGCAAGAACAGCGTTCGTCTCTCTACCCGAGGAGGCGTCCATGCTTGCTCATCGTTCTCGCGCCCTCGGGAGCTGGCGGAGATGAATGCCGGGCCAACGTCGCGTGGAGGAGGCGGTGAGCTGGCCCGGAATCACAGGGAGCGACTTGTGTTGGTTGGAGCTGATCGGTGTCGAGAGACTGGACCACGTCTTCGCGCTTTGCATGCGAACGTTCAGCTCAAGGCCCAGTCGCACGCCATCCTTTCTCGAGACCATCGCCACCGCCGCCTGAGCTAGGCCTGAACACACTCGCCAGTGCGCACCCAACCACCACCCACCCGCCCAGAGCGCCGCCCCCGTGAACGGTGAATTCACATGTCCCGCCGCCCGCCGACGGAGCACCCGTTTTGAGCCCGCCCCCGCTCCTGTCCCGCTCTCCGCCTATCCACCCAGCCTTCGCCGGTCCTCCCCTGCCACCCAGCCCTCAAATACAACATGCATCCACCCGATCTCGCCTTGTTTTCCCTTCCTCCTTCCCTCCATATCTCCCCGCGCCCTCTGCCTACGCCCGCTTAACCCCTTCGTACGCCCGCAGTTCCCGTACACACCTCATAAACCCCGCCCCGCACCGGTGCGTGCGCGCGGCCCGGACCCGACTCTGTCCACCGTTTGCTTCAGTCGCTGACCTTTTCTCCGTGCCCACCATGTCAGCCCCTCCGCCACGCTCCCCGCCTCCTCGGGTCCTCGAGAGCACTACCCCCAAACTCTCACCTTGCAAGTCTTCCCCGGCCACGCTTCCTTGAACGATGTCGCGCGCGGCTGAGAAGAAGCCTGTTGGGTTCGCGACCCAGCTCATCGCGGGAGGTACCGCCGGGGCTATGGAAGCTGTCCGTCCTCTCTCTCCTCTTTGGCTTCGGTGTGCTTCAGGCCTAATGCCGTCCCCGCGCGCACACAGCTATGCTGCCAACCGCTCGACACCATCAAAGTGCGCATGCAGCTCTCCAAGTCCGGCACGGCCCCAGGGGTGAGTGCTCACTTCTCTGTCGCTCCCGATCCCCTCGCCTGTGTCGCGACACTCATCTCGGCCGTGCCCGCTCCCCAGACGAAGCCGCGCGGGTTTATCGCGACAGGGGCGATGATCGTCCGCCGCGAGACCCCGCTCGCGCTCTACAAGGGCCTCGGCGCGGTCCTGTCCGGGATCGTGCCCAAGATGGCGATCCGCTTCGCGAGCTTCGAGCGGTACAAGGGGTGGCTCGCGGACAAGCACACGGGCAAGACGAGCGTCGGGAACATCTTCGTCGGTACGCGGCCCCCGCGCACGATCCGCGACTCCCCCACCTGACTCTCCCCTCTCGCCCGTCCGGATCCCAGCTGGCCTTGGGGCAGGCGTGACGGAGGCCGTGATGGTCGTGAACCCGATGGAGGTCGTGAAGATCCGCCTGCAGGCGCAGCAGCACTCGCTCGCGGACCCGCTCGAGGTCCCGCGCTACCGCAACGCCGGCCACGCCGTGTACTCGATCGTGCGCGAGGAGGGCTTCGCGGCCCTCTACCGCGGCGTCTCGCTCACCGCGCTCCGGCAGGCGACCAACCAGGGTCCGTCCCGCTCTCGCCTTGCCCTCCCCCCGGCTGACCGCACACGCCCGCAGGCGCGAACTTCACCGCGTACCAGGAGCTGAAGAAGCTCGCGCACAACCTCCAGCCCGAGCGCGCGGACCTGCCCTCGTACCAGCACATGCTCATCGGGCTCGTGTCGGGCGCGATGGGCCCCTTCTCGAACGCGCCGATCGACACCATCAAGACGCGCCTGCAGAAGGCGCCGGGGGCGCCCGGCCAGAGCGCGGCGCAGCGGATCGCGGCGATCGCGCGGGAGATGGTCCGCCAGGAGGGCGTGCGCGCGTTCTACAAGGGCATCACCCCGCGCGTGCTCCGCGTCGCGCCGGGCCAGGCCGTCGTCTTCGCCGTGTACGAGCGCGTGCGGAGGGCGATGGAGACGATGCAGGGGAGCTCCGAGGACAGGACGTTCAGCGAGTGAGGCAGCGGGGGCTGCTGCGTGTACTATTCGAGGGGCCGCGTGCCATGTGTATCGCTACAATCTACATGTTTGTGTGCTGAAGGGTTGAAGTGGGAAGGGGTGGATGATTAGGGTCGCTCAGCGCAAGCGTAAGGGACAGGTATCTAGTCGTTAGCGTAAAGCATAGAGCCTGTAGCACTGCACTATCCCCTGTATTCGGGTGGGTCCTTGAGCTGGTGGTAAAGGGGTAAACGCGATTAGTACGGAACGAAAGAATCTGGAGACACCATGTCCGTACACGAGAACCCCACGCCCGCTCACTGCGGCGCCGCGCTCTCCACCGCCGCGCGCCGTCTGCCCAGCTGTATCGCATAGAGGATGGCCCTGACGCCCGGCCCGAACGGCGACGACACGTCTCCGCACCGCGCTCGGTGCCACATCTCGCTGGGCAGCCCCGGCGGCAGCACGCCCTGGAGGTGCGGGAACAGCGCGTCGACGTACGCCGCCAGACGGACCCGCACGCCCTCGTCGTACTTGTCGCGCCACAGCCCGACGACGAGGCGCCGCAGTCGGTGCCCCGACGGGGGCGGCACGTCGGCCGCCGCCGCCGGCAGGCCGGCGAGGCTGACGCGGGTCCGGAGCACGAGCGTCCTCAGCGCGGGGGAGCGCGCGGCGAAGACCGCCAGCGCGACCACGGTGGGCGTCGCGGCGGCGGGGGACCAGTTGTTCGTCGCGGCTTGGGAGTCGTCGGAGGAGATGTCGAGGGTTCGGAGGTGCGGCCAGGCGGCGGCCATGGCGGCGAGGGAGGCGTCGTCGAGCGCTGAGGTGGGGGGCAGGCCGCGGTTGTTGATCTCGACGCTCGTGAGGTCTCGCAGGTGTAGAGTCGGTGCGACGAAGCAGGGATGGACCGTGAGGAGCCCGGTTTGCTCGCGGCTGCTCAAGGTGAACGTCATAGATATGTTCTGGAGAGTGGTGGGCACGTGCGCGAGGATGCGTGGCATGGACCCGGCGATGTGTGCGTTGATAGAGGAGGAGTCTTGTGGTGTGGTGGGGAGTGTGTCGAAGCCGGCGAGTCCTATGTGCAGATAGGAAAGAGGGGGGGATACGACTTGCATGAACGTCGCGAGACCCGCAAAGGCGTCAAGGTTGACTGTGACACTGAGATATTCGAGGTTCTGGAACTGTTCTCCGAATATGCGATAATCAAATTGGGCAGGGAATCGAAACCTCTCGAGCGAGAGGTGACGGATGTTTGCCGTATTCCTGAGCGTCGCCAAGAACTCGGCGCTGAAACTCCCGTCTTCGGATTCACACTCGATGTTCAGCTCCTTCAACGATTTCAGCGTTTCGAGAGGAGCCAGAGTTTCGCCCGCGATGGCCTTGTAATTGATAGTCAGCTTCTGGACGTTCAGTGCGGTTGCCGAGAGGGTGATGACCGTGTCGAGACAGGGTCTGGGCCCACCATGAACGATGCGCACTTGCTGTAGATTTGGTGGGAGCAAGTCCGAGACGATGTGGTCGGGGAGAGAGATGTCCAAGTGGTCGATACAAACCACGTGGGGAAGAATGGGCTTGTCGCGACTGTAGCGAGAAAGAAAAAAGTCCCAGTCCACGCCATTCATGAGCAGCCGAAGGATGATCTCGACCCGTCGGACGTATTTGGAGTAGGAATCGAAGCGGGCCCAGTCTGCGTCTGATGGTTTTTCGTGCAGGTAAGACTGGGCATCGAGCGTCAGCTGCGTATCTAGTGCCGTGTTGGGCTGCTTCACCTACCCTTGCAGAGCCCCGCTCTTGAGACTCGGGCGCAAGGACAAAGATCAGAGGGCTGAGGTCTGCGATGGTGTGCCACAGGCGAGCCAGCGCGAGAGGACTGAACGCCTTGGAGACGCGGGCCATTATGGCGAGGGCGTTGCGATCATAACTGATCGGGGGAAAGGATGACAGAGAACCCAAGGGGAACAGCTGGTCCATGACGAGCTCTACGATGTGTGTGGTGCCAAGGGCACGAGAGGTGGGAGTTTGAATGTCGGTTGGTTTCGGTTGAACATCCATAGTGGTCTGCCGGGTATCGATGAGTTAATGACCCATGGGCACTCGTCATGGCGAGAAAAGGTCTTACCAACTCGGCATCAGCCCCTCTACTACCCTCGGCCATATCAGTCGCAAGATTCTAGTTCTGCAGCGTCGAGGCGGAGATTGCTGGGGACTGGGATGAAGAGAGAGTCGTTTGCCGCAAGGCGCACGCTGTTGTGATTCCGTAGTCATCGTTGTAAGCGCCGAGTGTCTCACTCCTGGCGGGAAACCACGTGGGCTGACGCGGCGTCACTACGGGGGCGAATCACCGTTTTCAACTTTCTTCGAACTGTCCACGATGCCCTAGCATGATCGATTGATCCACGCTACACGGGGGGGGGGGGGTGATATCTAGGAGCAAGAGAGGCATCTGGGAGAGAGCTGCGCACCGTGTTCAGCTGTTGCATACGCACGCCGCAATGTCGACAGAACAGAGCTCACCTGTATGTAGTACGTACATGCTCTCATCGCCGGCAGCTTTCACCATAACGTCCGCCACCAAATGCCGTGCGTGTTTACCCTGCAGTGCTTCTGTGTCGCTTCGCCGTCCTTCTGCTCATATGGATCGCGGCGAGAGTGCTCGTGACCCCAGCCCCAGAGACGAGCGGTTTCGGCTCGGCTCCCCCTCCCAACCCAAAGATCTGAAAGGTTCCATCTGGGCGCACAGGGTGGGACGGGCCCTCGAAGTTCGGGAACAGCGCGTCCACGTACAACGCGAGGCGGGAGCGCGTCTCCTCGTCGTACTCGTATCCTCGGAGACCGACCTCGAGGTGCCGAAGGGCGTGTGTCGATGGGGGTGGCATTCCGTCCGTGGTGCTCGGCAGGTTGGTGAGCTGGAAGCGGGTGCCGAGGACGAGGGTCTTGAGCGAGGGACAGCGCTCCGCGAAGATCGCGAGCGCGCGGACGGTGGGACAGCCGGCGGCCGGCGGCCACTGTGAGAACGGCCTGTGGCGCTTTGCTATCTCGAGAGTCTGTAGGAGCGGCCAGGCGGCGGCCATAGCTGACAGGGTGGCGTCGTCGATGGCCAGCGCAAACGCATTTCGGGATCCGATCGCGAGTCACGACTGTGGTGAGCCCGTGCAGGTGTAGTGCCGGCTCGACGACGCAGGGTCGAAGCTTGATTGTGTCCATCAGCTGCCAGGGGTTCAGCGTATGAAACTTCCAGGAGAGGTGGTGGAGAGTCGGAGGTACGGGCGCGAGCAAGCCAGACATGTGTTCGGCGAGGCTGGTGTGTAACATGTCGGACTCCTCAGCTTGCCAGGGGAAGCGATCTAGGAAAAATACTTGCAAGCGGTGGAGAGGAGGGGACAACACTCGCCTGAATGTCGCCAGACCACCAGCGTGTCCAATTTCTGCAAATACTTCAAGGCCCTCGACGTTCTGAAATTGTCCTTGAAAGAGGTTGTAGTCAACGTCCGTCGGGAAACGAAGTCAGGTGAGGGCGAGACGGCGGAGAGAGGACATGCATCTGAGTGGGGCTAAAACTTCAATACTGGCGTGTCCTTCGATAGAGAGATCGCTCAGGAAATCGAGGGTCTGTAGAGGTGCCAGCTGCTCTCTTGTGATGTGTTCATAGCTGATTTCCACCTTTCGAGTGCCACACGCAGTTGCAGAGAGCGCTGACAATGCGTTGAACACGGCGTTTCGAAACTTGGGTGGCCCGAAAGTCGCGGAACCAGGATCGAAGAGACCAACTTTTCTCAGAGTCGGCGGAAGAAGGGCCGCCACGATGGGGAAAGGGAGTGTAGAGAAGGGGAGAAGGTCGAGACGGATGAGGTGAGGAAGGATGGGCTTGTCGGGGCCATAGCGTGGAAGAAAGAAGTCCCAGTCTATTTTTTTTCTACGCTATTGACAACCCTCCCTACGTGTTTGACGTGGCTGGCATAGAGATCGAAGCGTGCCCAGGCTTCATTCGGCGGGTCTTCATCCAGGCGCTATTTCAACATATGTCCTAGTGAGCGACGTGATGGTACCGCGACCGCCAAGCGTCTGACTCACCCATTGATGACGATTCTCAGGACACGGGGCCAGAAGGGAGAGCAGTGGATCCAGGTCAGCAATTGAGCGCCACATATGAGAGAGGGCAGCAGAATTGAGCGCCTTAGATACACATGCCATTGCAACGATGGACCCTCGACCACGATGTGTAGGAGGGACCTTGAACGGTGACCTCGACTCGTGAGTCTGGTCCATGATGAGCTCCAGAAGGTCTGGGCATCCGAGGACACGAGCTGCGGATGACTCGGGGCCCACGAATGTCTTCGTGGTGGGCTGTGTAAACGTGACAGTGCTTGGTGTGAGAGCTGTGGCGACACGAATCCCGAGGAGACCATGCCTACCGCTGCACGAGAAATGCGCTGGTTGAGTGGATCGGCCTGAGAAACAGCCATGATCAGGTGGTGGTCGGGGAGAGAGTGCATTAGGCGCCGTGGCGCTGCCACACCTCTCACTGTGACATAATCCTCTCCTCGTACGTTAACGCTCGTGCGCCCTTGCACGCATATATTCTAAAAACACTCATATCCCACTGTCGTACAGGTAGGAAAACCGCCGAAAAAGCCGGGTTTACAATATACCTCTGGTGTTTGTAGGAGATTCGGGACTCTGGCGAACGGCAGCTGGCTACACGACGACTAAACACAGGCACGATATGCTCGCGCGCGAGCTTGGGATACGCTGACAGGAGGGCGTGCGAGTCTTCGCCGTCTGCGAGCGCGTGCGGAGGGCGATGGAGATGCAGGGGAGCTCCGAGGACAGGACAGATCATCGAACCTGTGGCATCGCCCTGGGTAGTAGGTAGTAGAGGGGTAAACGCGATTAGTACGGAACAGGAGCATCTGGAGACGTTCGTACGAGCTGAAGGGCCCATGAGAAGCCCGCGCGTCCTCATTGCGACGCCGCGCATCCCATCGCCGTGCGCCTTCTGCCCAGCTGTATCGCAAAAATGACGGCCGCGACGTCTGGTCCGAACGGACACGACAAATTTTGGAGCCCTCTGCGCGACAACACTCGGTGGGCTATCAGGGGCGGCGGCACGCCCCGGAGGTTCGGGAACAGCGCGTCGACGTACGACCCCAGACGGAACCGCGTGCCCTCGTCGTACTTGTCGTCCCACAGCCCGACCACGAGGCGCTGTAGTCGGTGCCCCGACGGGGGCGGCACGTCGGCCATCGTCGCCGGCAGGCCGGTGAGCTCGACGCGGGTCCGGAGCACGAGCGTCCTCAGCGCGGGGGAGCGCGCGGCGAAGACCGCCAGCGCGGCCACGGTGGGCGTCGCGGCGGCGGGAGACCACCGCTCCGCCGCGGATTCTGAGTTGCTGGATGAGATGACCAAGGTTTGGAGGTGTGGCCAAGCGGCAGCCATGGCGGCGAGGGAGGCGTCGTCGAGCGCTGACGTGGGGGGTAGGCAGGGATTATTTATCTCGACGGTCGTGAGGTGCCGTAGACGTAGAGTTGGTTCGACGAAGCAGGGATGGACCATGAAAATCCTGATTCGCATGCGGTGGTCCGAGTCGAACGTCATAGATATGTTCTGGAGAGTGGTGGGGACATGCGCAAGGATACGTGGCATGTACCTGGCGATTTGTGCATTGATAGAGGTGGAGTCTTGGGGTGGAGTCAGGAGCGTGTTAAAGCTGGCAATTTCTATGTGCAGAGAGAGAAGAGGGGGGGATACGACTTGCATGAACGTCACGAGACCAAAACAGGCGTCGAGGTCGACTGTGACGCTAAGATGTTCGAGGTTCTGGAACTGCTCTCCGAATATGCGATAGTCAAATTGGGCAGGAAATCGAAGTCTTTTGAGTGAGAGGTGACGGATGTTTGCCGTATTCCTGAGCGTCGCCAAGATCTCGACGCTGAAAATCTCGCCTTCGGGTTCACACTCAATTTTCAGCTCCGTCAACGATTTCAGCGTTTCGAGAGGGGCTAGAGTTTCGCCCGCAATGGTCTTGTAAATTATAGTCAGCTTCTGAACGTCGAGTGCGGTTGCCGTGAGAGTGAGAAGCGCGTTGAGACAGGGATGAGATCTGGGAGAGTCGGGCCCATTATGAGCGATGCACACTTGCTGTAGAGTTGATGGGAGCAAGGCCGAGACGATGTGGTCGGGGAGAGAGATGTCCAAGTGGTCGATACGAACCACGCGGGGGAAAATAGGCTTGTCGCGACTGTAGCGTGGAAGAAACAAGTCCCAGTCCACGCCATCTAGGAGCAGCCGCAGGATGACCTCAACCCGTCGGACGTATTTGGAGTAGGAATCGAAGCGGGCCCAGTCTGCGTCTGATGGCTCCTCGTATAAGTAAGGCTGGGCCGCATTGAGAGTCAGCTGTGTATCTAGTGCTGTGTTGGGCTGCTTCACCTACCCATCCAGAGTACCGCGGTTGAGCGGGTGAAAGGAGAAGTATCAGAGGCTTGAGGTTTGCGATGGTGTGCCACAGGCGAGCCAGCGCGAGAGGACTGAACGCCTTTGAGACGCGGGCTATTGCGGCGAGGGCGTCGCGATCACTAGGGAGGGGAGCGAATGACAGAGAACCCATGGAGAACAGCTGGTCCATGATGAGCTCGACGATGTCTGTGCTGCCGAGGGCACGAGAAGTGGGAGTTTGAACGTCGGTTGGTTTCGGCTGAACATCCATGGTGGTCTGCCGGATATCGATAAGTTGATGGGCACTCGTTGTGACGAGAAAGTTCTTACCAGCTTAGCAGCAGCCCCGCCTAATACCCTCAGCTATAGCAGTCGCCAGATGCTGAAGCTGCAGTGTCGGAGCGGGGATTAGGGACTGAGATAAAGGGGGTAGGCAAGGTTGCTTGCGAGTCGTTTGGCAATTGGCCGCAGACTGCAGCGCTAGTCAACGGTGTAAGCGCCGAGTGCCTGTGACGCGGCGTTACGGCGCGAATCGCCGTCTTCAAGGCTTCAAGCGTACATCCTGACGATGCCCTAACGTGTTCCATGCCACACCAAAGGACTCAGCAATGGCCCCTATTAACGGAACTTGGCACAATAACTTCTGGACTTGCCGTAGCGGTCACTCACTGGTGAGTATAAAAGTATCGATATCTCGATTCTCAACGTATTCCTCAGCCCTGACGCTTGCGCCCGGTCGCGCGCACGTATTGCAAGGAATATTATTGCCCGATCATACAGAAGGAAAAACGGCGCTGCCGCCGAGTCTGCTGGATACGTCTGATGGTAGCACTATAAGTCTAGGAAGTGAAGCAGGGATGCGAGTACTCATAATCGCCTCACGGGATCTCCACGATCTGTCTGAAGCGTGCAAAAATCTCCGAGACCTTCAGTCCGGACTTCAGCATGGCTTTCATGCTGGGACTGAGGTTTGTGTCCCAGCTCCAGTCTGGAACATGCTCGAATATCCACCTTTTCCCGTTCGGTCGCATTCTACCAAAGATGGGTAGCCCCATCCGAGAATTCCTCGGTGGGTGCACCACCGCCGGATCCCTATCCGTACCCCCAATGATGTACGTGTAGAGCGACAGAACATCTCCCAGGACCAACGCATCCTGCCCAGAAAGCTGCGGCTCGCGCCCGTCCGCGCCCGGGCGCAAGCGGTAGACGGGATACGCATGGAAGACGATCTGGCGGAGGCTCTCAGCCCAGAGGACGACCGGGAAGTATCCAGCGACGGCCGCCGCGTGCGACCTGTTCCGCCTCGCAGCCGCAGCCGCGGCGAACGCGTCTCGGCGCAGGTCCTGGACGCGGCCCCACAAGGCGCGGTCCCAGCGCAGCCCCTTGTAGTGGTCGTACGGGTGGTTGCTGAACGAGTGGGTCTCCACCCGGAACTTCGCCGCGGGGAACTCGGTGCGGGGCGTCCGGAGGGTGAGGGAGTAGTAGAACTCGGGCGCGAACATCCGCTCCAGCGGCGTCTCGGTCGGGCCGCGGGAGAGGTGCACGGCGGCGTTGCAGGCCATCGTGATCGCGAAGCGGTTGAGCTCCGCCCAGTCGCGCATCGCGGCGGCGACGGCGGCCGGGCAGCTGTAGCCTGCGCCGGCGTCGTCGCAGAGCGCGCGCGCGCTCGGCAGCCGCGGGACGCAGGCGGTCCTGGGCGCGATGAGATCCTGCGTGCCACTCGGGTGGTGCGGTGGACTCACTTGTGGAAGGGCCAGTTCGCCTTGTGGCACTCGGGGCTGCAGTACTTGGCTACGTTGCACGCGCCGCAGTTCTTGAGTTCGCGGCGACCGGGGATGTATCCGCACTGCGTGCATCGATCTCGCGGGGCGACGAAGCCATCGAGAGCGATGACGTCGACGCTTCCACGGGGCACGACAGCCGCGAGGAATGGGCGTCCACCGGATTCCCAGGGGTCTGTATGAGTGGCCATCGTCGCCGGAGTGCTGTGTCTGAAGTAGAGAGATGGCGGTGTGGAGGGGCTGGTCAAGAGAGAGATCCGGAAGAACATCAGCAAAATGGGTGCATGCACGACAGGGCTCTGTAGTACACTGTAGTATGTCAGATAGCGCTATCATTATTTGTAGTTCAGACGAGCAATGATCCGATAGTATCCATGTTTGGTAGATTAACGGCGGCGACGATCGGCATTCATCTGCATCTGTCGGACAAGACGCCTTCCGATCGGGCATGGTCAGACGCCAGTGAACGTCAGATCGAATCCCGGTGTGTGTATGATCATTAGCTGACCCATGCATGATCTAACATCATCCGCGCAGCCGCTATACTACAGTGCATGTTTGACCCGACAAAGACCTGTCGAGTGCGATCAGACACGGGTGTTGACGTCCATTACGGACCAAATGACGGGTCACAGGATGCCTGGTGCGGTACAATCCACTGACATCATGCACGCACTTATAGCAGGTGTGCAGCACAAACCATTGTATTGCTACTTTATATCGAGTAAGGTACATACTACACATTGAAGAGAGCGACAAGAATATGTTGAATGTTATGCTAACAATGCGTAGTCACCGTGTCAGCGGAATTAAGACCGACTCTCTGTGCTCATACAGCGGCTGGCAGGCAGGCCGGCGGAGGTCGTGGTCGAGCACGTGAAGCTGGTATGCCGCATGGGTCTGTGTCCTGTGGGTTCCGTTCTTAGGGACTAAGAGGAGCGCGGCGAAGAAGCTGAACTTAACGCTGAAAACTTGGCGTCAGCGTCGGGGCTTGGGATTCGGCGCGAGGGCGAGGGAATTCAAGACGTACTTCCGGCCTCAGGTGCCTTGGGGCGTCCAGGTGCCGAGTAGCGGAGGGACGGTCGGCACGATGTTGGGTTCAAGTGGGAAATGGTGAGCGCGGGGCGGGCGGAGGAGGAGTGGGATGGTACGAACACTGACAACCAGCGCAGTCACTTGTGACATGCTGACGTCGCGCTGCGCTGAGCTGCGCGTGGGCGACGCGCTCGGTGGCCTCGAACCCGGGGTTATTCCAGTGGACGGCGCGGACGGAGAGGCCGAAGCCAGTGAAGGGACACGGCAACCGGGGGAGGTGGATGCGTAGGGCGCAGAGGGGTGTATCGGTTGAGCGCGGGGAGATGGACGCGTTGAGGGCGGGAGAGATACTCACCTGAGAAGTCGTATCCCACTCCTCATGAACCGGTTCCAGCGGCGCCAGCGGCGCCGCACTTGCTGTCAAAGATTGGTGAAGCAAGAGGAAACAAGACAGGGGGAAGGAGGTTCATACTACAGCAGTGCGGGCCCCAGTGGTATAAGTGTTCTTGTTGAGCGGAGTTCATGTTGACCAGGATACTGTTGCCAGATGGGCTGCGCTTGAACCGGGTGGCAACGGGAGGATGCACATCTAATCATCTTACCTGCTGATGGTGACACCGGCCACCATGAGCTTCTGAGAGGCTCGTCAGCAATAATATCAACTGGCCAACAAGTCAAAACACACTTACGACTCAACAGATACGGCGAGGGAGACGATTCCACATACTATGTAGGTACGAGACGCGGAGATCCGAGAATCTGATGAGGGCACGAGTACCGTGAGACAGGAGGTCCGAGGGTGTCGCGGAGGAGAGAGGGAGTGGAGTGGGCAAACGCGGAGAAGATTAGAGGAAGGCAGGGCAAGCAGAGAAAAGCATACTGAGCACGATGGGAACTTCGGGGATGGCGAGGCGCGAGGCTTGACAGAGAGCGTGTGACGCCGTTCAGGGAGGCGCCACGTAATGAGAGCGAGCGCGCGCGCGTCTGCAATGGTGACGGGGTCCGGAGTCGAGTCCTGTGGACGTGCGAGTGGATAGAATTGGGAGAGTAGTAGTACCAGCGCCCCTACCGAGGATGTTCTGACTACACTCCAGCTCCTTCTTAGCGTGAAGAGGCAAGGAATAAGTTTCATCTATCATAATACATCTGGCTCCCCAGTGCTCTCTCAACAAATCTCTTACCAGATTATCACCGGTCGAGCAGAGCCCTACACTACGCAAGTCGATCGTGTCCGATCATTGGGCATCCGGTCCGACGATGTCTGGCGTCTGCCGAGCTGACATCATCCGCTTTCGCCGGGCGCCACAGCGCTCGATCGGCCGCCCCTCGTTTTGCTGATGAAGCTTGGCGGTATGTGGATCGCGTCCTCTTGTTCGCACGGACTATATCGGGCTCGATCGACTCGACTTTCGTATGTTCAGAGGATATAGGTGGCTTCTCAGCGCCCGGGGAAAGGTCTTTAATTGTCTACTCGATGGTTAGGCACTGGGAGAATACCCTATGATCGCAGCTCACCTATGGATCAGTCCCGCATGGACGGCTCGCGGCAGCGCACGAGGATGCATGGAACACACTGACGGCCAGACGAACGAAGGTGACAGGCCTGGAGGCGAGTTCAGCGCGAGACGCAAAGGTACCTTCTGCCCGACCACGTGGTGCACGGGAGGCGAGGTACCCCGCGATCGCCGGCGCGTTGACAAGCTGAATCCGTGCGGTCGCAGAAAGCACAAGCAGTGCCTCTACACGCGAGTCAAATGGATGACACCGTCCGAACGACCGTATGTAAATGGAGGGAAGGGCGTGATAGTGGTACAAGTTTTCGATAATCGCGATCCGTCACAGGGTAGAAGGTGGTTGGTACAAAGTGGGCATCCATGAAGAGATACATGGCGACGTCGGATAAGCATCGTGCTGTAAAATGGATGACGTGAGCTGGACAGGCATTAATGAAATCATGCATTCACTGGAGGGCTGGGAATACCACGTTACACGTACCAAGTGGCTGAGTCTCCCATCATTCGCACGCCGCGAAGGCGCTCTACTGTCCCGACTACCTGAGTGCACTCTCGCCGGTGCTCGCCATGACTCTCTTGCTCAGTCGGATGACAGAGAGCATGTTCGTGACCGCCTTCCCGAACAGCCTGGAGATGATGTTGGTATCTCTCAGATGCGGAGGGTCGGCGAGCAGAGGAGACGGGAGGCCTTGAATGTGCGGAAAGAGTGCGTCGACGTACAGTGCGAGTCGTGCACACATGTCTTCGTCGTATTCCTCATCGCCAAGCCCGACCACAAGGCTCCGGAGACGGTGTCTGGAGAAATGCGGCATTCTCGACGCAGTCGCAGGCACGTTAGTCGCTTCCACGCGGATCCGAAGAGTGAGCGACACGAGCATGGGGCAGCGTTCAGAGAAGAGTGCGAGTGCGCCAGCAGTCGGAGTGACGGAGGGTAGATGGGGTATTGAGTCGCGATGACGTAGGCTATCATCGTGTTGGATATGCAGCTCTTGAATGCGTGGCCAAGAGGAAGCCATGGCAGAGAGAGAAGCGTCGTCGAGTGCAATGAAGTAACTGAGCACTTCCACCTTGACCGTTGTGAGGAGATGGAGATGGAGGGCTGGCTCGATGAAGCAGGGGTGAAGATTCAGAGCTCCATGGAAGTCACGATGTCCCAAGGAAATGCTGAAATGTATGTATTGTAGCGCATGCGGTGCGTGAGATAGAACGCGGGACATATGTGATGCGACGTGAGAGATCACCGCGGGTGGGTCCTCGAACGCCTGTCTGCTCTTGCATTTGAATCGGATTGACAAGCGATTGAGTGAAGGAGGGAAAATCGTTTGCATGAAGCGTGTTAGTCCGTCTATGCTTGCTAGTTCGAGTTCGAGTTCAAGATCTTCTACATTCTGGAATTTGCCACTGAAGATGTCGTAGTCGATGTTGGACTGGAAATTGAACATTCGGAGGGAAAGACGGCGAAGTGAAGGAATGAGGGGAAGCGTCACCAGGATACCAATGCTGAGGCATCGAGCAATATAGAATGCGCTAATAGAGAGCTCTCGTAACGAATGCAGGGTTCGAAGGTGCGCTAGCTTTTCCTCTATCTCGGCCAGAAAGATTATAGCCAACGAGGATATGAGGCGTGCAGATGCGTCAAGAGAGGTAAGTGCATTCTGAAGGGAGCGTCTGACTTGATGTATTGATGATCTCGAGAAGCCGATATGTTTCAGCGTGTATGGTTGCAGAGCAGATATGACGTGGAAAGGAATGGATAGGTGGAGATTTTCTAAGCGGACGAGGTTAGGGAGAATGGGGCTGTTGCGACTGTAGCGAGGGATGAAGAGGTCCCAGTTGATCTTATTGCGAGCGATGTGCTTGACCGTCTTCACGTACTGTGCGTAGAGTTCGAAACGCGACCATTCTTCGTCTGGTGGGTCTTCATGCAGAACAGATCCCTAAGTAGTAGTAATCGTTGTTCAGTACATCTCGCAAGCCCGGAGCGTCGACTGCAAATAGCTACCTGATCTCGATCATAAGCGTGCAAGGAGAACACGTGCAGAAGCTGGCCAAAAGAGGTGATGTGACGCCACAGACAAGCGAGTGCAAGGGGATTGAGCTGTTTGGAAACACGGGCGACTGCGACGAGGGAACCGCTAGCCGAGTCTCGGACCAGCTCATCGAGAATCAGTTTCAATACATCTTGGCAGCCTACCGCATGAGATATGGCTGGTTCGATGCGGGGTGGAATCTGTTGAGCCGTCGCGGTGGTTGGTGACAAGTACTTCTGAGGGCTCTCGCAGGGCCATACCGTTCATGAATGGATCACTTACAGCGAGACTTTGTTCAACGCGGTTGCTCGTGCCTGCCACCTCCGAAATTGCAGGATGCCGCTGCTCTCGGTTGTGAATTCTATTGTTTTGTTAGCATATAGGCATTGGTGGGTCGTCACTGATGAAGACTAACGTGTCGCGGATGGAGGGACTGAGCAGGGATAGGCGCCTTAAGTCATACGCGCGTTCAAGCGACGTGACAATCTGTATGTCACTGGACGCCCTGTGACGCTGCGTCAGCCCCAGGCCTCGGGAACGTGACGTTGCCGGCGCCGCGACTCCTACCACTGCTTGCAGGTAACTCTCTCTCTCCGACTCTCACTCCACCGCGCGCGCGCGCGCACCCGTACTCCAGCCGCCCGCGTGGTGATGCAGTAGAGACACTGTGACCCTTTGCACCACAGCACATGCACGAGCGCAGCGGGCATGAGAGAAGTAGACAAGCAAACGGGGACCAGCGGCGGCCGCGGCAACATTCCAGACCCACCTGTCCTCACGCCGCCTGGCAAGCCGGACGCCAGGACGTCTCGTGGATTGACATGAGCGCGCGCCGCAAGGTCGAAGAACGCTCAGCCCAGTGTCGTACCTCCAGGGGTGCCAGGAGTCCTCGCTGAGGCAAAGCCATGCGCCGAACGAGGGCCGGCTGCGCAGCTCGACGCGTCTGGAGGACGCTAGCCCTGTGCGACCTCCGTCTCGACCGGAGCTTGCGAGCGACGTCGGAGGGTGCAGGCACACGTGGGTGAAGGCGACCGCCGCCGTGTCTCCGCTGGGAGCGTTCTCATATGACGCGCAGAGTCACGAGGACGGGAAGGTTGTCCACTCGGCATTTTGTGATTCCATCGCGGGGAAGGAGTCGAAGTGAACGGGCACCTCGAGCGTGGAAGACGGTGTGATTCCGATTGCGCGTGCGATGTGTATGTGTGCTAAGTCTGCGTGGAGAAGATTAGATCCCCGGGGCCAACGAACGAGAGCAGGGGGGACTCGCACCTGAATGTAAGATGCGTGTGGGGACGTATGCGATGTGTGTATAGTGTAGTGTATGCGATGCGTGTGCAGTGTAGTGTATGCAACCGAGAGTGATGACCAAGACACAGCAGAACAAGCAACCATCGAGAACATGGCGATGAAGGAAAAAACAACAACAAATGACCAGCAGCGAGCGGAGCACGGACAAGAATAAAGCATGCTAAAAGTGGGCGTAGTGGCCGGGGACCCGCATCCGGCACTGCTCGCAGTCCGCGCGCGGGCCCATCGTGAACCGCTGCCGGCGCGTGGCCAGCGGCGAGCGCGGCTCCTCCAGCGGCGCGTCCAGCATCGCTTGCTCTCGCTCTTGCGTGACCGGCAGGTCGAAGGTGGGATGCGGGAACGGCTGCACGGGCGAGGGCGTCGCGTTTTGGATCTGGATGAGCGGGATCTGGAGGAGGGCCGGGCTCGAGAACTGCGGCGGGGTGGACGCCGCGGAGCCGGACGCGGAGTGGGGGCCAAAGGGGCGGAGATGGAGGAGCGGCGCGGTGGGTGCGGGGGTGGCGCTTGCAGGGAACATGAACATAGCGCGGTCGTCGTCCGTGGGCTGGCGGACAGGCGGCCGCGCATGCGACGGCGGAGGGGAGGGAAGAAGGAGCGATGAAACCCCGGGGGGAAGAAGGGCGGGAGAGGGGGCGCACCATCATCTGCTCGTCTTCGAACATCACAGCGTCGACGCGGATTTCGCCTGGCTGGCTGCCAGGGGTGTTGAACCCGCTGCCGGGGATGGAGAGCGCGGGGCTCTCGATGCGCAAGTCTTGAGTCTGGGACACCCAGTCTTCGGAGTGGTTTCGGACGCGGATCGCGGGCGATTCGAGGGGCGGAGAGGGGAGGGGGACGCCGCTGCCGTAGTTGCTCACGGCGCGCTTCTGCAAGCGGCGGGCGCGAGGGCATGAAGACGGGGCGAAGGGAGCGAAGGGGCTGACGGCAGGACGTACCGAGGGGCGGTCGCACTGTGTGGGCGACGACTCGGGAGAACGAGCGCGTTTGGTGGACGAGCGCGTGCGGTATGGCATCGAGGCCACCATGTCTATCTCCATCATGGTTGAAACTGCTCGAGAGTGTCGACGCGGTTGGCTGGTGGCTGGTGGCTGAGAGCAGTTGGACGCGGGTCGGTAGATAAAAGCCTCAACAGGGCAGATATACGCGGCGAGGTTCCACGTGTCGTTAGGCGCAACAAGGCCAACCAAGCATGAGGTCACAAAACGGCAGAGGGAGACAATGGGTGGTTGGCACAGAATGGTGGCCAGGTCGGTGGCAGGGAACAGGAATCAGGGATGAGGACAGGCGCCAGCCACTCCGTCCTTGCCAGGCCCCCAGACACCCCACACTCGCAGTCAGCGCTCAGCCTTGGATTGGTAGCTCGGTGATACAAGTCTATTCACCCCTATCCAATATCAACTGGCACTGCGGAGATCCCTCGGACAGACTACAAGTGCACGATGACGGTTAGCCTGTTGCATTAGTAGAAGCGAGAGGCCTCTACGCTCACCCCGGGTAAGCGGTGGAAGCGCTGAGACGCAAGTGGTCGAGCTGCCCAGGCCCCAGGGCAAAGCACCGTCAGTACTTGCGCGCTCGCGTTTTGTCCACAGACTCACGATATGCCCGACGACAGTCCATTCCGCCCCTTTACCTTCGTACTTCCATCGCAGCCCGCACGCGCATCGCGGTCGCCGTTCCATCACCCGCCGATGCAGCTCCGATTGGGTCACCTCCACCTGCTCGTTCTCACACGCGACGGCCGCGAGCAGCCGCGCGACCAGCGCAGGGTCCTCCCAAACGGCGTCCAACACCTCCGCGTCCCAGTGCTCGTCACCGCGCTGCCAGAACTGGAGATATGCAGCGTAACACATCCGCTCCTCTCCCAGAACCCACCTCGAGCCACCGTAGAACACGCGCGAGCCCCTCCGGAAGAACATCGTGGGGACTTCGAGGAGCGCGACGTTATCTTCGTGCGACGGGCGGTGCTCCCAGCGGAAGTCGGTCCCGGGCCCGGCGGGGAGGGTGCGCCCCGAGTACAGCGCGCGGCGGCGCACGGCGTCGGCCAGGTCGAGCAGCCGCGCGCGCACCCCGGCCTGGGCTTCTTCGACAACGGTGCCCATCACCGACGAGACCGCGTCGTCAGCCAGCCACGGCTGCCATCTGCCGGGTCGGGGGGTCCGTTTGGGCTTGCGTCTGATCAGCGCGGAGAGCGCGGGGAGGGCCGCCGCGTCGCTGAAGCTGGGCAGGAGCGCGATCGGCCGTTTGGCTTCGTCTGCCTCCCAGAAAGGGACGTGTGCTTGTGATATCCAGTGGCTGTACTGGCGTTCAGCGTCGTGGTACCGGCCGTTGAACGCGCGGCGGAGCTCGAGCGTGGTTTCGGCCGTCCGGTGGGCATCAAACATAGCGGTAGTCGAGTTGACGATGGAAAGAAAGCGCGGAAGGGCGTCCGTCCAGTCTTCCAGCAATGAGGGAGTGGAGACACGAGGCGAAGCAGGAGGGCGTACTTTGCGGGGAGATCGGCTCTCTCTGACCCAAGAGTTCCAAGACGACGGAGTAGGGCAACTTGAGGGCCCGCTCGACCGAGTACCTAGGAAGCTCGTGCGCGTATTGCTTAATCCTGTATCAAGACGTTGATGTAAGTACCGTCCACACGGTCAGAGGTGGGTTGGAATGATTACTCCGCCTTCCGTTGATTCGTAAGCCCTGCTTGAATTCCCATCACTGCCAGCCTCCATATTGTGCACAAATACGCAAACTACGACAGGATGGTTCTGGTGAGTACATATAGATATAATGGAAGCGAACGTACATTTCCCTTCAGCACGGTCATGCCCCGGCGGTTGCGGGCATATTCGTCCAACTTCCACCTTTCGCCCGGCCGTAGATCGTGTTCGTTGTATTCCTGCACTGCTTGGCGGAGAATATGGGAGTAGAAATTCCCAGAGCGAGCAGGAAGAACTGGCTTGGGTATTTTTACACGCGCTGAGAATATTGAAGTGTGTCACAATCGACTGGACACAGAGCTGTGGCAGGAGAGAAGAGGAAGAGATAAATACGCACCACACCAGTCTCTCTCGTGGTTTGATATGAGCTGATTCGCCGAATTCGAGGGAGCTGCTGTTCCTGGAAGATGGTCAGATGAACGCATTCCGTACCGAAGTCAAGAAATACACCGACTAGCACCGGGAACACCGTTGGCAACCGGAATAAGGACATGCAACTCGTTCGAGCACCGTCTGCTGAGGAACACGGTGCGCTTGAAATCGAGTATATACTCGCGACCCTCCACAATCCTTTTCCAGACAAGAGGGCGTAAGGTGGGCGAAGTCAAACCATGCTCGGAGCATGCACTTACGTCTCCCGCTTGCAGAAAAAGCAATACCGCACGCCCGAGGCGAAGTCCGGCGTATCAGCGCATTCGGGCGTCTCGCACATCTGCTCGCGCGAGATGGTCAGCACGTGGGTCAATCCGTTTCAACGAGAGAACGCTCGCCTGACAAAACTGCTCGAAAAGCAGCGAGGCGTACACGGTTTCGCGCATTTCCGCGGGGCACGGAGGCGGTGGTATCGGGAAGATGTTCCGGCGTGCATCTGCCCACGTAAGACGAGCCGCTGACGACGTCAAGATCTCGCGGAGCAGTTTGGAGCAGCGAGAGAGCTGAAGAAGGTCAAGAGGGACCAGAAGGGAGAGTATCTACACAGGGAACAGATTTAGTGCTTGTCTCGACGGTGCCACTGCACTAGATCAGACACGCACTGCATAGAACAGCTCAGGGGAAAAGTGCACGAGAATGTTGCGTTTGATTTCAAGAGGACCTTCTGCTTGCGGTTTGGGCGAAACCGTGTCCTGGGACGTTGATTCGCGTCGGTCTGTCATATTCAGGTGATCTGCTTGAAAATCGGAGTGAGTGAGAGGGTTAGAGAAGTGTCCTGGGTTAATGATGCAGTTTTGTTACAAAGGAGAGGCTCCAAAGCTTCAAGATTCACCAGTCAGTGAGTCAAGTCGATCGCCACTTAAGTCATATCGATCGCGACATGCCATGTCACCCAGAGCAGAACCGGGCCCGTCACAGCCTACAGGTCGCCGGCCCCTATGATTGTGTGACTCGCCGTTACAGCAGATTGTAGTCGTCACGGTAACACGTCACCCCCAGCTGCCAGTAGAGCGCCTAATTAATTGAGGCTCTCTTCCTTCTCTCACTCACACTCTCCCCACTTGTCGTCCAGGCTGAACGACATCGGCGATGGCTCTATTGCGAACACGCCCAAGAAAGGGTGGCCAGCCTCCCAAGTGCCAGGCTGCCAGCCCTCCACGTCCAGCGTGCGTTCAAAGCCAGCCGCCAACCAGTTTGCATATAAGACCGACTTGCGCGCGAATCCCCCCGCCAACGACTACTCGTCATGTTCCCTGTGTCTGCTCTCCTCCTCGGGCTCGCTCACCTCACCACTTCGAAGCCTCTCTCTTCTAAGTGCCGGGATGACTTCGAGGTGAAGCATGCTTGGGCCGAGATCCCCCGTGGATGGACACTCCACGCTCCTGCTCCCGCGGACTACATGTTCGACATGCGCATCGGTCTTCGGCAGAACAGGTTTGACGAGCTTGTCTCGGCGCTGTACGAAGTCAGCGATCCTGCTCATTCCAGGTATGTCTGTGTGCTATGTTGATGCCGTTCCCGCTAACGACGTTTCATCCAGATACGGTCAGCACCTTTCCATGGAGCAAGTCCACGAGCTTGTCGCCCCCCACCGCGACACCGTCGACCTCGTCGAGGCCTGGCTCGCCGCCCACGATCTCGACTCCGACTCCGCCCAGCGCTCGCCTGCAGGCGAGTGGATCACGATCCGCGTCTCCGTCGCGCAGGCGGAGATGATGCTCGGGAACGAGTACAACATCTTCCGCCATGGCGAGAGTGAGGAATACGTCATCCGCGCGATGAACTACTCGCTGCCCGCCTCGCTCTTCGGCCACGTCGACCTCGTTGCGCCTACGACCTACTTCGGGACGATGAAGAGCATGCGCGCCACCAGCCACATCAACCTCAACGCGCCTACGATTAACAGCGACGTCAACGTTGCCAGCCTCCTGGCCAGCGCGAGCTCCCTCGCCACGGTGTCCTCCGGCTGCTCGAGCACGATCACCCCCACCTGCTTGCGTGCGCTGTACAACACCGCTTCCTATGTCCCTCAGGCGACGGACAGGAACACTCTCGGTGTCGTCGGCTACCTCAACGAGTTCGCAAACCGTGTCGATCTCCAAGTCAGCCGCCGCCGATCTCCTTCAATGAACCGAACATGAGGCTGACTTGGGCCCGCTTGTTCTCAGACATTCTTCTCACGCTTCCGTTCCGATGCCGTTGGTTCAACGTTCACGACTGTTCTTGTCAACGGAGGTGGTGACGACCAGTCCACCCCTGGTGTTGAGGTCAGTTCGCGCACTCTTGCTCTCAACGCCCAGCGTCTGATAGCCCATCCTCGTAGGCCAACCTCGACATACAGTACACCGAGGGTATCTCCTTCCCCACCCCGAACATCTACTACAGCACTGGCGGATCCCCTCGGTTCACTCCTGACGGCAACACCCCCACGAATACCAACGAACCTTACCTCGACTGGCTCAACTTCATCCTTGCCAGTGGGAAAATCCCTCAGACTGTACGTACTTGGAGCATCTCCATGACGAACGTCGAACTTAGTCCTCGTTCACCTATAGTTCACCACCTCCTACGGCGACGACGAGCAGACTGTGCCCGAAGACTATGCCTTGCAGGTGTGCGGTCTCTTCGCGCGGCTCGGCGCCCGTGGTAGCTCTGTGATGTTCAGCTCTGGCGACAACGGTGTCGGTGGCGGCAATTGCCTTTCCAACGACGGCACCAAAACCAAGAAGTTCCTCCCCAACTTCCCTGCGTCGTGCCCCTTCGTCACCACCGTTGGCGGTACGATCGGAGTTAGCCCCGAGGTTGCCGTGAGCTTCTCTGGTGGAGGCTTCTCGAACTACTTCACGCAGCCCACGTGCGTACTCCGTGTTTACCGCTCCCCACCAATTCCTGACTTGCTCCTCCTACCACAGTTACCAGTCCGCTGCCGTCTCGACATTCCTGAATAGCCTCGGATCCAAAAACTCTGGCCTCTTCAAGTACGCTCATCCCACCCTCCTTGTCGACTCGACCCACTCTTGGTTCACCGATCACTAACCTCATTCCCCTCAACAGCAAGACTGGTCGTGCCTACCCTGATGTAGCGGCTCAGGGTGAGAACTTCCAGGTTGTCATCGGTGGCAGTACGACCTCCGTCGGCGGCACTTCAGCCTCCTCACCCGTAAGCTTCCTCCTCCATTCGTCGCCTGTGGTTCTGACTTTTCACGCACGCAGACGTTCGCCGCCGTGATCTCCCTCCTGAACGACTTCCGCCTCTCACAGGGCAAGTCCCCGCTCGGCTTCCTGAACCCGCTCATCTACTCGACCGGCGCCGCGGGTTTCAACGACATCACCTCGGGCTCGAACCCGGGTTGTGGCACGAACGGTTTCACCGCACGTGCAGGTTGGGATCCCGTAAGTCCCTCGCTCCCTCCTCCTCGCTCCGGTCTGCCTCGTCGCCGCCCCGGGTCCCACCGATCTCGTACCACCGTGCCTGCGGCGTCACTCGTCTGTCATACTTTGCATCCCTTTCTGGGTCCCCCGCATGGGCGATCGGCGCGTCCCTATGTTCCTGGCTTTCATCCTGTTCCTTCCTGCTGCATGCGCGGTGTCCCCGCCCGTCAGCACACGTAGGACGCGACCCCACGCAGACTCTCAACCTGGCGATACTGAGCTGACGCCGCACATACACAGGTCACCGGCTTGGGCACGCCCGACTTCCTCAGGCTCCAGGCACTGATTGGGTGAACGGGCCCACGCCCGCGCCACACGGGGAGGTGGCAGGCTCAGACTGGGCGTCCCCGCCGGGGAGGCGTCGAGGACGCGGCTCCCGCGGCTGTGGCGGGGCGGGGTCCGCCAGTTTTGTAGCATCTGTTTGGGGACACTCAATAAAAACCGCAGTAATGCGCAGGCGTCGCGCGAACACACCAGGCCCGCTTTGCCCTGTGTCAGACGGGCAGGTTCCGCACCAGATCCGGCACTACCGCCATCAACGACACCGACTTAGGCTCCGATCATGCTAAATAGCGTGGTGAGCGTGCATGATATTCGTCTGCGCTGCTGCCGGATTTTGTTCTCCTTCGTCCCCCGCTGACGACATCCGCGATGCTCTTCCCCACTGGCGTCTTCACTGTTGCCGCCGCGCTGGTGCTGACATCGTTGAACAGCGTGCTTGCCGCTTCCATCTCGGAGACGTCTCTGGCTGCTCGAGCTGTCACAGTGCCGAGTCCTGCTTTCGTCCTGTACTCCGACTTGTTCACTCCGGACCCGAATATCCTCGGGGATCCGTCGGGATTCGCTGTGAGTACATGGCTACCCAGGTTTTCTGCAGTCACCTTACTAATGCTCACCATGCAGGGGTGGAATGTCATCAACCTCTCCTTCCTGACCATCGCCAAGGGGCCCTTCGACCAGGTCCTCCGCTGGAAGAATCTGCCCGCGGCGACCAAGAAGGCGGTCAAGGCCAAGTACCACGCGGCCGGGATCCGCATCGTCGCGGCCGCGCTTGGGGACACGGACACCCCGACGACGTCCGGGATCGACCCAACGGAGATCGGGCAGCAGTTCGGGCAGTTCATCCTCGACAACAGCCTCGACGGGATCGACGTCGACTACGAGGACCTCGCGGCGATCAACAAGGGGGACGGCAAGGGCGAGGCGTGGGTCGTCACGTTCACGCAGGTGCTCCGGAGCAAGCTCCCCAAGGGCCAGTTCATCCTCTCGCACGCGCCGCTCGCGCCGTGGCTCGCGCCGAACGCGCAGTTCAAGGCGGGCGCGTACGTGACCGTGAACAAGAAGGTCGGGTCCCTCATCGACTACGTGAGTAACGGAGCCGTTGCTCTTGGTCATCTCCCGCCCGCTCACGCGCCTCGGGTAGTACAACGTCCAGTTCTACAACCAGCCGAGCAACAACTACGGGGACTGCAAGTCACTGCTCTACACCTCGCTCGCGCCGTTCACGGGCTCCGCGCTCTTCCAGGCACCGAAGCACGGCTTCGCGCTCAACAAGCTCGTCATCGGCAAGCCCGCGATCCGGCCGACGGCCCGTTCGGCGGGTACATGTCCCCCGCCGCGCTCGGCAAGTGCGTCGCGCAGGCGGCGAAGAAGGGTTGGAAGGGTGGCATCATGGCGTTCCAGGCCCCCACGCGGACTCGAAGTGGATCAAGGCGGCGAAGGGCGGCGCGTTCGCCTGAGCCGCGCTGGTGCGGCGGGACGCAGGACGGATCGCGCTCCCTTGAGGCGTTTTCCCCGGCACGACAGGACTCACGCGCAAAGACTCTGGAACCCCGGGAACGGTCCCCTGGATCTTACCATACCCCGTTTTATATCCTCAGACATGATACCTCTCTCCACGGGTGTTCTCTACTATACCCTACTATACACACACTCATTCCGCTAGTTTCTTCGCTCTCTACGCATTCCATTTGCTCCCCAGGGTTCAGCGGCACGCCGGCTGTGGCGATCACCCGCACCCTCGAGAACGTACACTCCTTTGGAGGTCTCTGCATACGATTCACCTCCATTTCGCGGTCCATTGCAGTGTCTACCTCCTACGTTACGCATACCATAGGTATCAGCCCTCGAGGGCAACAAACGAGAATCCAAAAAGAAGTAGGTTCGATGATGATTGCGCCAGGTGGTAGACGAACCGCGCGCACGATGACCACGGCTTGTGAGGCGGGTGATGTAATGAACGATCATTTGGGGGTAGCAACTACTGTTTGACCTGCTAGAACAGAAGCTTGCATCTTAAGGCTTTCGACTTCGAGCGGACCGTCCACGGTTTCTGGGACCTTGTCAAGAGAAGTCGACGGTCAGCCGTGTTCGGCACTACCGCCATACAACAACTCACCTTTCAGGAAAACAGACCCAAAAATGGGAACCTGCGTCGCTCGCTATGCGCATGCAAATGCTCAAGCTGCGACGAACAGATGCCCGTGAGCCCTCACACAACAAACACACGCAGTAAAAGACTCACGATCTCGCCCACGATCGTCCACGCCCGTTCACCGTCATAGTCCCACCGCTCCCCGCACGCGCACCGCGGCCGCCGCTCCCTCACCAACCTCTCCAGCTCTCCATGCGTCGTGCCCTCGCCCGACGCGCGCGCTCTACCCACCAGGCTCGCGCGCAACCGCGCGACGACCGCGGGGCTCCCGTCGACGACGCGCACGTGCCAGGCCTTCCACCGCCCGTGGTAGCGCTGCCAGTGCTGGAGGAGCGCGAGGAACGGCATGCGCACGCCGCACGAGCGCGGCGCGGGGATGCGCTCGCACCTGCATGTGAAGAGCGCCGTCGAGGCCTCGAGCGCCGCGAGGTCGTCCTCCAGCGTTGGGGGATCTCCAGAGCCGGAGCGTCCGTGCGGCGAGCCTGCGTTCGGGCCTTGCGGCGAGGAGTGGCGACGGACGAGGTCGGCGAGCGCGCGGATGCGGTCGCGCACGCCGTCCTGCGCCTCCTCGACGACGGCCTTCGCGACCTCCGCGAACGCGTCCCAGCCGAGGCGCGCGGTGGGGTCTCCGTCGCCCTCGACGAGCGCGTGCATCGCTGGCAAGTCCTCCGCGTCTGCGAAGCCGGGCATGAGAGCGGCAGTGTGTGTCGTGATATCCTGGGCAGCGCGGCGGAGGAATTCGGTGTAGTGCACGCGGAGCTGCGCGCGGCGCGCGCGGAAACGCGTTTTGAAGTATTTCGCCTCTTCTTCGGCGATTAGGGCGTTGAGGTGTGCGAGACGGGCGGCAGTCGCTGCGTCCAGGTGTGGGCACAGGCGCCATTGGACGTTGTCCCAGTCTACAGGCGAGGTGAATTAACGAGGATTGTGGGTACCAGTGGGCGAACCTTCAGATGTGAACGGCTCGCACTCGTTCAGTAACGTCTCTACAAAGGGGTCAGACGACTCGAAAACTGCATCGATTGCTTCGGGGTGATATTGGAGGTTGAGTGCGTGTTGCCGGATCCTGCGTGGATAAACGGAGGTCAGATGTAGAGCTCACATGCCATACGACGGCATATGAATCACTCCATTTGTCTTTTCGCAATGGTTCGAAATTCAACGTGTTTGGTTACCTTCCTCCAAATCGTGCACAGGGTCGCAAACTGTGGCGAAGTACTTGCAATGAGCTTATCACATCAGTCACCACGAGGAAGCACAGGTACGCACATGCCTCTTCTGTAACGTCTCGCGCCGACAAGCCTCTACGTATTCAGGCATTCTCCACCTTTCGCCGGGGCGGAGGTCATGTTCATCGTAGCCTAGCAGAGCTGCGCGAAAGACGTCGCGAAAATATAAGCCAGGATTGCGCGATTGACGCAACACATTCCTGACTGGTCGCAGACGGTCTGAGGAAGGAACTCAGTAAGCGTTGTCAAAGAACATAACTCGGAAGTGCGTACCCCACCAATCTCCGTTGTGGAACTGTATGACATCCTCCACGGACTGACAAATCATGTGACCTGTGCCACCCGGAGTTGAGCACATAGGCAGCACGTCCAGATAAAGGGCGAAACACTTACCATCGAGAAAGCCGCAGAAATTGATGGCGACGACAGGAACGAGGTCGTAAAGCTCCCGCGCACGCTGCCTACTGACGAAGGTGGTGCGTCTGAATTCTTCCACCATCTCACGACCCGGCGCGACACTGTAGAAGCGGGGCCCGGTTAGAACGGCTAGATCATCAACATCGAGACGCCCCCGGGACATACAGATTCCGTCGACAGTGCCGACAGATGCGCTTGCGCGCGGCATAGTCTGGCTGGCCGGCGTGGTCTCTCCCACACACCTGTAAATGCTCAGCGATCGGCGCCCCAAGTCTTACGGTTTCCCGAGCAACGGGTCTTCGCACCTCACAGAACTTCTCGAAGAGCAATGCGGCGTGGGCAGGTTCACTCATGCCTTCAGGGCAAGGGGGCGGTCGTATCGGGACAACATTCTGGCAGGCATTGGTCCACGCAAGGCGGGAGTGCTTGGAGAGGAGGACTCCGCGAAGGAATTTGGAGCAGCGGGAGAGGTGAAGGAGAGCAAGCGGGTGGAGGAAGGAGAGGACCTGCGCGTGTGCGAGAGGTGATGAGCATGTGGGAACGACAAAGTCCAAACAGAATGATGTACTACCTCGTACAGAAGTTCGGGTGGGGAGTGTTCGAGTATGTTCTGCTCATGGTGAGGTTCGTCTGCATCGTCGGTGCCCTCAGACATTACATTGGTTTGCGTGTCGGCCAAGGGCTTTGTTCTGAACTCAAGAACACGCTGCTGAGCCTGTCTCATCAGTGGGGCAGAGCAAGAGGTGAGATGCGTCACTCACGGGTCTTATGTATTCTCCCATGAAGCGCCGGTCGACTAGCTCTCTTCCCTGCATGCAATCACCGCCTAGTCTCCCCTAGGCATCCCATTCACCGCCCGCGGCTTGGTGCGATTTCTTTCCCATTGCCCTCGCCTCATGCTGATGCGGAGTCGACAACAAGCCCACAAGCATCTGGACACCAAATGGCCGATCAAAGAGCGGTCGCAGTGCGCACACTCGAGAGCTTTGAGCAGCTCGTACGTCCCGTCGTCCTTCGCCCACCCGGCTAGCGGCACCCGCGACACCCACAACAAGCGAGGACATCCTCCCGGACGGGATCAGAATCTCGTAGTCACCGCGATGTACATACCACGGCCGCGCCCTGTCTCAGTGAGTCCCCCCACTCCGCGCTCCCGCGCTCCCCACCTCGCCCCCCCATTCCCTAGGCCCAGTCCTGCCACCAACTCCGTCTCTGGCGAGAATCTCCCAACGGACGTGCTTAGGGCATTCGCGCTACCGGTGCGGCCGTGTTGAGCCGTCATTGCCGCTGTCTCGCATCCCTGCCCGGACGCCTTACAATGGCGTTGGGACTCATCCGTCTCACACGCTTTGCGCCTTCCAGGCTCCGTCTCGCACCCTGACCTGGCTGGGCACAGATTGTACGGTCTTCGCGCCGTCCGCTTACGGGCGCCCAACTCCCTCCATGTGTGGAAGCGATGTGAGCAGCCAACCAACCGTGTTTCCTGCATTTGTCCTGCATCACCCTGTGGCTCCCCAACCTTCTCCTGGGCCCGGTCGTCCTAGGCGATAATGTCTCTGGAGGTTGGCACTATGTATGCGTATAGCTGAAAGTATAGAGTCTGCGGGACGCAGTCATTCTCCTCGCAGGTCACCCGTTTAAACGGATGTTGCAGACATCTCCACTTCTCAACTCCGGCCGGCTGCGTCGTCGGGGGCTCTGCCGGCGTCTGTCCTGTTAGAGCGGACAATGGGCATGGCCGCTGCGTGCCCAGTGGTCGCCTGTCTAGGCGGACAATGGGCTTTGATCGTGTTCACCTCCCCGTGGCATCCGATCAGAGTCCCCACGCTGACCTCCCTCTCCACAGTCGCCGCCGCCCCCGCTCAACGCCCGTGACTTGTGTCCTTGGCCCGATTCGCCGTTGGTTCGTTTTCCGTCCGGTATATACTCCTTTCTCCTGCCGCTCACCTTTCCACTTCCCGGCTTCCCTCCCCGAACACATTCGTGTGTGGCCGGCACTTCCACTCTGCTCTCGCGTCTTCTCTCACGACCACCACGACCGCACGCCACTCAACCACGGCCGCTGTATCGACCAACCACCCTGTACTATCACTTGTACGCCCACACCATGTCTCGGTCTCTCGGATCACGCGCGGTTCGTCGTCGACTCCTCGCAGAGTTCACCCAAGATTCGCCCTCCCCACGCCCAACCAAGAAACAGAAGAGAAACCCGCCAACTCTCCAGAACAGAATCCTCCGCAGGCATTTCGGCATGTCCCTATTCAGCAACGGTCGATTCAACGGTCACCTCGCTGTGTCATCCTCCCTCACTGGCAAAGGAATCAAACGGGATGCAGCCCCGGCGCGCAACGAGACTAATCCTGATGCCGAGCTTGACCTCGAGCTTACTTTCGCATTCACTATGTCCCTAAATTCCCCTCCCACGGATTCCCGACCACTCACACCAGAAGCGGAGAACCCGAACCATGTCCCCATGGACGTCTCGCCTGCGCCGCCCGCCGCCACCGGGCGCAAACCAAACGTCTCGGTGAGCTCATCCAAGCGGGGTACAGGCACTGGCAGCGGCAAGCGGCTGCAGCGCGCTGCGCTCCCCACCGAGTGGTTTGCCACCTCGCGACCTCGTTCAGACAAGGACGCTTTCAGTCAGGTCGGTGTGGTTTATTCTCAACCTGAGACTAGAAGGCATGTTGCAACTGTTTGGCTGACATGTTTACCGGCAGCCTGTTGATATCCCCTCGTCACCCGCTGACCGTATGGATGTCGACACATCCTCCGGCCTCGTGCCTTCCTCCCCCGCACCAGGGCCGCAGGGCCTTCCGTCCGCAGTGCCGACCGTGACGACTTTCAAATTTGCGGCGCCAGCTGCCTTCAACCTTTCGTCGGCTCTCCCCTCGACGACGCCGACCGTGACGACTTTCAAGAATCTCTTCTTCGAGACGCCGGCCCGAGAGCTCAACGGGCGCGAGCTCGCCAACGCCACTGACTTCTCCGGGGTCACTGGTCTCACTGGAAGCCAGGTCCAGCCGTTCCCTAAGAAGCGGCGCTCATCCTCGCCTGACTCGAGGTGCCTACGACCCAGTCACCACCACCTGGCTGAAGATGAAGGTCATGGGCACCTATCCTCGCCCGCGCAATCCTCACCCACCCAGCACAAGCTCGAACGCGTCCTCGCCAACCAGAAGCGCCCCACAAGCCTCGGGATCGGCATGCCCACAACCCTCGCACTCAACGCGAACAAGAAACGCCCCCACCGCCCTACCCTCAGCGCGATGATCGCACCCGGCGAGGGTCCTATGGGTGCCCTGTCCCCTCAGCCCGCGACCGCACACCCAATGTTCCCGACGGTAGGGGACGGGCACTCGGAGCATCGCGCCCCTCGTCCGCCCCCCGCACGCCGTGCGTTCTCCGCGGTGCTGCCCCCCAACTTACTCGACCAGACGATGTCGAGCGAGGCAAGCTTCGAAGAGGACCTTGGCATGAGCTCGCCCGCGCAGGCGTACGCGAAGCGCCAGCAGATGAAGACGATCCGCCGCTGCGACGGCGCGGACGACTTCCCGCCCACGGGCGCGACTGCGCTCACGAAATGCGACAACGAGGTCTTGAGCACTTCGGGCCGCAGCAGGCGCCATAGCGACGAGAACGACCAGTCGCGGAGCGGTGCAGAGCGCGACACGCCGCGCAGCAAGTATTTGACCGGCCTCGGTGGATTCGGCGACAACGAGGCGCACGGCAAGATCCTCCCGTGCCACCGCGTGCGCGAGGACGGGCTGATGAGGATCAACCCGACGACGGTATGTTACAATCTAGCTGCTTGCGGTGTGTCGTCGTCTGACGCGAGATTCCTTGTCTAGCTCAACAAGCTTCTGGACGGCGCTTACGATTCGAAGATCAATAACTACCACATCATCGACTGCCGGTTCGACTACGAGTACCTCGGGGGCCACATCCCGGGCGCGATCAACATCAACACCACCGCCGGCGTGGAGGAGTTCCTCCTCGGCCTGTCTGCGAACAAGCCGGAGCCGTCTACGAGCAGCGATCCCAACAAGAAGACGATCCTTGTGTTCCACTGTGAGTTCAGTGTTAAGAGGGCCCCGACATTGTAAGTCCTCCGCATTATCGGCTCAGCGACCGCCATCTGACCATCCCATCTGCAGCGCTAAGCATCTCCGTTCGAAGGATAGGGCGATGAACAACCATGTGTACCCGCGCGTGCACTTCCCCGAGCTGTACGTGCTCGAGGGCGGGTACTCGGGCTACTTCCACGAGTCCGGCGGGCGCTGCCAGCCGCAGGCGTACGTGCGCATGGACGACCCGCACTACGCGCAGTCACGCCGCGAGGACCTGGGTCAGTTCCGCAAGGCCAAGTTCGGACGCACCAAATCATACGCGTACGGCGAGGGGAATATGTTCTCTATGACCGGGGCCGCGCAGCAAGTCCAGGCCGCGCAGCCGAAGCGCAACACCGCACCGAGCGGGGGCCTGACGACGCTTTTCGCGGCCGCGAACATCGCGCGCACCCGCCGCGCTGGCCTTCGTACTATCGCTGAGGGCCCGAACAGCCCCGGCCACGGCAGCGACGGGGACGACACCGACATCGGTGACAGCCCGTGCCCGCCGCCGACTAAGAATGTTGCGTCCAAGGGCAAGAAGATCGGGCGGGCACCGCTTGCGCGGGCGGAGACCTACGGCCCGTCGCGCATGAACATGGGCTTCTGAGCGGGCCTTGCTCTGAAACTCCGTCGCCGTCTTTCAACGTTCAACTCCCCTCCCTACATCGCCATGCATGGATATTTCTCTCGACTACTATGCAGTTGCTACATCGATGCCGCCCGTTGCGAAGGACAGCCCATGCGGTTCTTTCTGCGTCGCTCCGCCTCGCCTTCGTTACGCCCTTCGAACTTGGTCGATGGCCGCTTCATTTGTGAAGCAGTCCCTTCCAGGCATCCGCGGACACGGATTCATGTTCTCACTTCGTCAGAACATCTCGGTTGTCCCTCACACCATGTTCGCCGCTTGTTTTACCAGTGCTTTCAAATCCGTTCATTCTCCGTCCCGTCTAGCTGTCGCGCGTGAGCGGTCGTCCTCTACCTTCCCATCTCTTCCTTCCCAAACCCCAAGCCCGACTCTTCATCCACACCATCAGTCTCGACCCCGTCACCCCGATCGCATTTACCCACCGTGTATTTACGTCTACAGGACGGCCTCCGTTGGCCGGCCTGAAGGTTTGTCGTTCCAGTCCGTTTCTCCGTTCAGTGTTCGGTCGCCCATGCCCCCCCCTCCTCTCCTGTACATAGCGAGCTTGCCTATGATCTTGATCCCGCCTACCGTCGCCGTGTCCTACGCCTTCTCCCGCAGTCTGTCGCGCTGTCGATAGCCTTTGCCCTCTCCTCCCCTTCGCCTGCCCTCCTCCTCCCGTCTAGTCTTCTGCCCACTCCTCCTCGGCGCCTCCTCGGGACGCGACCCCGCTCGGACTCCTCCACGTGTACATCCACCCCCTTTTTGCATTCTGCCCCACAGCACAAGATACAGATTAAAGATGTATTTTCGCGAGTCGCTACCAACAATGTAAACGGTCCTTGCAACAAGCTGTGTGTATAGTGCGCGGATTAGCTACACTTCGTTTCCCGCGGGCCGCGCACTTTGCGCACTTGCCCAGGCCGTATTGTTCCGGCTCCGGGCAAGCGCTCCATCGTCTCGCCCCGCAGTTGCTACTAACACCGTGCAATCTCTTCCTCCCAATACTATGTAGCACTGTGACGCCAACGAGCCTTCGAGCATGTGTCGGGCACGGCGCATGAGCTTGGGGCACCAGAGTGCACCCTCCACAAAGCACACCACGACGATAACGAACCGCCCTCTAACTGTCTAACCAAGCATGCGTGCTCACCTCGCGTCCGCACAGGGCAACGTGATCGTGGCCCGGCAGGTCGCGAAGCGGTACGGTGCCATCATCTCCATTGCGCTCAACCCGGGCAACATCCAATCCGAGCTCCTGCGCCACATGTCGCCGCTCCGGCAGAAAGTCATGGTGCGCTCCTTTGTACTGGTCTGACTGGGAGGGCGTCGGTCGCTGACCGTGTTTGACCGGGGAGGCGCGACAACCGTCCAGACTGATCGCGTCTGCATCAAGCGGGTGTGGGTGGCGGCGGTAAGGGAGAGCGCGTCGGCGAGGGAGAGCGTGTTGGCTAGACCAAGTCGAAGCGCACAGTGAGGAAGAAGAGGATGCGGAAGACATTGTCGAGGGTGACAAGCGGGGGTACGTGCGGAAAGCGTGTGGGATATTGTCGCGGCCGAGGACAGCCCGCGTCTTGAACACCTCACACTCTGCAGCCCCCCGCCGCCGGGCCCCCGCGGACGTCGACCCGAACGCGGCCCCCGCGGTCTCGGTCCGCACGCTCGTCGCGCTCCCGCAGGGCTGCCCGCGCCTCGAGGTCCTCCGGCTGCCCTACGGGCCTCGACCTCAGCGCGCCGGGCGGTGGCGGCGACGGCGGGGACCTGCTCAAGCTGTTTGCGAGGGTGCGCCCCGGCGCAGTGCCGGACGTGCCGCCCATGGCGCACGAGCTGCACTGGCTCCAGTTCGACTGCGCGCCGGACCCGGAGGCGGAGAACGCGCTCGCGGTGGCGTTTGCGCTGGACAGGATGTTCCTGGATCTGAGCGAGGTCGGGCCGGCGTACGTCGTGCTCGAGAGCCATGACGGGAGGGAGCGGCCGGGGGGCGGTGAAGATGCGCAGCAGGAGTTTTGGGACGACGTGTGTTTCGGGCTCGAGTGTTGTGAGACTGCGCGGCAGAACCGGGGGGAGCGGAAGATGCGGAGGATCATCGGGCTGGATGGGTAAGGAGGGTTTTTTCGAAGAAGTGTTCGTGCGATAGATAAAAGCAGTCTGTACATCAGGAAGGGGCGGTGAATGTAAGCCCCGCAACGTGGATGATGCTTTCCAGCTCGGCTGTATTGTCCTTAGTAGGTCATCTGTGACTCAGATCCTGCGAACTGAATGCCCGCCCCAGACCCACGGGAGTAATCGAAGGGTTTCTACCCAGGCGTGTTATAAATACTCCAGGCTCTGATGACAGATGGGCTCACCATCTGTCCCATCTCGATCGCAGGAAGGTTGTGCGTGAGTTGAGTTGAGGTCCCGATGCGAGTGGACATGATCTGGACAGGACCAGATAACTTTCCTGCATTGGTGAGAGACTGCCGTGTGTTGAGACTGCATGATGCGGATAGACGTGAGCAATCGAGCGCAGTTCAATCATTAACACGTACACTGCAAGCACTGAGTTCGTGTAAACTGCGTGATGACCGTAAGCGAGAGGGCACGAATCAACATAGCTGTCACCACTCACGCCGAATCGTGACAATCTCTACACCGATCCATATGAATGTGTCGGGAACCGCTAATGCCTAGCAATGGAATGGGCAAAATGATGTTTAGTTGTGGACTGGAAATGCTCACCATGATCAGTGCAAACAGGTTGAAGATCCTGTTCATCGAGTTCCTCAGTGATCATATACTATCAGTGTTTTGTGGAGACAGTACCATACGTTGTGAGCAAACCGGTGGTCATGGTATACAGTATGAGCTTGTTTAGGATATTGTTGGTCCTGTGTAGTGTCAGAAGATGAAGCATGGGCACGTCGAAGTACACCTACTGCTTGATGCCACTGCGGTTACGCTTCAGAGTCACGACGAGAACAGTGGTCATAAGCGTGTCTCCGATCATGCCTGCTCCGCATGCAGCGGAGTCGATCCACTGTGCAGGTGCGTCAGAGCATTGCAGATGAAGAGACATAGATATGGCCACCAACGTAGAATTTCTCGTATTGAGTAAATCGTTGGAATTTAAACCTGATGACGCGTGTCAACTTTACATTCAGAGTCGCATGAGCAATCGAAGATCACTGACCCTATGATTGTCCCGGCTGCATTTGAACAGTAGTGAGGCTGGGGTTGTCCGCAACTGTGCCCTACTGACCTATTGCAAACCCTGGAGGCATTGTCAGTTACACAGCTCATGACGAGAGAAATAACTCACCGAAGGTGACAAACATCGCAACCACCTGGACGTCATGAGTGTTAAGTGACATAACGTCGTACGAGAGCTATTGCTCAACCTACAGTGACGACCACCAGGTATCGATATTGTGGGCTGACTGCTCGTAATCAGAGACGTTGGTCGTGTTGTATAGAAAAATGAGATGCCTCACGTATATAAACCCTTCTAGCGAAGAAGCTAACAAGGGCGTGAGTCATGCACTAGAACCCCAAAGTCGGCAAACACCACCTTTGACATATAACAATGGCGAAACCCTAGCAACATCCGTCTTATAGTGATCCGAAGTTAGAACAGTGAACCTGTTCGGCTTACCGCTAACAATGGTTGGATCTAGTTGGACCCAGCAAGGTAAGGGAACGAAACCTGAACAGAGTAACGGGCTTGCCTGAATAGACCTAGAAAGCTCTCACTCAGCAGGAACATAGCTTCGTGTCGAGGATGAAAACAGACCAGATGCCTCCCAATAGCACTAGCGGCTGGAAATACCCACTCACTAGGTACGCATAACTGGATGATGTCAGTCATTAAGCTCGGCACGGGAATCACACCACGTACCATGCGTGGGTGCACGCTATGAAATGCACTGTATCGACAACCCTAAACAGAATGTCTTCACTGAAAGCCCTCCATTCTGAACAACGTGAAGACTGACATAATGGCGACCACCTGCGAAGACCAGAGGTGTGAGTTCTGATGAAGACACTATGGAGATCATTTTCAATCGCTCACGAATGCCTTGTTAAGCCACCTATCTTTGCTGTACATTCGAAAATATCGAATAACCTGATGGGCGAGCATACCATATAGACTGAAGTTGTGACGATGAGCCACTGCATGTATCTCTTCAATGAGGAAACAAACCACTCGCCTCAGACTGCCCAGGGTGCCGAGCAGCAAAGCTCCGTAGGTGTTATGCAGCTTTGGGTACGGCGGAAGCAAGGAGATGCTGGCCGCCACGTGAGGATGGAGATGAGAAGGACCGTCCATGGCTGCCGAAGTAAGTTGTAATGGGCTGGGGCAGGTCTATATATCAGTGCGCGAGCTAGACAGCCCCGGTTGATGAACCCGCGAACGCGAAGAATGTCCCTTGATTATGATGGGTGCATGATACGTTGCGTGAGATGACACTGCGAAAGACTTGGGCGACCACGGTTCGGGTGCGAATACGCCCAGAGCAGGTTCACGGATCCCATGCGAGTGGGGGAGCCCGGTGCCCCTTGCCCCTGCATCTATCTTGTTTGCCCGCGGATGCATTCAAGCTCAACTCGGCGTGACTGCGTACAGATGCCGAGATGGTGTGCGCAGAAGATACTATAAAGATCCAACGTAAGAATAACTCACAACACGGTCTGCTCTGGCCAACCTATCCTATCACTAGTACCCTGCTGCGCCCGACGCCGCCTCTCCCTCGCGCTCAGCCGGAGCAAGACCTCTTTGAAGCGCGTCAAATCCGAAGTGGTGGTGTTGCTTTGCGAGTTTTGGAGCTCAAGGATATCGCGGATGCGCTGCCAGGTCGTCCCGTGCGACAACGAATCGGAAGGTTCGGAGAGGAACTGCTCTTCGTGCTCCCTAGTGGAGGGCAGCACTGTCAGAACGGACACATCCAGAGTGCTTGTTCTCCTTGATGTTGCGCTCCTTCTTCGCGACGCACTCCTCGGAGAACTGATCAATCACGCGTTCAGCCTTTCCGATGAGGAGCACTCGCACGCGGACGCGGAGACAATTGAGGGTGCAAGGGCGCGGAGCCGCGAGCACGGTAGATGCCGGCAGGTGTACATGGTGCGGTAGGTTCAACACTCAACGTTCAATGTTCAACGTTCAACAAAGAGCTGCTCACAGAGCGTCTTGCGGTGATAAAAAGCGGTGTGTCCGCGAGGGGATGACGCATGCAGATGGGAGTGAGACGGGGTGGATATACCTGGGTCCTGGGTCCTGTGCTGCCCGCCTCCCACATCTTCAAATTTCACTCGGTTTGAGGCGCAGGAAAGTCGCCTCAGTCGAAGGAGTTCTTACAGCAAGCGATTGGTGAAAGAGACTATAGCGGAAATGTAAAGAGGCAACAGGGAGGTGACAGTGGATGTAGAAGACATGAGTGCGTTCGGATGCTTAGGCCAACGTGTGAGATCGATGCAGTCACGTGGAGATTTGCCGCCCACCGGTGCACCATGGCAGGCATCGTAAAGGGTGACAACGGGCAGTAGCATAACGGAAATATTTTTGAGAGAGCAAGAAGTAGCCAACGGCCCGAAAAATGCAAGTTTTTTTGCGCAAAATGGCCCCCCGAGAACACAGACAAGTCGGACTAGACAGGCGCTTGCAGTGCGAGAGGCTTGAAATGATGTACTGACTTGTTTTCACCCGCCATCGTGTCGCGCGCACTCTGGCATTACCTCGCATTAGCCACAGTCGCGCCGCGCACACTCTGGCGCGACCTCGCGCGCCGTAGGGATGGGCGCAGAATTGTGGGTGACCGTGGTGTCGCATAAAAAGGATGAGCCATCGTCTATCTGTTCATGGATTGTGACTTGTCTGGATTTGTTTTGCTCTAGGTCAATATGTTGTATCTGGGCTGTTATGTGGTTTCTCTGATTCGTGCCTATAGAATTTCGTTCAATCTATCCCCTTCCATATCGTCGACGTCAGTTTCTTGTGGGCTTCGCGTGAAGGAACTCGCATTTACGCAACCGCCAGGCTAAACCGCTTGATTGTTGGACTTCACGATCCACGCCCTGCCTGCCATTGTGCTTCGAGACTCTCCTTACCCCTGTCTTAACGTTTTATTGAGCCGACATGAACCGACAAACGACGCCACTGAGTTGTTCGGTCTTGGTTGCTCCGGTAAGCGCACTCTTTGCATGAGCCCAGTTATGGGAAACTCGGCGCCTAGGCACTAAGAGGAGCTTCTTCCAACGCTCCTATCGCGACCACGCTTCGCCCTCTCTGGGTACTACTGGAGATCACATACACTCTGGCATAGCATACGCATATGGACAGTACACGCTAACCAATGGGTGCCACACTGCAAAGACTCCGCGGGGGGGGAAAAAGCAAAGGCAGACGCTCCCAGACGCTCCCCCGCCTCACCGCTTCTCAAACGCGAACCCGACGTAGATGTCTGGCCCACCGCGTCAGCGAGCCCGTCAACCAGCACGGCAAAGGAGGAAGCACTCACTCGCCGCCTCCCACTGGTCCTCGTCCATGTGGCTCTCCCCGTTCGCGTCGACGACGCGCATGCGCTGCAGCAGCGGCGCGAACTCGGGGTGCTCCTGGTGCTCCTCGAAGATCTGGTGGAACTCCTTCTTGTACACGCAGTGCAGGCCGTACTCGGCCGCGAGCCCGACGAAGTTCTCCCAGTGGACGACGTACTCCGGCACGTCGTCGACCGCGTCCTGGAGGAAGAACCAGTACCGGTGCCCGAACACGGGCCGCGCCGCGCGGTCCTCGAACCGGATCCGGTACACCGCGTTCCCCCACGACAGGTCGGGCGCGCCCGCGGGGAGCGCGTCGAGCTGGGCCATCAGCTGGTCCGCGTCCGGCACGGTGCCGATGAAGACGCCGCCGGGACGGAGCCAGGTGGCGACGTTGGCGAGCATCGTGCGCGCCTTGCGCTCGCTCTCGAACGCGTAGTGCATGCAGAACTGGAGCGAGACCACGTCGAAGGGCGTCGCGAGCAGCTGCGCGGGGAGCTCGTCCGCGAGCCCGTGTGTGTAGCAGTCGAGCGCGAAGAAATTCGCCGTGAACCGCGCGCCCTTGGACGTCCCGTGGCGCCCCCGCGCCTGGTCGACCGACACCTGCGCGATGTCTGCGTGCGTGCGCGTGCGCGTCAGCACTCCGCCCCCGCCCGTGCGTGCGCGTGAAGAAGGGAGGACTCACCGAGACCGACGTACTCTGCGACGTTCGCCTTCGCCCATTTCGTCAGGTCACCGCCCTTCCCGCAGCCCATGTCCAGCACGCGTCCGCGCATGCGCCCGTTGCGGCGCCCAGGCGAAGCGGCAAGCGCCGGGTGGGCGAAGCGTGTAATCAGCACGCTCTTCACCCAGTTGTTGAAACTCTTCAGGCCAATGATGGGCGAGTCCTGCCGCTGCGCCACGCCCACGTCGGGTCGCGCATTGTCTGTGGGTGACGGATGGTTAAAACCAAAGCTTCGATCGTACACGAGCCGCGTGAAGAGCGCATACGGGGGCTCCGCCTTTCTCCGCGTCACCAACAACACGAAAGCGTGCGCGTCCCACGCAGCACACGCAGCAATCGAAAGAAAAAAACGCAATGGGCGACTCACAATGCTGGACTACCACAGCAACGTCTCCGGTCCGCCGCTTCTTGAGCGGCCCGCCGACCTCGCCCTGGCCCTCGTCGCCGAACCCGCCGTCCGGCTGCTCCCGCTTGAGGGGCGTGCCGTCGCCAAGGAGGTTGTCGACGCGCTTCCGCTTGCGCAGGATATGGGCACCGACGCCGCCCGCGTAGTTCCGGTACCGGTCCATCTCCGCGGGCGACAGCGGCACGAGCACCGACGCCGCCGGCGAGACCCGCAGCGGCGCGTACGGCACCGCGCTCCGCCGCGATGTCGATGGCGGCGGGGACGGCGGCGGCATCGGCTTCTGGGGCAGGCTCGACGAGGGCGGGGGGAGCGACGATGTGGACGAGGAAGGTGCGGCGGTCACAGGAGGAGGAGGAGCGGGGGCCGCCGTGCGAGATTTGGGGCGCGCGCCGTTGCTGGGATGCGCGCCGTTGTTGGTCGGGTGTGGCTTGGGAGGCATGGTCGGGTTCGTTGGCGGCTGGACGGGGGCGGCGGCAGCTGAAGTACTCTTCGCCCGGGGTGGTGGTGTCGGCGCGGCCGGGGGTGGGGCAGGTGCTGGAGCTGGCGTCCGCGTAGGTTCTGGCACAGGCTTCGGTGCGGGGATCGCCCTCGGTGCAGGGGCAGGGGCTGCCGGGGCGGGGATCGAGGTCGATGGAAAGGCGAGTATGGGCCCAGATGAAGCCGCAATGGCAGGTCCTGGGGCAGGCGCGGCCAATATGGGCCCCGCTGCTGGCGTAAACGGAGGCGGTATCGACGCGGCTGCATGCACGGGGGCTGGCGGCTGCACGCTTGCTGCAACCGAGGATGCCGGTTTCGCTGGCGATTTCGGCCGGCGGGTACGTTTCGCGGGAGGCCTGGGCGAAGGTGGCGACTGGACGACAGCGGCGACTGGGGGTGGCGGACTGGGCACACGAGGAGAGCGATAGACCGTCTGTTGGGGTGGCGGCATGCCTGAGGACGGCTGGCCAGACGTCGAGGGCCGCGACGAGGGGGTCGGGTAGCCGGTGGATGGGCGAGAACTGGGGCCGGAGGGGAAGGAAAAGGAGAAAGCAGAGGACGAGGCCACGGTTGGCGGGGCGGCTGCGCCGGGCAGAGAGAGTCCAAAAGACTCGCGGCGCGGCTGGGGGAACCGTTCACGCTCTGCGGCCTCGTTGGAGGCGACGGACGACGAGGACGCACGGCGGACGTTGTTGATGCTGCCCGGATGTGTGAAGTATGACTGCGAGGTGTCGGAGACAGCGGCGGAGGAGCGTCTGCGGAGAGGCGTGATGTAGGCAAGCTGGTCGGGCTCGGGACCTTGGTCAGTGTCTGAATGAAGGAGGTGGGAGAGCGTGGCGGGTGCGCGGGGCGTTGTGGGCGTGAAGAGGGGTGTGTCGACGGGTGCGGGGTCGGAGTTGAGGAGCATGGAAAGATCAGTCGCGCGGCGGGTTAGGGGGCTCACCAACGCGGCGCTGGGGTTCGCGTCGAACGAGGCGTGTGTACGGTCGGTGATGATTGACATCCCGTGTGCCCTCATACCGGGGTGCTGCTGAGGGTGTGGCGGAACGTGCGATTGTAGGTGGGCGGGGTACGGATGGGTAGGGGTTTGCGGTGTGCGCTCGGCGGGATGGTGCATACGGGCCGAGGCGGGGAGGGGGTGTGTGGATGCGATGGGGGAGTTGAGGACCGCATCGCGGACAGGGTCGAATGCAGGCATGGGATGCGAAGGACGCGGGAGGGGAGGAAGAGTGCGTACGAGCGAGCAGGCTAGGAAGGCTCGATATGGGAGTTGAGTCGCCCGCAGGGGCTCAGCGACGTTTCTGGAGACCGCGAGCAGGCGCGAAAAGGTATCGGGGGGCGCGCAGAGGGCGAACGTGCGGCGAGGAGAGGGTGAATGCCGGCGGGAGAGGCGCGAGCGGCGTGGTAGGTCGTGGCGGGAGGCAAAAGGGCGTTGAGCGCAGCGACGTGCGCCTCCCGCGCGCTCTCAGTCCCGCTCAAGCCTCACTCCTCTTCGCTCAGCGACGCTGCCTGTTCGCATTTCGCCCGTGCACGCGTTGTTTCATGACCGTGCGCATCGCGGACGCGAAGGCTCTTTACGTTCTCTCAAACTCAACAGCCTCTTGGCTGCTCAGATCGCGATCGCCTCACCAAGTCTCCCCTCCTCAGGGCTCTCAACGACCCCTCCGACATTTTATGAACTCCCATCTTCCGTACTCTCCGAAATTAATGACACCCTCGTCGCTAGGAAACCTCGTGGTACGTCCCGACATTACACGCGCAGGAAATTTGCTGGAAAAGGTCGAAGCCGAGCCTTGTCGCGGGGCCATCCATACTGGCACGACACTCGAGCAGTCCAATGAAGTGCTTTCAAAACCGTCTCGTCCGTCATTATATGCAATCATAGCATTAAATTACACACGCAGGCACCCGACCAGCAGCGACAGCGGCAACAGTGTCGTATGTACACGTGTGCATTACCTGTAACCATCCATTCTGAGTCCCTGCAATATACCTGCCAGCGCGCCTCGTTGGGTCTCTATCGAGTGTGCCTCGACGGGGCGAACGAACAGCGAGAAGCATATGCATGACCGGGCGGTCTACACGGCATGCCCGGCGGGGGATGGGGGCTCCACCTCTTCCCAGTCTTCCGTGGGCGCGCGGCCGCTGAGCGCAGAGCCCGGGCGTGTCCCGGCGCGTCCTTTGGTGAGGCGAAGACGGAGGAGGGTGAGGCCCTGGACGAGCGCGAAGGCGACGCACTCTGCAACGGCGATGCCGACGATGTACGCCGCCAGCATCGCGTGCTCCTTCGCGGGGTCGAGGAAGGAGTAGGCTGCGGAACGAAGGGTGGGGGGATGAGTGACCGGATGCGCAGCTGTCTCCTCTCTGGTGGGACTCACAGTAGAAGCCCTGCGTCGCGTGGGTAATGTACGCGACGCCGAGGTAACCCCCGAGGAGGACGATGCAGATGGGGAGGTGGGTCCATGGGCTTGGGGGCATGTTGGTGAGGAGGACCTCAACGAGGAGGAACACGGAGTTCATCGCGTGCACCGAGATGTTGTCCCATCCTGCGCCGCTCGTCGGTCAATGCGCCCAGCTGGAGTATACACGCACGGCACTCACTCGAATATGTCGTCCCAAGCGTCTGCGCATCGGCAAGGAGAGCCCAAAATACTGCGGTCACCACGATGGCTGTTGCACATGGTTCACGGTGGGCCGGTGCGGCGGACTGGAATTGGACTCACGAAACGAAGTGATGGTCGCGAAGAGCAGCCGATGGAGGAACTGCAGGAAGCGTGGCCAACGCTGCAGGGGGTAGCTCTTGCGCCGGTTCAAGACGTAAAGCAGCGTCTGCACGCCCGCCGCGAACTGGTAGGCGATGATCCCGATGTACGAGAGGTGTGTGAAGTAGGAGAGGTACCTGGGCGAAAGGCGGCCTGGATCAGCTCAGTCTCTGGACGGTGGCGCTCGGACACGGGTTTCGCGGCGCGAACGCGGCGACAAAGTTCGCAATGGGTGTCGTGGGCGCACGGGGCAGCTGCGCGTGCATGGTGCGCGGAGGGTAGGGGCAGCGCGGGGTGCAAGGGGAAGGAACTCACGTTTGGGCGTCGTGGTCGCGCACGGATTCGCGGACGAGCTCGAAGATGACGGCGAAGGCTGCATAGGTGCCGATTGAGAGCCGGAGGGCGGCGAGCGCGACGGGGGGCAAGCAGTAGGACGTCACGAGCTCGTGGGCGGGGTCGAAGGGGGCGGTGACACCGAAGGCGGGGTAAAGGCCTGAGCGAGCGAATTTGGCGGGCATGAGAGGGATTGTGCGCGTGGGGGAGGAAAGGAACGTGGAGGGAGCAGGAGCAGCTTTAAGCTATCGCCGTGTGCGGAGGTGGCCGTCGTGCCTGTGTGGCCTGGCAGGTGGGGGACTCGGGGGACGAGGAAGGGGAAGGACCAGCCAGAGCGTCTCAAATCGGGACGGGAGACGTTATACGCCATGCCCGCGATGGGCGACATAGCCGTCGGCAGCCGATGGTGATCGTCTCTGGGCGGATGAAGACGAATACCGTGCGCGGTCCGCCCGAGCACCGCCAACTACTCGATCGGAGATACCTGGACCGTGAAGTCGGACTAGGATGCTGCTGCAGAAAAGCGAATGAGCTCCGCCGTCCGCTCACCGTCAACAAAGGAGTCAGATTGCAAGAGGATTCCGCTTCAGGACAAGAATGCAATCGCGGCCACACGCAGATCGGGAACAAACCACTGCGGGTGTCATGCATCGACATTGCAGCCAGATTCCGCGGGTTGAGGCTGAACTCGCCCGTCAGCGTCCGACGGGGGCGTTGAGAGTCGAGAGATCCAGGCACTGGACAGCTGAGCGCGACGCTTCCACCGCGAGCATCGGCGGAGGGTTCGAGGCTCGGACGGCGGGGCCCCGGACCGATGGAGCCAATAAGGAACGGCGCACGTGGACATACGGGCAGGCGCCGAGGCTGTGGGAGGGGCGCCTGAACGGCGCCTGGCTGAGGCATCTTCTCCACCCACGAACGCTGCTCCAGCCTCTTACGACCACCATCACTCTCGTCCCCCGCCGTCCCCTCCCTCCTTCCACCCCCGGCGATCCGTCGTTTGGTCGGTCCTTTGCGCCAAGAGCCTGCTACCATGTCGGCCTCCCAGGGTGCCCCGTACGTCCCATCTCTCGTCACCTCTGCCCAATTCTCATCTCCCCCCAGCAAGCGCATCAGGATCACTGGTCAGTCTCAGTTCGACCCCCCTCAGCACTCTTCTCATCTCTCCCCCAGTCGTTGCCGCCGATGGCTTGTCCAAACGCGAGGTCTTCCGCCTCCCCGACCCCTTCGCCGTCATCACTGTCGATGCCGAGCAGACGCACACCACGAGCGTGATGAAGAAGACCCTCAATCCGTACTGGAACGAGAGCTTTGACATGTAAGTCCTTGCCCATCGCTCTTGTGCACCCCTCGACGTCAGGCGAACCGATCCTACCTCCCAGTACCGTCAAAGACAACTCTGTGATCGCCGTCCAGATCTTCGACCAGCGCAAGTTTAAGAAACGTGACCAGGGCTTCCTCGGTGTCGTCAACGTAAAAGTCTGCGATGTAATTGACCTCGAGCTTGGTGGTCACGGTGCGTCTTTCATTTCTCTCGTGCTCCATCCACAGTGTCGGTCCGCACACGGCATGCAGCGCTAGCCCTCATCCCTTTAGTCTAATCGGTCCGTCTGGCTCTGGGCAGCTCCGCCAGTCATATACGCAGCGTATGCACATACCAGTTAACTACTACCGGGAGCCTAGCTCGACTCATGCAGGACATGTGCTCTGCATGTCATTCCGAGCCGTTGCCCAGTTACTGCTTTCAGCGTCTACGGATCACGCTGTGGAGTTCCGGTGCTGAGCAATCCGACCATATGCTGATAATCGCCTTCTCCAAACAGAGATGCTTACCCTCGACCTTAAGAAGTCGAACGACAACCTCGTCGTCCACGGCAAGCTCATCATCTACCTCTCCACCAACGTCAGCCAGCCGATAAGCAACCCGGCCCCTCTCAGGTCAACGGTGTCTCCGAAGCTCTCGGCGGCCTCTCCGTCGGCCAGTCCGCAAGTGCTAGTTCCACCAATCTCGCGTCCACTGGTACCCTCTCCCGCACACCCAGTGCATCTGCCACGTCTGCCACCGCCGCCGAGTCTCCTGTCTCCATGCCCATCCCTCAGGTGACACCCGCTACCCCGGAGCCCGAACCGAGCGTCCCTACCCCCGCTGCTCTCCCTGTCAGCGCAAGTGGCAGCCCCGTCACTACCCCTCCCTCCCAAGTCCCTGCGACAACCAATGCCAGTGCTGCGGCGCATACGGCGTCCAACAACAATGCCCAAACGCGTAACTTCAACCCCCACGAAGACCAGTATGGCCCCCTGCCGACTGGATGGGAGCGTCGGATCGATCCTCTTGGGCGCACGTACTACGTTGACCACAATACCCGCACAACCACATGGCACCGTCCTTCAGCCAACCAGACTCTCAATTCCAACAACCAGACTGGCGAGACGGACGCTGCGCGCAACCAGCACAACCGCCGTATTCTCGCAGATGACATGCTGGACACGAGCGCCGCCGCTGTTGCCCACAGCGGCTCTATGACTGGTCAGGAGCCAGGAAACCCGCCACCCCAAGCCAACCCCGGCGCACCCGCTGCTGGAGGTCTTGGTCCTCTACCCGCCGGATGGGAGGAGCGTCACACTCTTCAGGGCCGCCCGTACTACGTGGACCACAACACGCGCACTACCACCTGGGTGGACCCTCGTCGGCAGACGGTCATCCGGGTCATGGGCCCCAACGGGCAGAACTCGGCCCTTCAACCCCAGACGATCTCACAACTCGGGCCTTTGCCGTCCGGATGGGAAATGCGTCTCACCAGCACCGCGCGTGTATACTTCGTGGATCACAACACGAAGACAACGACATGGGACGACCCGCGTCTGCCCTCGACGCTGGATGCGAACGTACCGCAGTACAAGCGCGACTTCCGCCGGAAGCTCATCTACTTCCGCTCGCAACCTGCGATGCGCAACCAACCGGGCAACTGCCAGATCAAGGTCCGCCGAAACCACATTTTCGAGGACAGCTACGCGGAGATCATGCGCCAGACGCCAAACGACCTCAAGAAGCGGCTGATGATCAAGTTCGAGGGCGAGGACGGTCTCGACTACGGTGGACTGTCCAGGGAGTTCTTCTTCCTGCTCTCGCACGAGATGTTCAACCCATTCTACTGTCTGTTCGAGTACTCGGCGCACGACAACTACACGCTCCAGATCAACCCAGCGTCGGGTGTGAACCCAGAGCACTTGAACTACTTCAAGTTCATCGGTCGGTGCTAGGTCTCGGCATCTTCCACCGCCGCTTCCTGGACGCGTATTTCGTCACGGCGTTCTACAAGATGGTGCTCCGCAAGAAGGTTGTCATCGCCGACTTGGAGAGTGTCGATGCCGAGCTCTACCGTGGTCTCAGCTGGATGCTGTACGTCACCTGTCTTTTTGATATGTTTTGTTGCTTATTGGGTTGTACAGGGACAACGATATCACCGACGTCATCGACGAGACGTTCACTACCACCGAGGATCGCTTCGGCGAGATGGTCACCGTCGAGCTTAAGCCCGGAGGCGCAGACATCCCGGTCACCGAGGAGAACAAGAAGGACTACGTCGGCCTCATCGTCGAGTACCGCATCTCGCGGCGTGTCAAGGAGCAGTTCGATGCTTTCATGTCCGGCTTCAGCGAGCTTATTCCTCAAGACCTCATCAACGTGTTCGATGAGCGCGAACTTGAGTTGCTCATTGGTGGTATGTCCGAGATCGATGTGTACGTACTTCCTTTTCGTTCTGGTTTGATGATCGGTCTGATTGCCTTCCCAGCGACGATTGGATCAAGTTCACGGACTACCGTGGGTACGAGGTCAACGACGAGGTCGTTCAGTGGTTCTGGAAGTGCGTGCGGAGCTGGCCGGCCGAGCGCAAGTCGCGCTTGCTCCAGTTTGCGACTGGGACGTCGCGTATCCCAGTCAACGGCTTCAAGGATCTGCAGGGATCGGATGGACCCCGTCGATTCACGATCGAGAAGAGCGGAGACCCGAACCAGTTGCCGAAGAGCCACACGTGCTTCAACCGTATCGACCTGCCGCCGTACAAGGACTACGAGACGCTGGAACAGAAGTTGACGTGGGCCGTCGAGTGAGTGTTCTCGGTGACTCTGTCTAGTGTTGACTGATCGCTGACATTGTTTTCAGGGAAACTATGGGTTTCGGTCAGGAGTAGACTGTGTCTTTCGTCTTGTCCCGGAATACTGTGTCCGGCCGTTGTTTTCCCCGCCCTCGCCCTTGCGACTCTCACCTGCTTTAGTCATTCCTCATGCTCGTCCACGTACCCCCACGTCTTTTCTCCTGTTTATTGCATGCACATCCCCCTCCTCGTTACTCGTCCACCAATTCGCTGTATGTCACTTTGTTTTTAGTGTCGTCTTTTCCCCACCTTCCCCACTGTCCTCGTTTCGTCTGTTGTGTGTTAGTTCTGAGATCCGAACGTTGGTCCGCTGGGGAGTGTCTTAATTCATAGACACGCTAGGCTAGGCCCGGGGTCGCTCGCTAGTCGTGTCGTGTAAGTAGATCTGTCCGTCGTGCTGTGAAAACAGTGTCTGCGTTCTTCCGAAATGGTGTTTGCCATGTCGAGTGACATGTCCGATTGAGGATTTAATCGTAGATGGTTTATCTTGGCGACGGCAAGATTGCAGAGCGCGCGGGCTGTGAGCCATGGAAGTGAGGCAGCACACGCGACGTTGCACCGACCCACTGCTCTGACCAGCCACGCACGCCTCGTCCGCAGGCAGAAGACGGCAAACGGACCGCAGAAGAAACACACTCGCCCATCGGAGGAGAGATGGTGAGTGCAACGGGCCCGCGACTTCTTGCCCGCCGCAGTGCCAGTGCGCTGGCCCGAGTGCCGCTGCGAGGGCCAGCAGCACGCGTGGCACCCCTCTCGGCGTCCTCTCTGCCCTCTGCGCGGCGATCCCCGAGGAGTCCTGCGTGGGCTATAAAGCACGCTGCGCTGCTCCAGCCCCGGCACTGCTCGACCGTCCCCGGGTTCGCGACCGTATCTGCAGCACACGACATGGCCACGATCCGACCGATTACCGCCTGCCGACCAACGTCGCGCCGACGCACTATGCGCTCACCGTCTGGACCGACCTCGTCGCCAGCAAGTTCGGGGCATCGTCCACATCGAGTCCGTCCCCGCGTTCCGCCTCCTTTCGCGCCTCCTGCACGGACACTGACTCCGCGCCGATCAGCCTCGACGTGAAGGAAGAGACGGACACGATCGTCCTCAACACCGCCAAGTCCGTCCTCGGCGACGTCGCCCTCCGCCTCGACGGCGCGGCGGCGGCGCAGGCCGCGACGGCGCGCGAGTACGACGCGAAGACGCAGCGGGCGACGTTCACGTTCGCGGCGCCGCTGCGCAAGGGCGCGAAGGCGCGGCTGTCGGTCGCGTTCGCGAACGAGCTCGACGCGAGCCTCATGGGCTACTACCGCTCCACCGGCGGCGCGGACGGCCGCACCGTCTACGCGCTCACCCAATTCGAGGTCCGTCCCCCCGTCCTCGTCCGTGCCCCTCTCCGCTCGCTCACGGCTTCCTCTTGCCTCGACTGTTTGTGTGCATCACATCTGGATGTCTGCGCCTGGGACGGCACCATTGGCCCCTGTGTGCGCACAGCCGACCTCCGCGCGCGAGGCGTTCCCGTGCTGGGACGAGCCGCTGCTCAAGGCGACGGTCGCCGTCACGCTCGTCGCGCGCGTCGGCACGACGAGCCTGAGCAACATGCCCGCCGTGTCCGAGGCGCCGTTCCCGGACGCGGCGGTCGAGGAGCCGTGGATCGCGGAGAAGGTCATGAGCCTCGCGGACCCGAGCGAGTGGAAGGTCACCAAGTTCGCGACGACGCCGCCGGTGAGCCCCAGCATCTCTGCGGGCGCAGTGGGGGACGGGCGCTGACTCCCGCCGCCGTCGCCGGTAGATCTCGACGTACATCATCGCGTACGCGAACGGCCCGTTCGAGTACCTCGAGGACTCGTACACCAGCCCGCTCAGCGGCAAGGTCCGGCCCCTCCGCATCTATGGTGAGCTTCCGCCCGAGCCGTGTGTGTAGACGTCGGGCACGCGCTGAACGAGATTCGGACAGCGACCGCGGACAACATCGGCCAGGCGCAGTTCGCGCTGGACATCAAGCGCAAGGTGCTCCCGCTCTACGAGCAGGTGTTCGACATCGAGTACCCGCTGCCGAAGTTGGACACCCTCGTCGCTAGCGACTTTGACTCGGGTATGTGGATGGATGTGAGTCCGGCGGCGTGTGCTGATCTATTCTGGGTGGGCAGGGGCCATGGAGAACTGGGGCCTCATTGCGGGAAGGACGTCGGCGTACCTGGTGGACCCGAAGTCCTCGGACTTGCGCTCGAGGTGGTCCATCGCCACCACGCAGAGTCACGAAGTAGCGCACATGTGGTGGGTGAAACCCCCCGCATCACAGGAAATCCACCACTCATACCTGGAATGCAGGTTCGGCAACATCACGACGATGAAGTGGTGGGACAATCTGTATCTGAATGAAGGTATGTGGTTCCGCAACCATGCTAGTGTCGTTTCTGAGTCAACCTACACAGGATTTGCCACGCTTGTGAGCCTTTCGCCCAATGATCGCATCTATTAAGACTCATAATTCGTGTAGATGGGCGAGTTGATCATCTTGGGTGAGTGCACTCCCAAGTATCCCTTGATTATTCGCTCACGCTTTCCGTAGACAAGTACATCAAATTATGTTGTGCGCTCCCAACAATACTAATTATCGCATCAGGGTCTTCCCGGAGTGGCAGCTCGACTCAGAGTTCTTAACCACAAATTTCTTTGATGCGCGAGGGCTGGACTCGAAGTTGTCTTCCCATCCCGTTGAGGTCCCGTGCCCGGATGCGAGCCTGATTAACCAGGTAAGTGGATCGGACAAGGGTGAGAAACGTGTTGACGATCCACCTGGTTCAGATCTTCGATGCTCTCTCGTACGCCAAAGCCGCCTCTGGTTCGTGATTCACAGCGATCGACGCGCCGTCGTGTTTGCTGAGCGTCGCGCTAGTGCTTCGGATGTTGTGCAGCTATGTTGGAGAGGAACACTTCCTCAAGGGCGTTTCGATCTACTTGAAGAAGCACAAGTACTCCAACAGTGTGACGGAGAACCTTTGGGAAGGGATCCAGGAGGCGACAGGTACGTGGGACGATGTGGTTCTCAGCGACGTTGGACTGACCCTTTATCAAGGTCGTGACATCCCGAAAATGATGGACAACTGGGTCAAGAAGGTGAGTCTAATCCCTCGTGCATCAGTGTCTCGACTGATTCTCGGTTTAGATTGGCTACCCGGTCGTCACTGTCACAGAAAAAGAGGGCGGCATTCACGTCCGTCAAGACAGGTTCCTAGAGACTGGCCCTGCCGACCCGAAGGACAACGAGACTATATGGTGAGCACAAGTTCACACTGTATCTCACACTCGGACCACTGATAAATGTTCCGACGGCGCATAGGACCATCCCGCTTAGTCTGGTTACGGTCGGGGCGGACGGCAAGGCCACAATCAACAGGGATCTCATCCTCGATCAGCGCGAGCTTTTCATTCCACTCGACGCCAGCCTGCCGTTCAAGCTTAACGCCGACACTACCGGATTCTGTACGTTCTCTGTTGGTCTCCCGCGTACAAAGACTAAACGAGGGTCCTGTAGTTGCTACTGCATACTCTGAGGAGCGTCTCGCTAAGCTCGGAGAGCAGGCCGCGGCCGAGAATTCACCGTTCTCTCTGTCGGACCGGATCGGTCTCGTCTATGACGCGCTTGCCCTCGCCAAAGCCGGGTATTCCTCTGTCACCGGTGCGCTGGATCTCATCGTGGGTCTCAAGAATGAGAAGAACCGTCAGTACCTACAGTACTTGGGCTTTGTCACGCGTATTGATGGGAGTTTTTTCTTGCAGATTTGGTGTGGACTGCGATTGCGACCAACCTTTCTGGCATGGTCTCCACGTGGTGGGAGGACCAGTCCGTCGTCGACCAGATGAACGCGCTCCGGCGGGTATGTACCTCTTTCCCCTGCGCTCCGGCGTAGCTGACGCTCCGCCGCAGGAACTGTTCGTGCCAATCGTCAAGGAGCTCGGCTTCAAGTACTCAGAACAGGACTCTTACAACGTCACCAAGAAACGCACCGAAGCCATCGGCCAGGCTGCTGTCGCCGGTGATCCATGGTAAGCCCACAACCAAGCGTCATGCCAAGCGTCCTTCCCCTTACGAGACCACTCCCTTCCTCAGGGTCGTCGGCGAGCTCAAGTCCATGTTCGAGAAGTTCATTGCGGGCGACGACTCCGCGCTGCCGGGAGACCTCTTGCCCATCGCATTCCAGATCGTACGTGCCTCCCACATCTTTCTGCGTCCTCCCATGATCAACCAGCTCAATCCGTCGGTCCTTCGCGCTGTGTCTCCCGTCAACAGGGCGTCAAGGAGGGCGGACAAGCCGAGTGGGCCGCGGTGAAGGCGATCGCGAACGCGCCAAAGAGCCCGTCGCAGGGTCTCGCCGCCATGCGTAGCATGGGCGCGAGCAAGAACCTAGCCATCGCCGCAGAGACGTTCCGCTTCATCCTCGACGGCGCGCGGGACCAGGACTCGTTTTACTACGCCTCCGGGCTCTCGCGCAACTTCACGACGCGCCGGTGGGTGGTCGAGAAATTCAAGGAGAACTACGATGAGGTATGGCGCTTCCGCTAGGATTGGAGCTGCGTTGACACGGGTGTGGGCGAATACAGCTGTACAGGCGCAACTCGGGCACGTTCGGGCACATCCGGTGGATCCAGATCCTCTTCGGTCCGCTGTCGTCTCACGGGGACGCTGATGCCATCAACGCTTTCTTTGAGGTATGTACAATCGACGTCAGTGAGTGGTGTCGCTAAATCAGTGCGATGCTCGTAGGGCAAGGATACCTCCAAGTTCGACATGGCGCTGAAGCAGAGCATCGACACCATCAAGTCTCGCGCGACGTGGGTGGCGGTGAGTTTTTACGGGCCTTTTTAGTGAGGCGTAGCAATGGTTGACGCTCTTTCCCAGCGTTCGACGGACGAACTCAAGGGCTGGCTCAAGAAGAGGGAGTCCAAGTAGTGGTCCGCAGGATAAACCATGTATCATAGGACACGTTTAATTCGCTTGCGCCCCCGTCACATGTGGGAGTCTTTTGAAAAGTCGTACTGTAATGGGGTTCTTCCGTGAAGTACGCATCGTTTACCTTCAACCAAACCCTGCCCACTCCACTGAGTAGTACGTGACCGTCTGTCTCTCCTCATCCCACTCACAGAACAAATGTGATTTCTTCGTCGCCGTGCCCAACCGTCCGTGCGCGACGATCTCCATCGGCATGAGCGGCGCTTTCGGCGATTCGACCACGGAGGCGACGAAGTGCGAATGGTACCTGAGCGGGTCCCCTGCGCACCATCGGTCAGGACGTACGGAAGCCAAGGGTCGCGCGCGCCTCACCAGGGTAGACGAGAAAGTCGCCTCCGAACTTGATGCCCCCGCCCATGAAGTGGCCCTGCTCCCAGAGGTCCCGGAAGACGGCGCACTTGGCGCGCTCGAACGACGTCGCGGGGTAGGTCCACACCCCCGCTTCGCGCGCCGCGTCCAGGGTCGTGTACGAGCTTGTCGCGGGGGCGTACCACGCGAGCTCGGACGAGCTCGCTGGGATCGTGACGTTGAAAGCCAGCGGGGGTTTGCCAGGGGTCGCGGGCCGCTCATCTGGAGTGACGATGGAAGCTGCAGCCGCGGACAGAGGGATGTCGTCCACGGGCAGCCCTTCAGCCAGTGCTTTCGCGATGGCGGCGGCGGCGCGCTTGGCCTCACGCTCCGTGCGTTTCCGGATGGCTTCTTCAGACATTGAGAACTTGCTGGCTTTGTCTGAGAACCGCTCTGCTTCCGCGTTGGCTATCTGGATGCGTGCGGAGGTCTCGCGCTCGGAGTTCCAGGCTGCAAGAGCGTCTGCGGATGGCGGAGAATGCGCGTGCAGATCGTCGACGAGGACAGCGAGGTCTGGTGCCATCGGGGGTGAGTTGCATCCTATGACTTATGGAGAGCGAACCCACGTTTCTCCACAAGGAGGACTACTTCCTCTGGAAGCAAGACGAGGGGAATCCCGAGGAACACGTTCTGCTGAGACAGATGAGGCAGCGTCCCCGTTAAAATACCACAAACATGGTGTTTTGCGCGGAGCGTGGCGATGTCTGTCCTTTTTCCTGATAATTCAGCAAGGTGCGTTTTGCGAAGATATCGAGCACCCACCCTCCACGTCCCAGACATACGCCTTCTGCTGGGCCACGCGCAGCTCGATTTTGCGATCGTTGTTCGAGTCAAGGGCCATCTTGGCCAGGAAGCGCCCGCCTTGCTTGGTGTTTGACATGTCACGGCGAGTCACATCCCATGACGTGGTGTCACAGGGGGCCGCAAAGTCGTCCTTAGTCCTTGCCTTCTGGTGACCACCACCTCCACCCGCTGGCGCGCCTCAAAGCCTCCCTCAGGCTCGTGGAATGAGCGGGAGATGTGAAGAATGCGGTGCGAATACTGTCTGGGACCAGGATGTCGGCTCCGCCATCTGCCTCGAGTGTGGCACGCTCGCCGACCCGGCGCAGGCCGTCCTCTCCTCCCACCTCGATGTCGCCGACACGTCCGGACGGGAGTTCATACCGTGGGCGAACGTGCCCGGAGAAACTACGCTAAGGGGGCGGAATGGCTGGGCCCTTGGCGGACAGGGAAAGGAGGCGAGGGATCGCAAGAACACGGTACGTGCTGCAGCACTCGGCTATGAGCAACCCGTTTGACGCGTTTTGCACACGCTGTAGATCACTATGCACGAGTTCATACGGACGCTGGTGTTGCGTCTGTCCTCGCCGGGTGTCACACAGCGCGCCCAGGGTGTATTCAACCAAGCCATGCAAACGAGAAGCATTCGCTGGGGACGCCAGGCCAAGTTGACTGCCGGCGCATCCGTCGCTATCGCTCTACGCGAGTCGCGCAAGAACGACAGCATACGTGACATTGCAGTGAGTATCCTCTGCTCATTTTTATGCTATACATCGTATCTCAGCTGTTCCAGGGTGCATGAATGTGGGCATGTGTTGACGTGCTGCTGTGTCTCACAGTACCTCCTCGACGAGACACCTGTTGCGGTCTCTCGCGCGTTCACGAAGGTTGTACAATCTCTCAACTCAGCATTGCGCTCGCGGACCCAGCAAGCCACCTGCCCTCGCTGCAGACGCACTTCCTTGCTCTACTGCAGGAGTCTCAAGGCCCACCCGGCGGACCGGCAGGTGCGCTCCCCGCTCCACTCCTCAAAGCGCTCTCCCCACTCGCATCGCGCATTCTCCCCATCTCCCAGACGACCTCGGCCCTCGCCTGGCTCCTCGCACGCACCCAGGCGCTCTCCCACCTCCCCACGCTCCCCACCGCCGTCGCGCTCTTCATGCTCGCGCTCGAGGGCGAGCTCGCGGCGTCGCTCCCGCACGCGGGGCAGTTCGCGCACGCGTTCGGGGCGCGGCTCGGGGTGAGCAAGGGCGTGGTGATGCAGCGCTACAAGCAGGCGTACGACGTCGTCGAGGAGTGGATCCGGGACGTGCCGTGGCTCGCCGCGCACGAGCGCAAGGCGACCAAGGGCGGGCGGTCCAAGGTCGCGAAGCGCGTCGTCGTCGCGCGCGGCCTCCGCGACGTCGTGCAGTTCCAGGAGGAGATCTGGCGCAAGCGCATGGACGGCGCCGGGCGCCTGCCGCTCGCGCTCGACGGTGCGGACGCGGACGGAGGCGGGGGCGGGAGCGACGACGAGTGGAGCAGCCGGCAGAGCAGCGGCGGGTCGTCGGCGTCGGCCGCCAAGTCGGTCGCGGGCGACGGCGCGGGGGCGTCGCACGGGCGGAAGAAGCAGAAGGCGCGGCACGCGACGTCGGTCGTCGCGGCGTCGCATTTCCTCCTCAACCCGCTGGCCGCCGCGGCGTCGAGCGGGACGTCGTCGCCGGGACCCGGCTCCGACCTCCCGATGCACCTGCTCACCGCGGACGCGTCGTCGCTGCCGCAGGCGTTCAGCCAGCCGCCGACGCGCCTCCAGGTCCTCGCGGCCGCGCGCGGCGGGAGCGACGCTGCGCACGTCGCGGACGAGGAGCTGTTCGCGCCGGGGGAGCTGGAGGCGCTCGTGCGCGCGCCCGACGAGGTTGAGGTCGTGCGGATCGCGATGGGCTGGGACGTCGACTGCGAGCCCGAGGAAGGAGATCGCGCGGCGAGCGTGGCGGCGGGAACCAAGAGGGTCAAGAAGCGCAAGCGCAATGCGGACGGAGACGAGGACGAGGAGAAGGGGGAGTCGCGGGGTTCAAAGAGGATCAACATGGACGCGCTTGCGCGGCTGCTGGACGGAGATGTGGAGGTGGATGCCGAGGGAGCTTTCGCGGCGGACGAAGGAGAAGAGGGCGTGGACTACGAATACGAAGAGGAGGAAGGCGCGGAGGACGTGTTCGAAGAAGACGGTGACGCGTCCGCGTCGATATGTGCGCGCAATACGCGCCACGCCGGCGGAGCGGAAGAGGAGATCGTTGAAGAGTGGCGGCCGATGTCGCCCGGAGGCGGCGGGGGCGACGCGGAGAATTGGTATGACTTTTGAGCGTCGAACGTTGAGCGACGCCCGAGATCTAATGCTGGTATGTACGTATATTCCAACCTAATCCGTACTCGATCTTTTTGACGACGAGCATTGAGTTCGCAGAGCTACGGGCCCAGTCAGTGTGCTGGTGTTCTGCGCATGGTCATAGGACGAGATGGGATCCATCGACAAGGGCGATGCTGTGGGCCCGACAGACCGTGTCGTGCTTCTAGCACCCCGAAGGTCTCATCGCCAGCGGGCACTCAATCGACAAGGCCATCAGCCGCCTGCTACGCCCCAAGTTCGTCCCTTGGTCCTGCCCTGGCTGGACGGCGACCCGCCTGGCGTGCACCACGTTTCGAGGCGAGGCACCGCGGCTTCCCAGGCCCGAGGACCTCGAAACACGCCTGGACTAGACTGCAGTCCAGGATCGATGCGGTGTCGGATCCAGTGCGCGGTACCGTCCCTCGGATGGACGCGCGCGCCGTAAGCGGCAGGGGCGCGCGCAAGCTACGGAGCGGTGGCGAAAGCAGCAATTCCGTCGGGCGGCGGGTGGGAGTGGAGGAAAAGGGTGCTCGAAGGGCGCGGGGCGCACGTGTGGCTTGGGAGATCTGACTGGCTGAATGGAGTACGAAGAACGAGTTACGGAATCGCGAGTCCCCGTCGCCGTGATTGGGTCGAGGTCGAGAGAAAGCGGGAGCGACGGCGGACTTCAGGCCGGCCGGCTTCCCACTGCAGCGGCGCGCACGATCATGCGGGTGGAGAGTCAGTTGGGGCGTTGGGAGATGAGGCTTCTGGTCGAACGCCGTGGTGGGGGTGGGAGGGAGTTAGGTCGCTGGTTGCTGGATGCGCACGCGGGGGTGGCCCGACGAGGTCGGCGGGGGACGGGGAACAGAGAGCGCGAGGGAGTTAGATCGCTGACCCTCACTCGGCGTGGCCGCGCGCGGAAGGATCGGCAGCGGTGGCGAGGACGGCGGTGGAGGAGGAGTGGACGCATGACCGGGGGGAGGACAGCGAAGGAGGTGCGCGCGGCTGGGAATTCCCAAGCAGTCAGAGAGCGGCACACTGCGGGTGGGACGCGCTACTCGCGCGATCCCTTTTGCGGACGAAGCATGCCACCGCGCGGGCCTGGCGAGCGCAGGTCCAAGATCCGCGGCGCGCGCGTGTGTCCGTTGGGAGAACGCCTTGCGCGGGACGATACGAGGGACGGAGGAGAGGGCGTCGAGGGCCGCGCTGGGCCTGGATTGGCCGGGCGATGGGTGCGAGTGCTCGCCGCGGCCTGAGGCTGCGCTGCGCTCGCGGGGGAGGGCGCGCGGGGCGCGACTGGCGCGTGCGCGGGTCTTCTCCTTCTTCCTTCGCGCCTGCCCACCCCACGCCTGGTGCAAACTCTATATAATCCCCCTCTTCCACTCCCCCATCTCTCCTCCCGCCCTCCCCCCACACCATGGCCCCATCCCAACAGTTCCAGTCCAAGCCCTCTGCTGCCGTCCGACGCAGGCTCTCCTCCGTCGTCGACGCCAAGCGTCCCAATGTCACCGCCTTCTCCAGCCTCACCGTGCGCACTCCTTCATCTCTCCATCTCCCCTCCGATTGACCACTGCGCATATAGCCCATGTGGGCCGGTATCGCTGGCGCGGTCGTCAACAACAACACCGGCTTCGAGGTCGCCATCTCTATCCACGACTCCGTCTACAACACCGACTTCGCCTCCTCCTCCCTCGCCTACAGCCCCAACAACCCTGATGCTCAGGCGAACGCCATTGAGCAGCATGTCATCGACGCCCTCCGCAAGTTCTCCAGCGAGCATCTCTGCAAGTTCCTCGGCGCCGGTGTCACCGTAGCTCTCCTCCGCGAGGTGCGTCTCGTCCCTGTCGAATCTTTCTATTCTCGCCCTACGGTCCAATGTCCCTCCTCGGCTTCTGTTCTTCGCTACACCCGTCCTAATCGCGCTTCGGTCCGCCGTGCCCGTCTCCGATGTGCGCACCGAAGCACAATCGGGAAGCAGCCTCGTTAATTTCTCAAAACAACGCTTCTTCGATCCGTTCTTTCCCTCATCTGGACGATCCGCGCTCGCAGGGACCGATCGTCGATGCTCCCGAATGCCCGTCGAAGGGCGCAGCGCTCGGGCTCAGTGCGTGCTCGTGAACCTGCGAGATTTTCGCACCATGCTGCCATCGGATCCTTCTGCCGTATCTGTATTGTCGAAGCTGGCGTGGAGCTGATCTCGTCTTTGCTCCAGGCACCCAACCTCTGCACGCGTCTTTGGATGGAGATGGACATCGTCCCCATTGTCTTCAACATCAAGTCATTCCACACCGACTCCATCACGCGTCCCAATGTCAAGCACCGCATCTCATCCACCACTGGCTCATACGTCCCGTCGGGCGCGGAGACCCCTACTGTCTACTACGACCCCACCCAAGTCCCCGCCGGCCATGCCGCCCAGCTCACCGTCAACGCGACTCAAAACAAGCTCCCGATCCCCCGCACGGTTGATGAGCAGGCGGATTCCGCGGCGCGCAAGTGCCTCATGTACTTCGGACCCGGCAACAACCCGCGTCTCTCGATCGCGGCCCGCAACCAGGTCGCCGTTGACTGCGGAGGCAAGATTCACCTCATCGACGACATCGACGTCTACAAGAACTCGGTGTCTAAGGGAACGTGGAACTCGGTCATCAAGCTCGCGGATGAGCTCCGCAACTCGAAGATCAAGATGGGGTTCTTCTCCTCTACTCCCCAGGGAGGTGAGTGCACGTTCCTGTGACCCGTGTGCCATTCGCTCCCATGTTCCGCGACACGATTGCCTGGCGTCCCTTGTCCGATTCACACAGAAGTTCTTCCCCGGGGCCACCATGTGATTACCCCGCATTTGCGGGGATTGATGGCGCTAGCGGCCTTCCCCGCACTCTAATCTCCGCCCGCTCGTCCTTCATTTTCTGATCGGCTTTTGCTCTCTTTCTCACAGGTGGTGTCGCTCTCGTGAGTCACTTTCTTCCCCGCATCCCACGCTGTGGCTTATCGAAGTGTAGATGCGTCACGCGCTCATCCGATTCTTGACACTCCTCGACGTCGACTGTGCCTGGTGAGTATCGGCGTCTCTTCTACTCGCGGAGCGCGCGGTGCAATCGTCCCATGCGACGAAGGCGCAAGATCAATCGCGATCACCGTGTGAGGGCCTTCCGTTCACGCTAACTGTTTTGCGTAGGTATGTGCCGAACCCGTCGCCAAGCGTCTTCCGTACCACGAAGAACAACCACAACATCCTTCAGGGTGTCGCGGATCCCAGTCTTCGCCTCACTCAGGAGCAAAAGGACAACTTCGATGCCTGGATTCTCAAGAACGGTCTCCGCTGGACTGCCGAGGGCGGCCCCCTTGCCCCGGGCGGTGTGGACATCGCCTTCATTGGTAAGTCTTTTCATCCACTTTCTCCGGCCTGTTGTCCTGAGGCGCCGCAGACGACCCCCAGATGCCTGGTCTCATTCCCCTCATCAAGCGTGTCCGCCCCGATCTTCCCATCATCTACCGCTCCCACATTGAGATTCGTAGCGACCTTGTACACAAGGCGGGTTCTCCCCAAGAAGAAGTTTGGAAGTACTTGTGGAACAACATCCAACATGCGGACATGTTCATCTCACACCCGGTCAACAAGTTCGTCCCCAGCGACGTCCCTATCGAGAAGCTCGCTCTTCTTGGAGCAGCGACTGACTGGTCTGTCATCCTATCGCGTTTCTTTCAATCATCGTACTGACGCTCCATGGCAGGCTCGACGGTCTCAACAAGCACCTCGGCGAGTGGGATTCGCAGTTCTACATGGGCGAGTTCCGTTCCCTCTGCGTCAAGGACAAGATGAACGAGCTTGGTTGGCCGATGCGCGAGTACATCGTTCAAATCGCGCGCTTCGACCCGTCGAAGGGTATCCCCAACCTCATCGACGCCTACGCTCGCTTCCGCAAGCTTCTCGAGGAAAAGCGCCCCGATGTCGAGCCGCCGCAGATGCTCATCTGCGGTCACGGTGCCGTCGATGACCCCGATGCTAGCATCATCTACGACGAGGTCATCCAGCTCATCCATGGCACGTACCCAGAGTACGTCAAGGACTTCGTTGTCATGCGCTGCCCACCCAGCGACCAACGTAAGCATCGTTTCTCTGTCTCGTGCACTCAGTGCGTTAAACGTGGTTCTGGACTTAGTTCTCAACGCTCTCATGGAAAACTCCAAGTTCGCCTGCCAGCTCTCCACCCGCGAGGGCTTCGAGGTCAAGGTCTCGGAGGCGCTCCACACCGGCAAGCCCGTCATCGCCTCGCGCACGGGCGGGATCCCGCTCCAGATCGTCGACGGCAAGTCCGGCTTCCTCTGCGAGGCCGGCGACAACGCCGCGGTCGCGCAGCACATGTTCGAGCTCACGACGGACGACGACCTGCTGGAGCGCATGTCCGAGTACGCGCGCACGCACGTCTCGGACGAGGTCTCCACCGTCGGCAACGCCGCGGCGTGGATGTACCTCGCGGTGATGTACGCGAGCCGCGGCGCGAAGCTGCAGCCCAAGGGCGCGTGGCTGAACGACATGCTCCGCACCGAGTGCGGCGAGCCGTACGAGCCCGAGGAGCCGCAGCTCCCGCGCGCCGCGCTCAACGTGCAAGGCTGAGCGGCGGTGTCGCGTTTTGTTTTGTTTCGTTCTTCTTGATCATCATGTTGTACCACTGCTCGCTGCTCGATCTCACCCCCACTCGTTCTCCTGTACTGTACCACTGTCACTCACTGCTCTCCTCCGTCGCCACCACGTCGCATTTGTAGAAAACCTGTAGAACTAGAAGAATGAACCCTGTGTACGTTTGAAATTGCCCACCCATGATGCAGCCAGCAGGACTCACGAGAGGAAGGGGAAAAGCCCGGCAAGTACTTGAACACAGTCGTTGTTTGATCTCACTCCACGAACATCAGTGAAGCCTCAGATGGGGTGAACAGAAATAGAGATCTCATGTTGCCCTTTGGATTGTTTCTACGCGATCCTGAACGCTGCCATATTCCCCAGCTGTGTTGCGGAGCGTGGGGCCGCTGAAGTAGGCAAAGTTGGGGAATGTCGACGTTTCATGAAAGTTCACTCCAGTCATACGACGGATTCTTGATGACGTGCGGGTATATTGAGAAACGTCTACAAACACAAACAGGACACGGATACACACGACCCAAAGACGACGACGGCAACCCAAACACCCAAAGATACAGCATATAGACCCAAGACAAAACACCAAATCCGATACAAATCAAAGTACGCGGGCGGGACAAGTCAACCAAGCACGGCCGGACACTCCACTCCGAAACCGTCGACGGCATGCACTCGAAGACGGAGAGACGATGCGGGCTACAATTGCTTCGCGCCGCGGGCGGCCTGCTTCTCCTGCAGACGAGCACTCCTGCGCAGCGCGCGGGAACGGGGGAGCGCCTTCATCGGCCGCGTCGCGATCCGCATATGCGGTTCAGCGACGGCCGCTTCCGAGGGCGCCGCCCCGACGTCCACGCTGGACGCCACAATGGGAGATGCGAAGAGGGCGGAGGGAGAGAGCATGGTCGCGCCGAGGGTGAGGAGGAGCTCGTAGTCATCGTTGGATGAGGGTTCGGGTTTAGGCTTTGATCGCCACAGGAGAGGCGGTGGCCGCAGCGCCGGCGGGCGCGAATAGCCCGCTGAGTGGAGAGTCGAAGATGGGGTTCAAGGGAGGGAGCGGAGCGGAGGCGCGTTCGAAGAGTTCGTAGTCTTCGTCGGAGGGCTCAATCCCGACGTCGTGGGGCGAGATGCCAGCCGAGGCGCAGTCCGCCAAAGCTCGTTGGAAGACGGCGTCCAGCTCCCCGGAAGGAGGAACATGAAGAGGGATAGAGATGTTGTCGGAGGGAGAGGGGATGGGGGGAACAGAAATGGAGAACTCAACGGTGAGCGTCGTCTGGGTCTTGGAGAGAGAGCTGGAGTGCGGATTTGCACGCCGAAGACGTAGCACAGGACGACGAGCTGGAGGAAGAGAGGGTGAGCTGAAACGAGGGTGAGGGCGGCGATGAAGCCGAGGGAGAGGAGCGGGAGGGCGGGAGCGGCCTGGACGGCGCGGGGAGTGGAGGAGGTGAAGGAGGTGAACATGATGGGGGTGGGGGTTGTATGGGTGGGGATTGTATGCGGTAAGAGCGTGGTATGCAGGTGTTAATGCAAGTGCGGTAATGTAGCTAGGCCTGGGGCAGGGCAGAGACAAATCTGAGGCAGAGATGTACTGGTGAGCGTGTCGTTCGGACTGAGCGCGAGGCACGAGCGCTCGGCCGAACTGGTGCTTACTAAGCGTGGACGCCGGATGAGGAAAGCGCGCGTCAGCGCGTCGAGGCCTAAGCCTCTTTCCTTTCCCCCTCCGCGTACACACGCACACAAAGCGCACCCACCCTCCTCTCCCAGCGCTTTGGTTAGAGAGGACTGCGGAGCTGCAGCCCTCTTTGGCCTCGCGCTCAAGCGGACCGTCCGGGGACGCGACCTCCGATCGCGTCGTGCCTAGCTTCGGCACGATACCCTCCGGGCGAGCGCTCCGCTTTTCCCATCCCACGATCTAGCATGTGACATGTGGGAATCTCTATATTCCCACGAGGCTCATGTGACCTATCTACTCCCTAAGGCCTAGTCCTCTAGGCAAGACACGCGATTAGGAAGCTTGTCCGTCTGGCGCAGTATCTTATAGGGTTAGGAATTAGTTTGGCTCTGTTATTGGTGCAAACAAAGGTACATACCAAGTCGGGGCATTATTTGGCGTATACCTTTGGCGTCGTCGGCCAAAGTCAACCTTCACCGGACACTTATTAGTTGTCACTTTGTGATGTGTGTGAGATAGCAGTAGTCACATACTAACGTTTTGAGTGCAGGGTAGAAAGCGTGATCAGATGAGGTTTTCTTCGGAAAGCGACGCGGCTGCATCTGTTGAAAGGCGATTGATCGAGTGGCACTGACGAGAGAAGAAGTGGTGGGTACGGAAGTCTCCGGGGGCCGGTCTTCTCATCGAGCCGTTGAAACTTTGATGCATGATATGTAAAATATCGGAGAAGATGTCGAGATTTCCCGAATGTGCTGCTCCCAACTGCAGTCTCGGTCATCGGAGTCCCAAGGCTGGTGGCCAGTGCCACGACGCAAAAGTTCTCGGTCCACAGAGCAACACGGCCGCGTAAGACGGGCGCCTATGGTTCGCTCAACGTCAGCCGGCGGCGGCTGGGACGCAGGCGGTTATGGAGGTCCGGGATGTGCGTGCGAGTAGGGGCGACGGCCAGTTGATGGTGGTAGTAGACCAAGGTCGGTCGGGCAATTTTAGGGAGGCCGCGCGCACGCGCGCGGAGCCTGTGCAGTTTAGGTGAGCTTGCGGAGAGAGAGACGAATGTGAGTGAGCGAAGGGAGGGTGATGGGAGGGAAAACGCGCGCACCTCCTCGTCGCTCCCGCCCCAGTCGTCCTTCGGGCTCTTGGGGTCGTCGTTGTCGGAGCCGTCTGCGTCGCGCAGAGCGCGCAGCCGGGCCTCGCGGTTGTCGTCGAGCACACGCCGCCGCATGTCGCAGCGGTAGTCTTCCATCTCGCGTGTGGAGAAGAAGAATGGGTCTTTGGCGTCCGAGGGGAGGTCGGACCAGCCCCCAGGCGACGGCTGGGTGACGGCAACTTGAGAACACAGACAATGTCTCGTAGTCGAGCACGTACCTGCAGCGAGAGATCGACACCGATCTCGTCCAGGACCTGCTTGAGGATCCGATCGCCGTCTGCCTCCTCGTCCTCGATGTTGTCTTCCACCGTCCACTGCGTCCGACATCATCTCCTCCTTCATGTCCATCGTCGTGCTCTCCCGCTCGAACTCCATGGTGCTGTGGGTCTGGGGCAGGTTGAGCCCCTCGGTCGTCGCACCCAGTCACTGGCCTTGACTAGGGGTCAGGAAGCGCGGTCAAAGAAGGCGGGGGCAGCGAGCTTACACACAAACGAGTGGCGCCGCGCATGGGCTCGGCCATCTGCTGGATGCTCCGGAGGGTTTGTATCCGGAGGCCGACAACCTGGAGCTGGGTGCGCGTGTGGTGGGGCTTCTGGGCGTGTCGGCGGGTACGGGAGAAGTCCTTGGCCGATGCGCGTTCCAGGGGGGCGGGTGGGGGTGGCTCAGCAGCGGGCGGACGGGTGGATGGGCGGGGGGACGAGAGGGCGGATGGGCGGGTCGTCGCCCGTCCACTCAGCGTCCCTGAACTCGGCACCGTGGGTGGGGAGAGGGGCGTGGAAGGCCATCATGGTGTCCAGCCACTCCCTGACCGCATCGCTGTCGAACCGGACACCCGCCGCCGCGTCGCGTGCGGCGGTGGCCAGGTTGCTTTCATGGAACGCATTCCACCTTTCCCAGAGCACATCCTCGGGCAAATCATGCGACTGCCACCGAAAAGCGGCGTGGAGAACCACGTAAAGCAAAGACTCCATGTCGTCCTGGAAGGCGCGGCGATGGCCGCTATGCACCCGGGCGGAAAGGTTCTTCACCATGAACCATGGCGTACCCTGCCACGGTTTCCGCTTAAGAAGTAGCCGGTGTGATGCGTTTACCCTGCTCGACAGCTCCCAATCGATGAGATATCCCCGTCGTGTTTCGCTGTCAGGCTCCTGCACCAGGACGATATTGCCTATGCTGATATCATGATGCAGCCGGCCACCTCTCGCAAGAGCGTCTCTCATCGCTGTCAAGATCCCGTGAGCACTGAGCTAGTAACACAAGGAGGTACGCACCAGTAAACACGTCGTGGCAAGCATGCAGCAGCTCTTTTGTGCCTCACTGAGTGCCGAAAGGCCGTCCGACGGTCCCCAGCACGAGCCGGCAATGCCGTCGTGAACAGCTTTCAGGGGTGCCGAGCCCAGTGACCTATCGCAACCCACTCTGTCAGTCACCACATCCACGCAACCAACCAAGAGCGAACGCACCGTGTCCCATCCTTCCACCGTACTATCAAAACCAACCTGCTCGCCATTGCACTCAATCGAGCTGTCCCCCGTCGTGACGTCCGTGAACGCGACCCTCGCCCGCACATATAGTCACGGGTTCAAGAACCCGAGTGGGGGCTTGCCTGCCTGCACGAGCCATTCGTTTATGAGTGCGACGATGCAACCAACCGTCGGGCTCGCGGTACTCGTCCCAGTTACGCTCTCCACTTCGTCGAACCCGATCCGGAAGTCGGCCGCGTGCGCGGAAACTTCGGGGAACGTGCGCCTGGATGCGTTGAACCAGCCAGCATTTGTGTGCCCAAGCGCGGTGAGGTATGATGAGACGGCGGGGGTCTGGTACGAAGGCGTGGGGTGGTAGTTCGAGAACCCGCCGGAGGAGCCTTGGGCGCCGCCGACGGAAGTGACGCTGGAGGATGATGAGGCCGTGATTCGTCGGGATAGGCAATGACGCACTACAGGCAGTTGGGCGGGAACGTGGGGTTGAAGGCGGTTGTGTTGTTGTTCATGCAGTCAACGGCGCTGTCTCTGGATGCAAAGAGGACAGAGACGCCACGAGCACCGAGCTGGACTGCGGAGCAGTGCGCGAGTGCGCCTTGCATGCGTCAAAGGCGATTGTGGGATCCAGCTGGAGGTGGAGATGCGACCATGGGCGAGGAGAGGAGGATGAGGAGGCGGCGGCAGAGGGGGCGTGGTGGGACTCAGGGGCGTGGGAGGTCGAGGGAGAGAAAAGGGAAAAAGTGGAGGAGGAGGAGGCGATTGTTCAGCCGCTGCACGCGGAGTGACTGACCCGCGAATCAGAGTGTCTAACCCGCGGATACCCATGGTGATCTCTAATGTCCTGGAAAATGCGGGACTCATGCATCGTACAATATGTGAAGAACGGAACAAACATCGAACACTAGTAGATAACAAACAGAACAGTACGCAGTACAAAATAGTACTTCCGCCTTCCGCACGTGCCCATCTCATTGAGCCCATCGACGTCGATGTTTCTCCGACTGGTTAGCTCCCTTCTTCTTCCCCTGAGGTGGGTCCACATGCAGAGGATTTGCCTTGAAGAAGCCTCGAGTTTTGCCCTGGCAAAATCTCAAGACGTTCTGCTTGTTGAAGTAGACGGAACCGACACGTCCAGGGAGGATGTCCTCCGGACAGTCAATCCGTGTACCATCTGCTGCTAGCCGATGATCGGATATCTTCCAGTCCTGCACAGTATGCGCAAACTGGCCGGCATATGTGATGATTACATTTCCAGCGAAGTACCTGCTCTGTGTGTAACCGTCTAGTACAAATACTGATGCAAACAGAGAACTCACTCAAAGATTGTGCCGAGCTGTGGGAGCTCCATCGCACCTCCAGTGAAGAAACCCACTGGAAACGTGACCGTCAGGCCGCCGTCACCTTTATCTAGATGCATGCCAAGTTGGAGCTTCCAGACAACGGCACGGTTAAGCCATGGTCCATCGTCCTCCCAGCCTGCGCCCTCCGGTTCATTCACCCAAATCCAACGGCCGGCTTCAAAGGCCTCCTGGTACTCGGCGTAGGCCTCTGGGAAGCCGACCTTGAAGAGACCGGCTACATACGAGGTGATTGGACCACTTGATATGTAGTAGTTGACGACCTCTTTGAAGCGGCGCCGCCCAATGGGTGTCTTCTTATTCATGTTGAGGTCTGAGCTATAGCTTAGAGGCTGGAGCCAAAATCATGAGACAAATTAAGGCTAGGTCGGAAAGAAAATCACTCACCCCGTTATCCTTGCCCCGTTGCATCCACAGTGAAAAGTGAAAGTTGCCTCGCCTCACCCCATCACAAGGAGCACCACCTTCAGTGTTATGGAAGAGAACATGGGAGTTGATATCGTTTTGCTTCCCTGGGTGTCGATCTTTACACTTGCCCTTGTGTTTGGGACGAAGAGCCGCAGCAACATTTTGGACACCCTGTAAGTACCGGGTCTGCATCGCTTCCTGAATACACGTAAGGGAGAAGAACACAGTGCGAAACCTTGGTGGGAACTTACAGGGATTCCGTCGTCCTGAACGGTAACATGGGGGTCAGCCCGAGCCTTCTCTAAATGAGCGGTGGTTCTGTTCGAATTTTGCATGTGTTGGATGGGACGAGGCGTGGAGTTGAAGACCTCCTCCTGATGGGAGTGATTAGCCAGACGTTTATAGGTAGAGCGAAGGACGTACATCAGGGCCAATGGGCTGATATCCGAAGTGAATCAAGATTGGGTGTCCTGTCTTGTCTATGATTTTGCAGGAGAAAGGCGTCCTTGCAGCTTTATCAGGCTTCCACCAGTCTGCGATAGCGGCGAATTGTTCCTTGCCATAAACACGGCTCCTCAGCTCTTTCAGCGTGGCGTCGACCTGATAAACAGGCATCGAATCGAGCGCACGCTGAGCGTTGTATTCGCCATGTGCACGAGCTGCGTCCATGAGAGACCGAAGAGACCGCGCGAGGGGAGTACGGTGCAAAGTCGGAGCGCCTTTCGGGATGGGGGGCACTTCGTACTTGTAGCCGAGATCCTTCGATGGTATGGGAGAAATGTGTATGAAAGAGAACCGAAGCACTCACAGTGTCCGGATTGAAGTCCCCTTCGACGCCTTCCTCCTCGATGTCAGTCACATTGTCCCACTCTCCATCTCCTTCCTCCTCATTGTCATCGGAGGCAAGACCGCAGTCGCAGTCATCTGAGTCTGTATCAGAGAGGTCTGGGAGAGAGAGCCGCTTTTCCGGCTGCATACAAGCGTAAGGAGGTCTGAAATCAAGTCCTGGAAAGGTATAGCACTCACCTGAGCTGCCAAATGAGCTGCGGCCTTAGCATCCGCCCTATCTTTCCGGTTTCTGCGCTGAGTAGCCTGCTTTTTGTTATTCTTCATCCATTTCTCCTTAGAGGCACGACCCATACCTGAACATATTGTAGTCAGTTCAGGCTGAAACGGAACAGCAGGTGAGCCTGAGAAAGACACAGATACGTACTTCTGATTTCCACAGAGAAGAGGATTTCGATTTCTCTCGACGCACGTCGCGTTTTTTCGGCGCCTGAACAAGCTTTGTGACCGTAGCTGTATGTATGCCAGAGAGTAGCAACAAGAGTTCGGGAAAAGGAGTGCTCAGTGCGGGAAAGGCGTGTGTCGTATCAGGTCCACACGCATCCACGCACATGCAGTCACGTCATTCTGACAGTCCAGTTGAAATCCTGCTGATAGGCATCCAGACCTCCTTCATCCGTGAACGGGGCAGCCGGCACGTCAGGAAAAATGGGGCTAGCTATGTGCGTCTACAGAGGCTACACAGACGCGGCACCCCAGTAGACAACCCCCACGTTGTTAGCTGCACATAGAAGGGGGCGGGTAGCTGACTGGTATGTAGACGCACATACCCAGAATGCCTGACATACATAGAATTCACACAAATCGTCGTCACACTACGGTTGCATGAAGGCTCAACATATATTGCTCAACTTAATTAATTTACACCGTGTACGACACCACTTTGGGATAACATCATTGCAAGGTATGTATGAGACGACGCACCTGCGCTGCTGGCCGACATCGCTGCATTTCCCCCACCCGAATACGACGGGCCCATCAAGCCCCTGCGCGCCGAACGCCACCTGGGCCACGCCTTCCGTCTCCGCGAGGCCCACGGCGGCCCGCTAGGTGTGCGAGGAGAACATGGTCTTGAAGAGCGCGCCGCCTTCGCGCTCCTGCTCGAGCGCGCGGACGACAGTGGGCTCGGGCGCGGCGCGGGCGAGCCGCGGTTAGACAGCAAATGCGCGCGTGCGGAGCGCGGGCGTGGACGGGCGCACGAGAAGGAACTTGAGGGTGGAGGGGACCGCGGCGAGCCGCGTCATGTGCACGTTGAGCGTGAAGGACTCGAGCGCGGTGAGCGGGATGAACGCGCCGCGGTGGTCCGCGCTGCTGCTGCCACCAGCATCGGAGTGGGTTGCGCCGCCCACCCCTTCGCCGGCGGGCGCCACGGGGGCAGGCACGGGGTCTACGGTGAGGTTTGCGGCGGGGCCGTGGTGGTCGCGGAAGCCGATGCGGAGGGTGCAGAGGGTTGACATGACGATGGCGAGGATTTCAACGAGGGGCAGAAGGAGGAGATGGAGAACCGAATGCCGGCGTCAGGGGGCGGCAAGAGACGACAAGCAGAGGGTGGACGGAGGGTGAGCGGACGAGAGGAGCAAGGCGGGGCATGGCGAAGATGGTGGTCGGAGGAACGAAATGTACCGACACAGGCTCGCACACGGGTCCGTGTCACGGGGATGCGTGGGACGGTCACGTGCCGATGCGTTCCATACCTGAGTCTGCGCGTCTCGACCTGCTTCGCGCGTGCCGTGACCGGTCGCGTCTCCGTCTCCGTGTCCGGGCCTACCTGCAGCATGGCCCGGCGTGGATGTTGCCCCCTCAACGGTTCAGGCGAGCTAGCCTCGTGTCCACGAGGGGGCTTGGAGACGCGCATGTGGGGGACTTTGCGTCCCCCACAGGTCCTGGAGCTTCGTGCTCCAGAGGTACGCGTCAACTCGCATTTCACTTCCCACGGAAAACATGTGAGTGTTTACCCTTCATTGCAAACGGTGACTGATACACTCTGCGACAGACACCGCTCCATCGGACACCACTGCATGGCAGGTGAGTCCATTGTCCGACACGGTGTTTGGGTTTTGTACAACGTGAATTATTCGCGCGGCGCACCTAGACCACACCACGGATAGCTAACTCGCGCGTTTCACAGGACCGGTGCACGCTATAGCACACGCGTCGTGACAACCCCTCGAATGGGCAAGAACTCGCCCAACACATCGCGTTCCCCCACGAGGTAAAGCGTCCTTCTACACTCCCCGCTGGTGACTTCCTCACTATCTCAGTGCCTACAGTCGCTCACGCAATTGCAGGGCACTTGGACAGTGTGTGGGCAAAGCTCGCAGCACGACATTGTTGGAGTGGTGGAGGACGAGGCAGAATGTCAAGGTGCACCGCGGTATGTCGTCTGCTGTCTGCCACTGCATCTGCATTCAACGTGCTGGAACAAGGGCACGCTTCTCTCAAGATGTATCAAGCACGGTGGATGAAGGGAAGGCTCAGCTGGGGAAGGGGAGCTCGAGGCCTCCGTTTGGGGCTACTAGTTGCAAATAGTAGCCTCAAATGGAGTGTGCTCAACAGCGCCCTCACATTTATTGTTTGGGTGAGCCTTCAATTTGACTTTTGCACATTCGGTGACTAGAACTGACCACTGTCGGCAGTGCGGGCGACGGGCGCCTATTATGCGTGGTGCGGACGGAGTCGAGCTATGTAGTACTGTCAATGTTTTGTGTATTCAGGACATTCGTATACCGATACGTTTATGTATCAATCTTCGTCGTTTGTGTCAGGAAAAAGGAAAGTGTATAGCCATTGGTGTCCGATATGTAGCGCTCCGTAGCCTGGCCCTGGCCCGCCTTGTTGGTGTATCGCCCGTGCCCACGCCTCCTGCCTCGCCCACGTTGCCCACTTGCGCCCACGTGATCTGCGTCATTTACCAACCTCCTCCTCCTCACCCACATCGCCCACATTCCCCGCGTCTCCCCCGCATCACCCGCACTGGACACGATAGCACCCCCAAAGCCCAATGCACGCACAGGTGTACGCGTTGCCATCGAGCACGGTCCCGCCTCCGTCACCCCGGACACCCCGCTTCTACCACCGCGAACGCAAGCGCCTTTGCTCGTACTAAGCTTTTCCACCGTGTCGACGCAGCCTACCCCAGCTCAAGCGCTCATCGCTCACCTCCACCACTCAATTGTCCACCTTAACGCTAGATCTAGCGACGGACTTTGCCCGACTCACACAGGGAGAGGCTCGTCCGGTATCTTCGCGCAACACATGCGCATCCCTACGAGTTTCATTGAGCGTTCCCAAACAGATGCTACAAACTGGCGGCCGCCACAGCTCCCGGGGCCGCGTCCTCAAGGCCTCAGGCCTCAGGCCTCAACGCCCGTCGAGCACTCCCAGTCTGAGCCTCGCGTGGCGCGGGCGCACTCTCCCAATCAGCGCCTGAAGCTTGCGGGAGTCGGATGTGCCCAGGCCAGTGACTTGTGTGCGTGCGACGCTAGCTCAGTATCGTCCTGCGGGTGAGCATGCGCACGTAGCAGAAAGGAATTGGGTGAAAGCCAGAAACGCAGAGACTGCGTTGCCGCGCGCGCAAAGTATGTGCGGACGACGGGGACGCGTCGATCGCCCATGTGGGGGAGTCTGGAGGAGGGGGGTGCGAAGTCTGGCGGACGGGCAACGCCGCCTGCACGGAGACGCGAGATAGACGGGAGGTGGGACGCGAGCGACGAGCACAGTCGGGGAGAGACTTGCGGGATCCCAGCCGAAACGCGAAGCCGAGCGGAGACGTGCGTCATAGAGATCACGGCGGCGAACGTCTGCGTACGTGTGTGGCGCGGCGCGCAAACACGACTTGGATATCAGAATCGGGACCGATGGATGGGGGAAAAGGCTTACGTGAAATGAGCGCCGCGCGGGAGGAGGCGTTCCGGGTGAGTGTCCCACCTTGTTCTAGATCTTCCGCCACGACGAGGGTGAGGAATTCGTTCCCGGCGTGATGAGGCACTCGCTGTCCGCCTCTCTATTCGGCCGATTAATTCTCGTCGCGCCCACGAAAACGGGTGTGCTGTCGTGCGGAACGTGAGGGGTCGAGATAACGTTCAAGTGAGCAAGGACGCGACATGTTCCGCGTTCAAATCGATCGCGTGTCGCGGAGAAGCAGACAATCTGATGAAGAAGAGAATATGCTTAACACGACGGGGTGCCGCGGAGCAGTGAAAAAGAAGAAGAAAGGTCAAGAACACATTGGGGGGGAACAGCGGAGGATGAGAAGAGGGAAGGTGGTGGGGTACGGTATGCTGCGGGAGAAACGCGCGACGGTCATGTGAAGTTACGGTTCAACAACTTTGAAGTCTGCGGCTCACCTCGACTGCTTTCCGAGATATTAGGCGTCGTCTTAGGCACGGGTCGGAGTCGGAGCTCCCGCCGGAGTGGCAGGACGTCGTTCATGCACTGAGCCAGCTGTACTTTCTGGCCAGCAATGTGCTTGTTTTCTCCGTACGGGGTGGGATGACTACGCGGCGCGGTGCATCCATTGCCGTAGCTTACCGCCGCTCGGCGTGTTCCCCACTCCAGGTTTCCAGACCTCTCTCCGCACCTGGTGTTCTACGCGGTCGACCTGTGCCCAGTGGGACGGTCTGATTCTGACACACCGCTCGAGGAGCTCCAAACACATGTCTGCGGCATAACAGAGTGAGCACACTGGTACCTGCCTGCAGGCTTTTCGCTACTCGGACTCTATGAACCATCTTTGCAGTTACCCCCAGAAAGCTCTTTCAGTCCAACACATGCAGCTTGTCGAGGACCGCACGTCGAGAAGAAGTTTCCTTTGTTGGTTGGTGACGCGCGATAATATACGGTGTCCGAACCATGCAGACGCGCGGCGCTCTACCGCGCGCCGCGAACAAGTGCGGACAGGCTATTGTACTCTGTGCTCTGTATTGTGGGTTGTCTGTGTACGCGGGGGCGGAATGCAGGGAGGTCCGTGTGGGGGTGGATGTACACGTGGAGGGGTCCGAGCCGGGTCGCGTCCCAGAGGAGGCGCCAAGCAGGGGTGGGCAGAAGATGAGACTGGACGATGATAGGCGAAGGGGAGGAGAGGGCGAAGGTAACGACAGCGCTACGGGCCGTGGGGGAAAGCGCAGGACACGGCGACGATAGATACGATCAAGAACGCAGTCACGAAACGTGAGCTCGTGATGTACGGGAGAGGAGGGGGGCATGGGCGAGCGAACGGTGTGATACACGAAGACTGAATAGAGCAATGAGTTGGAAACGACAGAGCTTGGGGCCGGCCGGCGGAGGCCGTCCTGTAGACGTACATACATCGGGGATAGATGGGGTCGAGATGACGGGATCAGGGCTGAGAGTGGCGGGAAGGCAGAGGATGACCGCTCACGCGCGACACCTAGACGAGACAGCGAACGAACGGATTCGAAAGCACTGGCGAGACAAGCGGCGAACGTGAGACACGGGAAGGTGGACGGAGGGACTAGTGTGAGGGGGAAAGCAGTCTGCTTAACGGGGGTTTTCTGACGAAGCGAGAACATGTTCCGCATCCACGGATGCCTGGAAGGCGCCGCCTCCCGAACGAAGCGGCCATCGACCAAACGCGAAGGGCGTAACGAAGGGGAGGCGGAGCAACGAAGAGAGAGCTGACAGCATCCGCGCTGGAGGCATAGCGAGCGTCATCAACGGGGGCGTTCCATAGGCATAGCGGGGCATAGGGCGAGTCATGTCATTCGCGGTGGGTGGCATCGAGCGAGCGAGAGGATGATCCATAGATAGGGACATATCTGCGAGTTACGTGTTTGCGGTGGGTTTTCTCGTGCGACTTCAAGCGTTGGCGACAAGGATGCTCAGAGGGGAGAGCAGGAGAGCAGAATCGCGGCGGCGGCAAGCCCGCTCAGTAGCCCATGTTCATGCGCGACGGGTCGTAGGTCTCCGCCCGCATGAGCGGCGCGCGCCCGATCTTCTTCCCCTTGAACGCGACGTTCTTGGTCGGCGGCGGGCACGGGCTGTCGCCGATGTCGGTGTCGTCCCCGTCGCTGCCATGACCAGAGCTGCTCGGGCCCTCGGTGAGAGTATGAAGCCCGGCGCGGCGGGTGCGCGCGATGTTCGCGGCCGCGAAGAGCGTCGTCGCGCCCCCGCTCGGCGCGGTGTTGCGCTTCGGCTGCGCCGCCTGGACTTGCTGCGCCGCGCTGGTCATCGAGAGCATCTTGCCTTCCCCGTACGCGTATGATTTGGTGCGTCCGAACTTGCCCTTGCGGAACTGATCTAGGTCCTCGCGGCGCGACTGCGCATAGTGCGGGTCGTCCATGCGCACGTACGCCTGTGGCTGGCAGCGCACGCCAGACTCGTGGAAGTAGCCCGAGTACCCGCCCTCGAGCACGTACAGCTCAGGGAAGTGTACGCGCGGGTACACATGGTTGTTCATCGCCCTATCCTTAGAACGGAGATGCTTAGCGCTGCAGACGAGATGGTCAGATGACGGTCGCTGAGCCGATAATGCGGAGGACTTACAATGTCGGGGCCCTCTTAACGCTGAACTCACAGTGGAACACGAGGATCGTCTTCTTGTTGGGATCGCTGCTCGTAGACGGCTCCGGCTTGTTTGCAGAAAGGCCGAGGAGGAACTCCTCCACGCCTGCGGTGGTGTTGATGTTTATCGCGCCCGGGATGTGGCCCCCGAGGTACTCGTAGTCGAACCGGCAGTCGATGATGTGGTAGTTATTGATCTTCGAATCGTAAGCGCCGTCCAGGAGCTTGTTGAGCTAGACAACGAATCCCACGTCAGACGACGACACGCCGCAAGGATCAAGACTGCAACATACCGTCGTCGGGTTGATCCTCATCAGCCCGTCCTCGCGCACGCGGTGGCACGAGAGGATCTTGCCGTGCGCCTCGTTGTCGCCGAATCCGCCGAGGCCGGTCAAGTACTTGCTGCGCGGCGTGTCGCGCTCTGCACCGCTCCGCGACCGGTCGTTCTCGTCGCTGTGACGCCCGCTGTGGCCCGAACAGCTTAAGACCTCGGTGTCGCGCTTCATGAGCGCGGTCGCGCCCGTGAGCGGGCGGAAGTCGTCCGTGCCGTCGCAGCGGCGGATCGTCTTCACCTGTTGGCGCTTCGCGTACGCCTGCGCGGGCGAGCTCATGTCGAGGTCCTGGTCGAAGCTCGACTCGCTCGACATCGTCTGGTCGAGCAGGTTCGGAGGTAGCATCGCGGAGAACGCACGACGCGCGGGGGGCAGACGAGGGGCGCGATGCTCCTCCGAATGCTCGTCCTCCGCCGTCGAGAACATCGGGTGCGCCGTCGTGGGTTGCGAGGACGGCGCGCCCATAGGGCCCTCACCGGGAGCGATCATCGCGCTGAGGGCGGGGCGGCGGGGGCGTTTCTTGTTTGCGTTGAGTGCGAGCGCGGCAGGCATGCCTAGTCCCAGACTCGTGGGGCGCTTCTGGTTGGCGAGGAGACGCTCCTTGCTGGCGATACGCTCGAGCTTGTGCTGGGTGGGCGAGGACTGCGCGGGGGAGGATAGATATCCGTGTTCATCGTCTTCAAACAGGTGGTGGTGACTGCGCCGGAGACCCTTCGAGTCAGGCGACGATGAGCGGCGTTTCTTGGGAAACGGCTGGCTCGGGCTTTCAGTGAGGCTCGAAAGCCCAGAGATGTCGGCGGCGTTGGCGAGCTCGTGCGCGTTGAGCTCTCGCGCGGGCGTCTCGAAGAAGAGGTTCTTGAATGTCGTCACGGTGGGCGCCGCCGAGGGGAGAGGCGAGGCAAGGTCGAAGGCGGCGGGCGCCGCAAAGTTGAAAGTCGCCACCGTCGGCGCTGCGGACGGAAGGCCCTGCGAGTCTGGCGCGGAGGAGGAAGCCGCGAAGCCGAATGAGGTGTCGATATCCATGCGGTCAGTGGGTGATGAAGGGACATCGATGGGCTGACGGCAATCATGTCAGCCAAACGGTTACGACATGCCCTCTAGTCCCACACCGACCTGACTGACAGCGAGCTCGTCTGAACGAGGCTGCGGAGTGGCGAACCATTCTGTGGGGAGCGCGGCACGCTGCAGCCGCTTGCCGCTGCTGGTGCCCGTGACCTGCTTGGAAGCTGAGCTCACCGAGACGTTGTCGTGATTGTGATCGTTGCTCATGTCTTGACCAAACAGACGAGCAGCGCTGGTCGCTGCACGAGGGCGACCCATCGCCGGTTTGCGACCGGTGGTCAGTGAAGGGGCGGACGGTGCAGGCGAGACATCCATAGGGACATAGTTCGGGTTCTCCGCTTCTGGTGTGAGTGGTCGGGAATCTCTGGGAGGGGAGTTCAGGGACATAGTAGATGCGAAGGAAAGCTCGAGGTCAAGCTCGGCGTCAGGGTTGGTCTGGTTGCGCGTAGGAGCCGCATCGCGTTTGATTCCTTTGCCGGTGAGGAACGAGGGCACGACGAGGTGGCCGTTGAATCGACCGTTGCTGAATAGGGACATGCCGAAATGCCTGCGGAGGATTCTGTTCTGGAGAGTTGGCGGGTTTCTCTTCTGTTTCTTGGTTGGGCGTGGGGAGGGCGAATCTTGGGTGAACTCTGCGAGGAGTCGACGACGAACTGCGCGTGATCCGAGAGACCGAGACATGGTGTGGGCGTACAAGCGATGGTACAGGGTGGTTGGTCGATACAGTGGCCGTGGTTGAGTGGCGTGCGGTCGTGGTGGTCGTAAGAGAAGACGCGAGAGCAGAGTGGAAGTGCCGGCCACGCACGAATGCGTTTAGGGAGGGAAGCCGGGAAGTGGAAAGGTGAGCGGCGACAGAAAGGAGTATATACGAGACGGAGAACGAACCAAAAACGAATCGGGCCCCGGACCTAAGTCACGGACGAGATCGGGCGTTGAGCGTGGGCCGCGACGACTGTGGAGAGGCGAGGTCAGCGTGGGGACTGTGACCGGATGCCACGGGGAGGGATACGGAATCAAAGCCATTGTCCGCCTAAACAGGCGACCACTGGGCATGCACCAGCCACGCCCATTGTCCGCTCTAACATGACAGGCCCCGGCAGAGAATGTCCCGCAGAGGGAAACCGAGGCGACAGGCCGAGACGAGCAACCAAGGTTGGTTGGCCTGTCACATCGCTTCCTCACAGCGGGACATCGCGAGCTGCTTACCGGACTCGACCTGCCTCCACGCATCCTCCTGGCGCCGCCGTCCCTGGCGATCGCCACGGGTTCGCCTGCCGGTGTGCGGTACGGGGTCTGTTCGTGTGCCACGAGAGCGTCGAGGGGGTATGCCGGAAGAGAGCAAAGGGAGATGGAGAACGCACCTTGAGACGAAAGAGCGTGACACGGAGGAGGCCGCGCCTTCAAGGGAAAGCTGGGTCAGCTGGCGGGTGACTGGAGAGGCGGAGCAGAGAGCTGGAGGGGCAAAGGGCTTCTCACGGGAAGTGAACAGGGAGGAGGGCGGCCAAACAATAGCTGTCTGCGTGTGTGGGTCCACACCTCCCGGGCGCTGAACGTTGATCCTGCGTTCGTCGGGCTGGGAAAACTGGAAGGCGGTTATCGGGAAGCAGCAAGAACAGCTCGGCACGGAAAGGAGGGGCGTCGCACGGGGAAACAGGCAGGGAGGTCGCAGGAGAGCAGGAGGAGGCGTCCCCGCACCGTTGACGCCCCGGGCTTTGTTTGCGCGTTGTTTGGCTCATGTTCATGTCCTTACGTCAGCCGCGTTCTGCCTCAGTGTGCGTGACCGCGTTCGGTTTAGGGCAGGCCGTTTCGCGTCGCGTCGCGCTGTGCGACGCCCGCTGCTGCACCCAGTGACCCCCTGCGGCCTCCTTGTTCTGGCTACGTGACTCACACTGTGGACCTGGCGGCCCTCGTTCGGCTCGACTCCTCCTGCCGGTGACTGCCCCGTCGCTTGCTCGTCCGCGCCTCACAGAGTCGGCGCGGTGTAGTCGCCAGAGCACGATGCTCAATCCGGGCGCATGATATCGCCTCCCTAGAGCCGGCCTCGTCCTTTGTCGCCGCCCTGTCGAGCGCACGGCAACCGGACGGACAGACAACCGGCTCCAACCCTCTCCGAACGCAACCATCTACATGTGTTCGTCATCCCCCGTGCGCGGTCGACATCAATCATGGTCCATGCCCTTTCTTGTCTGCCGTGATCACGTCTCACCGGCCATCCTTTGTTCTCCTCCGCGCTCTGCCCTCTCTTGGCGTCACAAACTGGACAGTCGTTTCCATTATTTCCGCAAGGGCCGAGTGACGTTCCTTCCCATCAAACCGAACTCCGCCGTCCACGAAAAGCGCGCGGCTCGTAGAGAAGAACACACGCTCAGGCCCCTACGGATCGACGGAACCAGATGCTGCTCTTCGCGTATGTGCTTCCTGCGCTGTCGTCGAAGACTTGAACAAGACCGTCAGTTGTGGTTATCAGCCGCGCAACCTTCTGTGGTCCTCGCGAAATCATGCGCGCACAACACACGGCTTAGTCTACCTGGCTTCTTCCGTACCCTTCATATATCATGCACCAATCGTCTACGTATCCTTCCGTTCTAGAATACGCTGCGCTTCTGCGCGACCTCTTGGTAATTCTTCAAGTCCTCGCAAATCAGGTCGAACCTGTTTTCGAATCAGCAAGCAGTCGACAGACCACAGTCTCACACGACTGACGTAACGAAGACAAACTTGAAGTTCTCATAATGGTACTCCGGGAAGTTTGCGGTGGTCGTCTTAATCAACTCGTCGAACACGATCTGCCGGACGCGTCGGAGCAGGCCCATGCCTCGGACGCGGCGACACTCACCTGGTATCCGTCCCTGTTGAGGTGGAGGCCGTCGGTCATGAACCCGCTAAGCGCGGCCTCCTCCTGCCCGGCCGCGTCGTAGATCTTGGTCCAGAGGTCGACGACGGGCACGCCCTTGGCCGCGCCGAGCTCCTTCGCGGCCGCGGCGTACGTCCGCGTCGTCTCGAAGTCGCGGTCCATCACGTTCCCGCGCTCGGCCTGGCGCACGCCCCATTGGTGGGTGTTCACCAGCGGGGCGGTCATGAGCACGATCCGGGTGTCCGGCGAATGGCGCGGGGAGTCAGGCGAGCGCACGGCGGTGATGAGGTGAGCGAGGTTGGCCTTGTAGCGCTCGAGCGGGACGTGCTGGTCCCGCACGGGAAGCGCGGCGTCGTTCGCGCCGAACCAGATCACGAGCAGGCGGACCTTGGGCAGGTGCTGCTGCTGCTCCTTGGTGGCGAAGACCTGGACGCGGCGAGGGAGGAAGACAGTGAGTGCGTCAAATGGGAGTGTAGCCGGGCGGGGACACGGACCTGGTCGAAGACGGGGAGAATCCAGTCGGTGTTGTAGCCGCTGAAGCCGCGGTTGACCACGTCCATCTTGCGGTTGTATACATCTTCAAAGGGCGAGCGCATTAGGCGATCACTTATCTTCAAGTATATGTAGATCTGGGGCAACGTACGGGCGAGCTGGGCGGCGAACCCATTGAATTCGTACGGGCCTGGGTGAGCGAATCGCCGAGGAGCATGATGCTGTCCTGCACGTACGCCGCCATTGTCTACACAGTGCTGACCATCTCGCTGGCGGGCAGAGTCCGAGTCGTTGAACGCCCCCGCGCTGGGACGACATATGCGATACGGCCTCCGGCCCGCTGGCCACCAGGCGCCGATGGCCCAGTGAGGCTGTGCGCACTGCGCAGGAGCTCCGTCGAGTTCAGGTCGACGCGTCCACCTCAGAGCCCAGTTCAAACTCTGCACCCATGCCTACTGAGAACGCGGCGGAGCACCGCTTGCCCACAGACGTAGTTCCTTCCCACTACGACCTCACTGTATGGACCGACCTCGAAAATCTCAGGTTTGAAGGCATCGTTCATGCCACGTACGCCAGCTTCAATCTCTCTGGTTTCCGCTCGGGTTCTTGACAGGTGATACCTTGCGCAGCCTCCTGGTCAAGAAAGAGACATCGAGCATTGTTCTCAACACCACCAAGCTGGAAATCGGCGATGTATACATCAGCACTCTCACCGACTCTGGGTTAGGAGACCGTCAGGTAGCCCAGAGCCGGTCCTTCGACGACAAACTGGAGCGGGGGATCTTCACCTTTGCTTCCCCTTTCCCACAAGGTTCTAGAGTTCGCATGACTCTTACTTTCAAGGACGATCTTTCGGGCGACATGCTCGGGTACTACCTCTCCAGAGGCGGTGCAGATGGCAAGACGGTCTATGCGCTCACGCAGTTCCAGGTCTGTGCTCTCGTGTCTCGATCTCAATGTCATCAGCTCATGGATGGTTGATTCTTTGGCGCTCAGCCTACCGCAGCACGCAGATCGTTCCCTTGCTGGGACGAGCCGCTCCTCAAGGCGACGGTCTCGGCTACGCTCGTCTCCCGCGTGGGCACGGTCAATCTGAACAACATGCCCGCAGTGTCTGAGGCGCGGTTCCCAGAAGCCAACATCACAGAGCCGTGGATCGAGAAGAAGCTGAAGAGCCTCGCCGACCCGGATGAATGGAAAGTAACGAAGTTCGAGACGACGCCTCCGGTGGAGTGTGCCTTCAGTGTACCGAGGGAACACGTCGCTGACTCGTTTCTCCCGCCCAGATATCTACTTATATCATCGCGTATGCGAACGGGCCATTCGATCACCTGGAAAGCTCTTACACCAGCCCGCTTACTGGAAATACGCGTCCCCTCAGGTTCTATGGTAGGTCTCGGAGCTCTTAGCGTGCCCCTGATTGACGACTTCCCTCGCTTAGCTACCTCTGATAACATTGGGCAAGCGCAGTTCGGCCTAGACATCACACGCACGGTTGTTCCTCTGTACGAGCAAATGTTTGGAATCGAATACCCGCTGCCCAAGCTCGACACTTTAGTGGTACGTACAAGCTGAGTATACGAAAATTCAATTTCTGATCACGTTTGACGCGTGAAGGCCAGCGATTTTGACATGGGTCAGCCGGTGTTTCATGGCTTCATGCTTCCCTTAGCTTACGCGTTTCGCAGGCGCCATGGAGAACTGGGTATCATTCCCAGTTCATCGGAGATAGCCTGCCAGCTAAGCTCTCCGCAGGGGCTGATCACAGGCAGAACCTCTGGGTATCTTCGAGACCCCAATTCGTCCGATGTACGGTCAAAAGTGAGAGTCGCTGGGATGCAGAGCCATGAAATAGCTCACATGTGGTGAGTAATCTAGGATCCGGTGTCGTGTCCGATCACCGTGGTCACGGCCCGCCATTGCGCAGGTTTGGGAACATCACTACCATGGAATGGTGGGATAACTTGTACTTGAACGAAGGTCGGTTTCGGCTCCATGGGTTGCCGAAGCAAGCTGATACTTAAGCATTACCAGGTTTCGCAACCTTCGTGAGTTGATTCCCGATATACTAACCGAACACCGCGAGCTCATCAGAACTAGGTGGGAGAGAACATCATACTTAGTACGTATCACCATCTAATCCGAAAAGCGGAGCACTCACAAGGGTCTTAGACAAGTGCGCAGAAACCTACCAGATGACCACTCTACTCTGACGAGGGTCTAGGGTCTTCCCGGAGTGGAAGCTCGACTCTGCCTTCTTGACGAGCAACTTCTTCCCAGCCGCGAACTCGACGCAAAGCTCTCATCGCACCCTGTCGAGGTCGACTGTCCGGATGCGAACATGATCAACCAGGTTGGTTCTCTCGCGACCGTCTCCGATTCCATCCTCTGACCCTTGGCATAGATCTTTGATCGCCTCTCCTACGCCAAGGCAGCTTCGAGTACGTGCTGCGTTGATCGGGTTGTGTGATGAGATTGAGGCCGGTAAAGTTCTCAGGATGTTATGCAAACATGTTGGAGAGGACTTGTTCATCAAGGGAGTCTCGATCTATCTGAAGAAGCATATGTACGCCAACAGCGTAACAAGAGACCTCTGGGAGGGAATTCAAGAGTCGACCAGTGCGTAACCATCTCTAAACAGAGCGGAATGTACTCGTGAACTTGATTGAAAGACATCGACATCCCGAAGATGATGGATAACTGGGTCAAGAAGGTATGTTAGCTGATAGGGATAAGAACATTGATTTGATGCGTGCTGTCAGATGGGCTACCCGGTAATAACGGTCACTGAAGAGAACGGTGGCATCCGTGTCCGACAGGACAGGTTCCTGGAGACGGGCCCTGCTAGCCCCGAGCACAATGATACCATCTGGTGTGTCTCCATTTCTCATGAAGTTCGAGGAGGGGGTTGACCATACGCGTTCTAGGACCGTCCCGCTCAACCTCCTCACTGTTTCCGGCAATAACGAAGTGGAGATTGAGAGAATGCTACTAGAGGGGCGCGAGAAGTATATCGCGTTGGATACGAGCAAGGCTTTCAAGCTTAACGCAGACATGACAGGCTTCTGTGAGCTGTTTCTCGATGTGTTGCGCCGCGCGGAGATGACCTCAATACTCCTACTGAACAGATGTGACTGCATACTCAGAAGGGCGCCTCACAAAGCTCGGGGAGCAGATGGCTTCGAAGGCTTCTCCCTTCTCTCTATCAGACAAGATCGGGGTGGTTTGCGATGCACTCGCTCTGGCAAAAGCTGGCTACTCGTCTCTCGGGGGCTCTCTGAGCGTCATCGTCGGTCTCAGGAACGAGAAGGAGTGTACGTACCGGTTTGCTTTCCGAGATCCAAGTACTGACGATCTCTTTGAGCTTAGACCTCATCTGGAACGCCGTCTCGCTCAGCCTCTCAGAGATCGTGTCTACATGGTGGGAGCACCCGAAGATTGTCGAGAAACTTGACGCCCTCCGCTTGGTAGGTCTCTCTGTACGCATGCATTTCTGTTCCCTCAACACCGTCACAAAGGAACTTTTCGTACCGATCGTTCGGGAGCTCGGGTTCGATGGCTCCGATGAAGACTCCTACGACGTGCGGCAGCTGCGCACCATCGCCATCGAGCAAGCTGCGGCCGCAGGTGATCCCTCGTGCGTTTTCTCCACATTCACACTTTCTCTGTGACTCAAGTCGATCTGTGTATCATATAGGGTCACGGCGGAGCTGAAGAAGCGCTTCGCTCACTTCCTCGAAACTGGCGACGACTCGCAGATCTCGAGCGACCTCCTCGCCGTCACCTTCGCCACGGTGCGTATCCCCCTTACAGCCCGAACGCCGCGAGTGTCACCATCTGACGAGGCCATTGCCCCTCTCTTGAAGGCCGTCAAAGAAGGTGGCCAGGCCGAGTGGGACGTCGTACGGAACATCTGTGGCAAGGCGCGGACTCCGGCGCACGGCACTGCGGCGATGCGCGCGCTGGGCGCGACGCAGGACATGGCGCGCGCGACCGCGACGTTCGAGTACCTCATGACTGAGGCGCGGAACCAGGACGTGATCTACTACGTCTGGGGGCTGCTAATAAACCGGCGCACCCGGCGGTTCCAGGCGGAGTCGTTCAAGGCGCACTACCCGGAGGCGAGTCAAATTTGCGTCGGGCGGCGGACGGCTTGAATCTGACGGTGGCTTTGGTTGCAGTTCGAGAAGCGCTTCGCTGGGAACTTCCAGACGTTCATCGGGCTGTTCGAGGTGAGCGAGACGGTGTCCTCTGTGAGATGGTTCTCACTGCCGACGGGTTTCAGGCTGTCTTCGACGGGCTCTCGTCTGAAAGGGACTACGAAGAGACTGCGGCCTTCTTCAAGGTGCTGCTCCTCTTTTTTTTATGCTGTGATCCACTGACGCTGTGCTACAGGACAAGGACACGGCGAAGTTCGATATGTCGCTCAATCAAACACTGGACGCTATCAGGTCTCGTGGCGCCTGGGTAGAGGTTCGTTTCTCAGCGCCGCACCGCCCGATTCGGGCTTATGAATGCTTTATCTACAGCGATCAACGAAGGAGCTCGAAGCTTGGTTGGAACGGCAATGATGGAATGTGGAGATTGAAGAATATTCTGTATGCGCTAGTCCCGTCGCACACATGACATGCGTCTGTGGTGGGGGGTTAGGTTGTATTAATAAGTCCAGTGAGACGTGTACTCGATGATAGACTCCAAGTGGGTCGGGCTCGCCGGGGGATTTGAGCGCTAGGAGTCTGTGACAAGCAAGTATCATCACAGGTCACCAGATACCGTGACATGGGCTGCTGCAGGGCATCATTGCATCGCGCGCAGGCTGCCAAGCCTTGTGCCGCAACCAAGTTGTGCTGGAGTTGCACACCAAATGTACTGGGTGGATCGCCGCAGCCTCTTCGAGTCTCATCGTTTCGTCCTGCGGTCACGACTCAAACCCTCGTGGAAGAAGGATCACTCTGTCCATTCCCTCCACGACTCGTCGGAGGACCGTCTCTCATTAATAATTATGTGAGTTCATCTTCATGTGTGTGGCACCCACCTAAAAAACTTCTGCCAGATTTCCATGTCCCGGCTCATCGACGCCCGTTGCATCCCAGACGGGACGCTGATGATGATCAACAGGGTCCAGACGGCTTCAGAGGAGGTCCGGACTCATTGCCACGTATTTCTCCTCTGAATCTCTGCGCAATGACCCATTGTGCCCATTCTGGACATCGTTGTCGATCCCGCTGAACCAATGTATTGTTTCTTGGTGATGCCACACCGCAGATGGATTGACAGTCCACCACTTGACACAATTGGAAGCATTCTCAACCATGTTTGTCGACTTATGCGACAGGCGTCTCATACTCGCCACCGTTACGCCTACGTCATTCTTGCCCAAGCTGACGGCTCTCGCTCTGCAGGGATTGGTGTTATTCCACTCCCACAATATCACTGATTGATAAGGAATTGCTCCAGACACCCCCTTTGAGCTTACAACAGGGATTGCACATACAAACACATGCGACCGCCATGGATCTCAAGAGTTTCCATCCTGGTCTGGATCAATGACTTCCGGACAACATCATGAACTACGTACTACTTCACCGACTTCAGCATTTCTACGCCTTTGCGCCCGATGATGAGAACATGGATGGCCGGAACGATGAGTTACCTGAAATTTCCAATGTCGTCTTGTACAACCCTTCTAGAGCAGATATTTTCATTCTCGGCAATATGTTTCGAAAAGAGATCACACTGGAGGTGCGACCGTTTGTATTGCTGTGTCGGTGGCAGAGGCTGACGAAACCCGATAGACCGCGACGCAGGGACCCGCCAATGGTTCAACCCCGTCCGGAGGGGCGCCGGACTGAGGCTGGCAGAGGCTTTCGAAGTGATCGATCGAGGCACCGTGTCTGAAGCACGAGTCGTCCTTGACGCTGTTTCGCTGGTAAGTGTAGAGGTTTTTTACACTACACTTCGAGGCTAAATGTGTTTGTGGACAAGTCTACAATGCCATCTTCTGGTTTACCCGCGAGATGAGGTCGATGTACTGGATTGCACACCACTAGCTACGCTAGAGTCGACTGCTAGAGACTGCTACTTGGCTTCTCGCTATCTAAGGGGTGCTATCACGACAGCTTGACGCACAATCCTGCTGCTCCTGGTGGGTCTGGCGGGACTGCTGACGAGTGATTTGAAACGGCGAGGACCGGCGAGTGCCTGTGTGGATTCTGTGGACGCGAGCGGGTGATGGTTGCGACGAAAATCCGTCAAAGACCAGGGGCAAGGGAGGATCGCAGCTGGGGCTGTTCTGCCACCGCCCCACGCGGGAGCACTGATGGCGTCCGTAGCGCCTCTTCAAGTTCAATCGATCCTCGCCTTCCTCCTCCTTGTCTCTCCCCTCGCCCTCCTCTCCCCGACCCCCCCTTCCGCCCGCCCGCCATGCAGCGCCACTCCTTCACTGCGCTCAACTCCACCTTCGTCGTCGACTCCGAGTACCAGTTCGTCAAGGAGCTCGGCCAGGGTGCGTACGGCTGCGTGGTGTCTGCAAAGCATCGCCGCTCTGGAGAGGGGTGCGCCATCAAGAAGATTACCAACATCAACACTAAAGTATACCACTTTTGCGCGTTGCTCTTTTCCTCCCTCATCTCTCCCCATTATCCAGAGAATCTTGACCAAGCGATGCCTGCGCGAGATCAAGTAACTGCCTTCCGCTCGCACGACCCATCCCGTGCTTACTCTCCATTAGGCTCCTCCATCACTTCCGTGGTCACAAGAACGTACGTCTTTTGTGGTTCCTGCATATGTTCATGCATTGAATTTTCCATGTCAGATCACTTGTCTGTATGATATGGATATCGTCTTCCATCCAGACGGCAACTTCGACGAAGTCTACCTCTACGTGCGTCGTCACCTCTTCGCGTGATCGGAGTGCATCCTCATCATCCCAACAGGAAGAGCTCATGGAGGCCGACCTGCACGCCATCATCCGCTCCCAGCAACCTCTCTCCGATGCCCACTTCCAGTCCTTCATCTACCAGACTCTATGCGGTCTCAAGTACATCCACTCCGCTAACGTCCTTCACCGTGATCTCAAGCCCGGTAACCTTCTCGTCAATGCCGACTGTGAGCTCAAGATCTGTGACTTTGGCCTCGCCCGTGGCTACAGCCCTGGCGGTGGCAGTAACAACACCCGAGGCGCCGCGAACCAAGGCTTCATGACCGAATACGTCGCTACTCGTTGGTACCGTGCCCCCGAAATCATGCTGAGCTTCGCGAACTACGTGAGTGCTATGGCATTAACAGGGTGCTGACGAGACGTTGACGCTCTTCCCCGATAGGGCCCCGCTATCGATGTCTGGTCCGTTGGTTGTATCCTCGCTGAGCTGCTGGCCGGAAAGCCCATCTTCAAGGGCAGGGAGTGAGTCCATATCTAGCCGAATGTGAAGGTTTCGCTTAACCTGCAATCGCAGCTACGTCGATCAACTCAACCAGATCCTCCACTACCTGGGCACGCCCTCGGAAGATACCCTTCGTCGGGTCGGTTCTCCTCGTGTAAGCAGACGGTAGCTCGTTTCGCGCGCAAATGATTCACCCCTCGTCTGCACAGGCCCAGGACTACATCCGCTCCCTCCCTATCAAGCCTCGCGTCCCCTTCGCCACCCTCTTCCCCCGTGCCAACCCACTCGCCATCGATCTTCTCTCTCAGCTCCTCCACTTCGACCCGGCCAAGCGTATTACGTGCGAGCAAGCCTTGAACCACCCCTACCTCGCCGTATGGCATGACCCTGCTGACGAGCCTGTGTGCGCCTCGGTTAGTATCCTATAATAATAATACTTCCGGGGGGAAACTGACAATCGCTTAAACCATCTTAGTCATTCGACTTCGGCTTCGAAGAGGAGGACTCGATCGAAGGCATGAAGCGCTTGATTGTGGAGGAGGTGCATGCCTTCCGAGCGGAGGTGCGCGCCCAGGCGCGTGCTTCTGGGCAGATTCGCAGGCAGGAAAGGTGCGTGGTCCCTGCGTTGACGAATGCTGGTATCGTCTGACCATCTCCGACAGCCTCCCGGTGCCCTCGCGGGATGAGATTCTCAACTCTCCCGTGGATCAGACGCCTGGGAACGGCGCGACGTCGCACTACACGGGTGCGGCGGGCGATGCGCGCCCAGGTAGCCCCATCATGGACGACCCCAGCGCAGAGCTTGAGCGCGAGCTCGCAGGCACCCACATCGCGCGGAGGTAAAAGGCTTAGCGGTGGCCCATGAAACTTGAGCGATGGCCTGGGTGCTGTTGACTGCGTTGTGACCGCCTTTGAATAGCCGAGAAGTTGTACAATGTGCTTTGTAGAGTAGACGTATATACCTTGTGGAGTAATTTATTGCGGAGGCGGTGGCCCTTGCGCCTTTATGTATTCTTGCACTCTCCGCCGAACGGGCACCGGGCCGGGACACGGGGGGTGGCAGGACGCGTCGAGCAGCGCCCTCGACTCAGCGCCTGGTTCCCTCCACCGTCTGGGGCGACGTCCAGCCCTCATTCCGACAATGGCCAGCGCCGCTGCGCCTCCTCTGCCCGACCTGCGCCGTCTGGCAACGCTGCCAGAGATCCTCACCGCCCTCTCCACGCTCCAGTCCCGCGAGTCTGACCTCACCACCTCGCTCTCCGACCTGCTCTCCGCTTACGAGCCCATCTCCGAGTCCCTCGCCAGTCTGCAGTCACTGGCCCCGCAACTCGATCTCATCGCAGAGGAAACGCACCTTCTGGACTGCACCGTTTCGTACACCGCGCGCACCGCCCAAGATGTCGGCGGCCGCGTCCAGCTGCTGGACGAGGAGATGAAGCGAGTGCGCGAGGCCTCAGAACGGGTGGGGCAGATCGTCGAGCTCAAGGTGCGTCGCCCGCCCGTGCAGTCCAGCCCGAGTCCGACTACTCTGGCAGTCCTCTCTGGCCGCGCTGCACGCCTCCGTCGAGGAGCACGACTGGGAATCCGCCACGCGCCACTGCGCCCGGGCGATGTCCCTCCCGCTCGACGTGATCTCGGGCCCGTTCGCGGAGACGGCGGTGGTGCGTCCCCTCCCCTCCTCCCTGCGCGCAGCGACGCCCCGTTCCGACCGCCCGAGGGCCCCTCCGTCCGCCAGCCGACGCCAGAGAGCCACCTGCCGCCCGCGCAGACGCTGCAGGCCGCCCGCGAGCACCTCCTCGCCGTCTTCCGGCGCGAGTTCGAGCGGGCGTCCGCGGCGCGCGACGCGGCGGCCACGAGCCGGTTCTTCAAGCTCTTCCCCGCGATCGGCTGGGAGGCCGAGGGCCTGCAGGCGTACGCCTCGTTCGTCGTCGAGCTCGTCAAGGTCCGCGCGCCGCCGTCCGCGAAGAGTGCGTGCCTCCCTGCGTGTTCGCTGGTCCATCGTCGGGCTGACCGGGGCCGCCGCAGCGTCGTCGCCGCTGTACTACATCACCGCGCTCACCGCGCTCTTCGAGAGCATCGCGATGATCGTGGACCAGCACCAGCCGGTGGTGGAAAAGTACTACGGGACGGGCAAGATGGGCTCCGTGCTCGAGCGCCTGCTCCGCGAGGCGGACCGCGTCGTCGCGGACCTGCTCGAGGGGTGGGAGGAAGAGCGGGCGATGAAGCGCAAGGTGAGCACCGCCGTCTATCCGTCGTGCACGCGGAGCTGCTGACGGGATATTTGGGGGGCCCCCACCAGCTGTCGGACATCTCCACCGCGCCCCCGCTCACGGCGTCGGTGCAGCGGCAGGCGTCCGCGGCGGCTGCGGCGGCGGCGGCGGTGGACGACGACGACGACTTGGTGGACCCGCGCGAGATCGACAAGGTGCTAACGGAGGCGGCGGGCATGGGGGGTCGGTGGGGGCTGTTCCGTAAGTTCATGCACGACAGACTGAAGGTGGCGTGCCGATCTCACTTTGCTCGCGCGCACCACATCGTTGACCGAGGTTGTAGGACGAGTCGGACGGCGAGAACCAGGACGGCTACGGGCCTTCTGCCCCCCTCCGTGAGCAGCCGCAGAGCTCGTCGCCCGCGCCGCCCGCGCCTGACGGGGGTTCAGCGAACGGCGGGCAAGCACTGGACGAGTCGAAGTCTCACAAGGCCATCGAGAACATGCTGCTCACCTACTATACGCCGATGGAGGTGTGGTATGCCCGCTCTGTGATCGAGAAGGTCTGTGTTTTGTCGTTTCACAGGCCCTTGCTGACGGTGCCCCATAGGCTCACCGACTATCGTCACACGACTTTACCCAAGTGCCGGTGACTACCACCACTCCTGATGACGCCTTCTATATCTTGAAAACCGTGCTCGCCAGGATGCTCACGACGGCTTCTCTTGCCACAGTTCAGCGTACTTCTGAGTCCTTACGAGACGTGATGGATAAGGACTACGCCCGGGTCATCAAGCACAAGCTAGACAGCGTGTACAAGGGCGGGACTGCTGGGCCTGGTGCTCGGGGCGACAAGGTGGAACGCGAGAATAGGCAGTCGTTCATTGTGGGTCACACAGCGTCGTCCTCGACCACGCTCGCTGAATGGCGCGCAGATTTTATTGAACGATCTGGACGTCTCCTCGTCACATATGGAAAGGCTCATCAAGGACATCCAGTCATCGACCCTGATACCACAGCACTTTATGGACATGGAGGCTGCGAAGGTGAAGGACAGTCTGGCGTTGTTCCTCAATCTTGTTCCCAAATACCGGTCAACGCTGAGGGTGAGTATGGCTCCGCTGATCTTGCGGGATGGCACGGTGGCTGATGAAACGTCGTAGGCCGGTGTCGAGCAACTTTTCAACCAGCTGCTGCGCCCAGACTGCGGACATTCATTCCTGACATCTACAAAGACGTCTCGTACATCCTAGACGATGACGGCTACGCGGCTGCGGAGTTGTCGGACACTGTCCGCAAACGGTTCATCAAAGCCTGGGAGGCTCTAATCGATGGATACAAGGTGGGTGTCTTGGGCAAAGTGCTATCTCGACGACTCATTGCCGCTGCAGGACTTCTTTACAGAGAACAATTTCCGCCTTTTCTTTGGACTCGCGCTCGACGTGCTTGTTCGACCATGGGAGAAGTTCGTGGCAACCCTGAAGTACAGCGAAGTACGTGGCTATTTTGGAACATACGATTTGAGTGTTTACAGGACCGCAGTTGGGTGCAATCCGATTCGACCATGACCTACGAGCCATCATGGCCTACCTTTCATCCCAAACTGTATTTGGCGACATCCGAGAGAAGTTTGTCAGGTTGCAGCAGATAGGAACGGTGCTCAACCTGGACTCGGTGAGTGCCTTCGTCGTCTGGTGAAGCAATGAAGCGATTCTGACCGTCTTGCAACGCAGGAGGAGGACGTGGACGAGTTCTACAACGGCTCTGGGATCTCCTGGCAACTGAGCGAGCAGGAGGCACGATCCGTAGCAAATTTGAGGGTATAATTCAAAGGACCATGTAGACTAGCTTACACTCGTATCCCACCTCTATTGCTGGACGGCCTCTATCCTCTCCGGAGCGCATCGAGTCGGGCTTGCAGCGCATCCTCATCCGACATATCGTCTCCCCCAGCAGTACCTCCGCCGTTTGATGCCGCTGGCCCACTGGCGGGTGCGCCAACGGCTACGGCTTGCCTCGGCTCGAGCAGAGGCGAAGCAACAGCCAGCCCATTGGGAGCTTCGGACAGCTGGGCGACCACAACTTGAGAACGCAGAGAACGATTCTTAGTCGGGCACGTACCTGCTGCGAGAGATCGACACCGATCTCGTCCAGGACCTGCTTGAGGATCTTGTCGCCCTCTTCCTCCTCGTCCTCGAGGTCGTCGTCCATGACGTCGTCCACCGCGTCTGACATCATCTCCTCCTTCATGTCCATCGTCGCGCTCTCCCGCTCGAACTCCATCATGATGCGTTGGATCTGGGGCAGGTTGAGCCCCTTGTTCATCGCGCCCATGGCCTGGAGGAGGGGTCAGGAAGCGCAATCAAAGCGGGCGGGGGCAGCGAGCGAGGACGCACACGAGTGGCGCCGCGCATGGCCTCGGCCATCTGCTGGTTGCTCCGGAGGGTCTGTATCCGGAGGCCGACGGCCTGGAGCTGGGTGCGCATCTGGTAGAACTTCTGGACGTATCGGCGGGTGCGGACGAGGTCCTTGGCCATCACCTTGCACGCGTTCTGTGGGGGCGAGATGGGGCGGCTCAGCAGCGGGCGGACGGGCGGGCGGACGAGAGGGCGAGACAGACCATCTGGCCGGACTTTGCGCTCTTCTTGATGTCCATGATGAGCTTCTTCTCCTGCTGCTCGAGCTTGGTGCGCTCGCGGTCGAGCTCGCGCTGCGCCTTGGCGAGCGCGCGCTGGTGCTGGCGGAGCCGCTCCGCGGGGGTCACCGTCCGGCCGAAGAGGGTTTCCTGCGTGGAGAGGTGAGCAGAGGCTGGCGGAAGAGCTGGGTGGTGCGCACGATGATGTTCATGGGGCAAGGATCGTGGTGGAGGGAGAGAGCAGGGAGCGCATGGACGACTCCGGCGAGGTTGAGGCGCGCAGACGGCCCGTCGCGCCTGCTGCGCCCCGCGCGCATCCTCCCACTTGGCCAGCTACGGCGATGTCCTCCTCGTCTGGGCTCCCCGCGGTCGGCGCCCACTGCGCCCTCGCCGCCTGCAATCTCAACGACTTCCTCCCCATCCGCTGCCAGTGCGCCGCGCTCTTCTGCGCCGCCCACATCGCCCCCGACGCCCACGCGTGCCCGCTGCTCGCCGCCACCCCGCGCGGCGACCAGTCCGAAAGCTTCAAGCTCGAGCGGTGCGCCGCGGCGGCGTGCACGAAGCCCAGCCTCGAGTCCTTCGTCGCCCGCTCCGCCGCGGTCGAGGGGCGAGTGCCGGCGCTGTGCCCGGGGTGCGGGCGTGCGTTCTGCGCCGAGTACGTCGCCCGCTCCGCTGCCCCCTGGGCTCGTGCTCACGCTGCGCACGCAGGCACCGCGAACCCGCCGCGCACGCTTGCGCTCCGCCACCGCCAGACCCCGCCGCGCCTCCCGCCCCGGTCAAGAACGCAGCGGCGAAGGCGCTCCTGGCGGCGCACTTCGGCACACCGGCCTCTCGCGATCGGGCGGGGTCCAAGCCAGCCGCGGCGGGCTCTGCGCGGGCGCAGGAGGCGAAGCGCAAGGTGGCCGCGATGAAGATGCGACAGCAGGCCAAGGCGGGAGACCCGAAGGATGCAGCTGCGTCCGTCGCCGTCGACCAGCGGTTGCACGTCCGCGTCGCACAGGCGGGGCAGCCAGCGACGGAGCGCGTCTTCTGGTTCCGAAAGGTCTCGTCTTCGTCCGATCCCCGCTCCCACTCTCATGGACATCCTCGGCAGGGCTTGGTTGCCGGCAGGGCACTCGACATGCTCGCCACCCACTTCCGGATGACCATCAGCGACTCCCAGGTGGGCGGTCATCGTGGGTCGCGCCCTTCACTCTGCTCATTCGTCCGACAGCCTCTCAGACTGCTGCTCACCGACAACGGCGCAGATGGCGCCGCTCTGCAGAACGATCGGCCACTTGAAGAGCAGATCTCCGACGGTTCGACCCTCGTACTGAGCAGGTAATGCACACTAGCACCAGGCGCAGCCTCCGCTTCCAGATGAGAGCGAGTCGTAAATTACCATTACATTCAGTCCCATAGCACATAATATGCAGAATCAAACACGTATGGACATGACATGGACATCTAGAAGAGACAGCTATGCTACCAGAGCCGCAAGTCTCCTCAGGTGGGGGACGTTGAGGTATGCGGGGACGTAAGTCTCCAGCCCAGAAACCTCCCGTGGAAGCGGGAGCTCGTACGGCCCGACTTCCTCGGTTTCTGGTGCGAGAAGCAGGTGGTCGTTGCGGTCGTTGGGGGAGACGCGCGATGCGACGACACGGAGAATCTCGGGGGAGATCGGTGTCTGCAGGAGAAGAAGAGTCGTTGAGAGATCTCGCACAGGGACGACCGAGGAAGAGAGCGACGTACCTCGTAGTCGGCAACGTAGTAGTTGGTACACATGCGCTGGATTTGAGTCGGCGTCAGCATCCAGCAGACGTCGTAGATGATCTCCAGATCCGCCGGCGTTGACTTCTTGAGCTGGAGAAGCTTCGTCGCCTGCATGAGGTGCTCCAGCTGCAATGTCCCCTCTGGCATGTCGTGGGACTTGCACCATTCTTCTATACGAGTGATGTTGTACTGGATCTGCATGGCTGCACGGAGCGGTCGGCGACAAGTACGTGCAAAGCAAGCGATGATGCATACCTCGCTTCCATGACGAGAAGTTACGCCTCATGAGAAGGTCGTTGAAGCTCGTGACGCCGATGAGCTTGAGCAGCTCCGTGATGACTTGCTGCACCACCGTCTCCTCCATGTAGTAGCTCTTCAGACTCCTCCACACCTTGTTGAGCAGGTTGAGGATGTCGTCCATGCTGTACGCCGGTTGTGTGTTGGAGTTGAGCAGGCGGTTGAACAGGCGGCCACCGCCGTCGGTCGTCGTGAAGCCCGGTAATGACTGGCTCTCGATGAGCGCGGGAATAACCATCTTCGACAGCCGCTTCTTGGTCTCGAGCATCCATGTGTGGTAGATGTTGTACTCGAGACTGTCGAGGTCGTGTTTGACAACCGAGACGAGACGCTCGTAGTCCGGCCATTCGAACGGCCGGACGGCGTTCTCCTCACCGGGGCCGATGCCTTGCAGCATGTCGCTCTCTGCGACGCAGATGAAGGAAAGCATCTCGTGCACGTTCGACAGCCAGAAGATGCCAGGGATGATCGCGTCTTCGCTGGTGAAGGACTGAACCATTGGTCAGCATATATTATGAATGCGTTCTCGATAGCGACTTACCATGACGTGAGATTGGATGGTCTGCATGACGTTCGCGAGGAACCGCTCGCTCTCGGGGATAAGGCCGTACTTCCACATCTCGTTCGTGATGAGTGAGATAAGGTTCGCAGGGAACAAGATCTCCTTGACCGCCGCCGGGCTCGTCAAGCTCGGTGCAGGGATCTTGAGGCCACGGACGAGGCCGTCCAGGACGTCCTCGTCGAGGCGCTTGATGTCTTGCATCAACCTGATCTTCTCCTCCGCCGGGTCGTCGAACATGCTCGACCGGTCCAACACGCGGAACTGTGGCAGGCCATCCTCGCCGTTGTACGCGACCGAAACCGCACGGGGGTTGGCGTTCTGGCTCCGCTTCGCGTTGAACATGAGCTCGTCCGCGGACGTGCGATGGTCCGAGGGGCTGATTGCGTACACACCCGCGGAGCTGTGCCGCCTTTGGTGGCTGCGGTTGAGATTCGCGAGCTGGCCGTTGGTCGCAGCGGCGGGGGCCTCGGCGAGACGGAGGACGGGAGCGAAGGTTGGCGACGTCGGCTCCGCGCGCACCCCACGAGTGAGCGCGTTGAGCGCGGTGGCACGGTTGAGCTGCTCACGGAGGCTGCTGACCTCGGTCTTGAGGGTCTGAATGACGGAGCTGTCGTCCGCATTCCGCACGGGCTGCGAGTCCATAAGCTTCTGCTGGGTCTCCAGCTGGGAGGCTTGCTGGGCGAGCTCTTCGGTCAGCTTCTGAATCGCGGCCTCCTTCTCCGCGGCCTTGGTGATGGCTTCCTCGAGCTTCCTCTCGACATCCTCCTTGGTGCGCAAAAGCTGCTGGCTCCGAGAGACCTCTTCCTGCACCCCGTTGAGCTGCTCCTGGATCTGACGAGCACGAGCATCTGACTCTTCGTGGCGGGAGACGGCTTGGAGGAGTTGAGCCTCGAGAGTGAGGACCTTGTTCTGCAGTTCCTTCTTCTCTTCGGTGCGCTTCTGGAGGTTTTGAGTAAGCTCGACAACCTTGTTCTCAAGGCGGTACGAGATCTCCTTGAACTTAGACACCGAGCGAGCCTCAGCTTTGAGTGACTTAAGCTCCTTGCGGGCGAGCCTCCTGCGAATGCACGACTGGATGAGGATAACGTTCTTGACATCCTTGTTGAATGACCGGCGTGAAAGGCTAAAAGTATGTTCAGCAAGCTGTAAGGGCAAAAGAGGCTGAAGAACTCACAGGCCGCGGAAGAGGCTCTGCAGGGTGACGACGGCGAAGGTACGCTTTGAATCCTTGAACAACCGACGCCCGAGAGCTCCTCTTGCCCCTACAGACACCGTGAGTAGACACCCTGCACAGAATGAGATGGATACGTACGTGCTTGCAGAGAAACGACAGACATGCGAATGGCGAGGAAACGCTTGCGCTGGAGATACCGGCGGATACCACGCTGCAACCGAATGGCGGCGACGTCCTTACGGATTCTGTTCACCAACCGTGTGGCCATGATACCGCGCCACCATGTCTGGATCTTAATGGTAGCCTCGCGGAGCTGTTTGTATTTCTTGACGGCCATCTTTCGTCTCATGTTCTTCTGCACAATGGTGACGAGCGAGTTCAGACGGTTGGAACGGAGGGATTCGAGAGCAGCGAGCATGCCGGCACGGAAGAAGATCTTGGTTAGGCCAGGCTGGTACTTGTCCGGGTCGTTGATCGTCTTCTCGAGAATGCGAGCGCAGAGAGGCTTGAGCTCGAGGTTCTTGATCATCGGCTCCCACTCGGACGAGTGCACAAGCATATAGTACCTGCACTCAATCACTGAGCAGTAGTATCCAACTGTGTGAGGACTGTACTCACCGTTCGGCGAACTCCTCATATGTCCAACGCGAGGGGTAACCGGCACAACTGATTCGAATAGTCTCCAAGACACCACAAGCACGGAGCTGTCCGAGTACCTGCTGAGGCGTGAACTCCCAAGCACGCTTCTGCTCATTGGGCTTGATACAACGAATGTAGTGGACGTTGGTAACATTGAGGGTCTCCATCAGGCTGACCAAAGATGCCTTGAAGATCGACGCCTGAGTAGGCTTCTTCGTTACACCAGGCCGCTTGGGTCCCGATGAAGCAGCAGCACCACCAGACATAATCGAGACACGTCCCGGGTCAGGGATGACAGAGGCACGACGGTTGGTAGAGCTTGCAGAATCAGAAACCGTGGGCGAGGGTGGCGCAGCATCCGCAGGCTTCGTCGCTGCGAAGGCAGCGTCGAGCACCTCCTTCAAGAATGTGTTCTTGGTTGCCTGCAGGAGCGCCATGTGCTCGTCCGGAACGGTATCTCTGTTCTTCTCCAAGAAGCCCTCCACCTCGTACGTGACATCCAAAGCGTAGTGAGCGATAGTGAAAGCGGAGTTGCCGAAACGGGGCTTCTTGAACACTTTCGCATGTTCGGGCTTTGTGAGCTGGCTGTTCAACTTCTGCAGGAACGACTGGTCTGTGCCGGCAGGCAAACGAGATTCTTCATCCAGGAGCGCCATTACACCAAGTTTGCCTTCGATGACATCGATACAAGGTTGGTTGTCCGAGAAGTCGATGAACGTCCAGTTGATCTTTTCTCTCACGTATTCTTCTTGCTCAAGTTTGAAGACGTGTTGGTTGAACTGTCAATCTCGTCAGTACACCGGTCAGCGAAGAGTCGAACATCGGCATCTATATACCTCTTGCTGCAGCTTCTCGTTAGCGTAGTTGATGCTGAATTGTTCGAACGAGTTCTGGGAGCTGCGCGTCAGCCATGCGTCAGGAAACTGCCCAACTCTACTGACCTTCTTGAAGTGTTCGAAACCGTAAATATCCAGCACACCGATGAACATCTCCGCCCGGCTTGCGGCCTCGCCGTTCTCGCCCGCCAAACTTTCGTTGAGGACGGCGACCACCCACTCGAAGAGGCATGCATACACGAACTTGGCCACGGAGTCCCGCACCACAGTGGCCTGCGCACCGTTGAGCGAAGTGACGATCTTCTCGGAGCGCGTGGTGATCTGCTTCTTGATCGTCCACTTCTTGAACTCCGCCAGCGGCACACCGAGGAAGCGAGTGGATAGCTGTAGCGCCGGGTCGGCGTCGTCGATGGTGGCATCGTTCCGAGACTGAGTAACCTTGATGTTGCCGAGGTGGAGAAGAGAGGAGAGGAGCTTGAAGACGGCCCACTGCTTCTCGACCGAAATACCAATCGTGGATAGCGCCGTCTGAGTTTGCCTAAACTCTTCCGCGTCATCGACACCAGGGATTGGTGTTGACGATGGTCCACCTTGACAGAGGTATTGGAATTTGGAGACATCCGTGTCCAGGCCAAAATCTTTCCGCTCCTTCAGTGGCGCACCGGCGCACAGTTGATAGAAAATGTGGTAGTTGCGTTCCGTCATCGGCTGGAAGACTACCCGGGAGCGTTCCAGGAGATATGTCCGAATCCGGGCACCAACAATCTCTTGTTCGCCGTCGAACAGGATCTACAGAGACATCAACACGCTAACCTGGCGAGCGACATCTAATCACGCACCTGGATGTACTTTCCGAAACGTGACGAGTTGTCATTACGAGTCGTCTTCGCGTTTCCAAAGGCTTCCAAGACCGGATTAGTGGCCAGGATCTGCCGTTCCACCTCACTAGACTCGTCCAGGGAAGCCTTAGCCTTGACCTTGACTTTCGCATTGGGCGGGTTGACAGAGGCGATATAACGCATGATGAACTTGGCCTACGGAGACATGAACACCGTGACAATCAGCGAAGAAAGGATCTAATTACCGATTCGGTCTTTCCAGCACCACTAGAATATGATGAGGATGCATGCGGATGATAGTGTGTAGAAAACGGCGTACCTCTCCCCCGAAACGATGATTGTCTGACCAGTACCATCTCTGGTCATGGCGGTGTAGGCGTCCTCCGCGATGGCGAACAAGTGGGGCTCAAGCTCTCCTCTTCGACGGCCATTATATGCTTGGATGACCTCCGGGCCATAGAGGGCGACACGTTGGAAGGGGTTGACTGCGATGAGAACTATACCGGAGTACGTGTAGATACTATGTTGAGCGTAACGATTGCGGATAGTGTGAAGGACTGCCCGGTTATATCAAACAGCGTGTCAGAAGCGCAGAGAGGACGATGCGATGGAGTATGCGCACCTGAAGGCTCGTTCAAATGAGAGAGGGTTGCAAGGTCATCGGCAGTCTCGAGCAAGGGAGGATTCCGAAGTGGTGGAAGGTCCTCCTTTCCGTCCTTGATGGCCTTTACGGTGGTATCGATTTTGATTTCCTAGCACGGGAAGAAGCGGGGGGTGAGCGCGGGCGAGGGCGGGCGTGGCGGACGGCGGGGGCACCTTTCCGCGTTCGTCGGTAAAGACGAGCTTGACGGCCTCATCTGTTTTGGTATTGGAGATAACCTCGGCGGAGATCCAGCCGAGCTCCTTGTCGGGGAACCATACCCTGGTTCCCTTGCTGTATATGATTTCGGCCATGGAGGCGTGGGGGGCCGGGGGGAGGGGAGGGGCGTAACAAGTCGTCAGCGAGGTTGTCTTGACCAGTCCCCATCCGAGCACCGTTGCCCCCATCCAGTCACACCTGATCGCTGTGACTGTCGGTCACGCCACGCTCTTGCTGCACCCACACGTTCCGCACTGCGCTGGCCAATGCATCGATCCATGCACACTTGCAAGTTGCGGAATACACGTCGTCCTCCCGCGTTCTGATTCTCTCCGAGTCCGCAGGGCGACGAGGGCAAAGGCGTGACAGCCACGTGGGCGTTCTTCCGCGCGGGCGTCTCGCAGGGGCAGTGGAGGCGCGGGCTGGAGTCTGCCCGCGCTGATCTCCCTGCCCTCAGCACATCCCTGCCAAAGCCTCCCACTCTGCACTCCCGCTCCAGCTCGATTCTTGATGCACGACGGTCGCTGAGCGAGCTACCCCACACCCTCTAAGTTTCCCTGCTGCGCCTTCTCATCCATCCCGATATTCTCGGCCCCGCCCACCATGTCTACCGCGGTCGTCAAGTCCACCACTGTCGTCTTTAACGGCCAAAAGGTGCGTGCATACGGATCGCCTTTGTTTCTGCCCTTCTCATGTTACGACCGCAGCGCACCAAGATCCTGACGCGTCAACATCTCCGCAGAGTGAGTGCCCTTTCTGCCCAGGACCCTCCTGTGCTTCAACTCTGCCCCAGTACTCTTGGCTCCCAGATGTCTTTCGTCTCAAAGGAAGCGTACGTCCTTGTGTGTTCTTCCCCGTCTATTATTTCCTGATGTCGCGCAGATCATCCCGCGCATCCTTGGCCCAGTCTTAACGGTCACCATCTTTTCCTCTGGCGCTGCCTACGCCTGGCACTCTGGGACAGACATCTCTCTGAGCAACTCGATTGTGCCGCTTCTATCTGTGGTCGTGAGTGTCTTTCTCGTCTGTAAAGCAGACGCTTGATGAGCCATCGATAGGTTGGCTTGATTCTGGTGTTCAGGTATGTCGTGTGATTAATAATATATCGGTGGACTGCTTACCCCCCAGTCTCACTTCCACCTGGCAGGAACGGGTGAGTGCCTGCACTGTTGTGTGCATTGCATCATCATCGCTCATCTCACGACAGAACCTCTTATGATCGGTACTACGAGGGACGTAAAGACTTCGGAACCATGGTAGCTCACGTACGCTCTCTCTCTCTTCACACCGACACCCCCCTTTGATCACCACCCTTAGGCACGTAATCTCTCCCGTCTCATTTGGATCAACGTTTGTGTATCCCCACCCGACGAGGCCACACGCGACAAGTTTCCCAATGCTACGCTGACCGCCAACCAGCTGCGCCGACGTAAGGTCGACGCGGTCAAGCTTTGCCTTAGCTTTGCGTATGCGACCAAGCACTATCTCCGTGGCGAGGACGGCCTTGACTGGGACGACTACGCCGGTATTCTCCCCGCAGCGGCGCGTCGCCTGGCCGAGGGCAGGTACATTCCTCCCGACAAGTACTCGAACCAGCCCAGCGGGAAGTCGACCGCGTACACGAGCTACAACGCCACCGCACAAGCCACACGTCGCGGCTCCCCGGACGGCGGTGACACCGGCTCGAGCACACCGCACCTGGAGGACTACGAGATCGACGTCGAGCGTGGGCGCTCGACTGGTCCAGACGCGACGAAGCGGATCAGGGTGAAGCGGAGCAAGGACCGCAAGCAGCGCGGCTACAAGTCGACGACCCCGCTCTTGAGCACCCTGAATCATACCCTCGACTTCGCTGCGGACCCGGACAGCCTTTCAACTCCTCTCCCCATGGTGTGAGTGACCCTGATGCATGGTGTATTCCTTGTGCCAGCTGCTGACCTTTGAATAGGATCGCGCACGAGTTGTCCCATTCGCTGTTTAAGTTCCGTAGGGACGGTTACCTCGAGACTGTCGGTCCCGCAGGAGTTAACGCCATGAATCAACTGTGCGTCCTCTCCGTCACTCCCATTATGCTGTTACTCATGTCGCTGTAGCGTGCAAGGGATGATCGACATGATGACTTGCATGGAGCGTGTCGCCAACACGCCCATTCCGCGCTCCTACAGCATCCACCTGAAGCAATGCGTGACACTCTATCTCTTCTCCCTACCCTTCACACTTGTTAAAGACCTCGGCTGGGGCATGATTCCGCTCGTGACCGTTGTCGCATTCACGCTCATGGGCATCGAGGGCATTGCGGATGAGATTGAGATGCCGTTCGGTCTCGACACTTCGGACCTCCCCCTGGGTGAGCTCTCGCCTATGCCCTTATGATGACACGATGTTGAACTCCGCACAGAACGCTACTGCGAAGACCTCAAGGAGGAAATCGAGTAAGTTTGCATGTGTTGTCCTGTTACAGGAGTCCCCCTGACTTTTGAACCAACAGGTTCATGGTGGAGAAGTTACCGGAAGGTGGTGAAGGTATTGCGGGTTACGATGATGGCGAGGGCGATGACTGATGATCTAGAGGACTCTTATGGACACTCATGTTTGCTGCATATCCCCAGTCTAGCATTGTGTCGAACAAAGCCAACACATATACCATGAAGTAGTCTATGCGAAGTCTGGCTGACAGTGCTCTCCGGGCCCGTAAGGCTGAAATCGCGACGTCCGTCAGAACCGCCGGAGACCTGCCACGCACGTCGCTCACCTTCTCCGTGAGCGCGGTGAGCCCGGCTGAGTTCTCCACCGTGTGGCGTCCACTCTGAGGGCCGGGTTTAGGCTTCTGGCCGTTCTTGAACGCGTCGAGGATTTTGCGGGTGGTGTCGGCCGTGAGGTCCTCCTGCACCTAGGTGAGGGTCTGCGCGGAAGATACAATATAGACACACGCACGTAGAAGTCATCCCCAACAACAAGCATGGGGGCACTACTGCACGCGCCCTGGCACTCGACCTCGATGACGGTGAACTTGCCATCCTTGGTCGTCTCGCCCGGCTTGATACCGCCTAGATGGCTACAGACGGTGTCGAGGATGTCGTACGCACCGCGAAGCATGCAGGGTGTTGTCGTGCAGACCTGTACAAAGTGCTCGCCTATGGGCTCACTGTATGCGCGGCGTATAGATGAGATAGGGCGAGGGTGATGGGTGATGGAGCAACGCACCGGTTGAACATGGTGTAGAAGGTCGCGACTTCGTAGACGCGCATGGGAGGCATGCCCAGGAGCTTAGCGACGTAGTTCATGACGGAGATGGACGTCCATCCCTTATTCTGCCGCTGGCCGAGGTCGAGGAGGGGGATCACGGCGGCCTTCTTGTACTGGGGGGGATAGTGGGAGATGATGTCCTCCGCACGCTTTAGGTTGTCCGGGGTGAACTCGAAAGGAATCTGGGCACGTACAGTGAGCGATTGTAGTGGAACGGAGAGCAGTGCAACACACCTTCGGGTTATTGTAGGGAGTGTCGCGGTGCTGAAGGAGAATCCGGAGATTAGTGGAGGAGAGAAAGCGGCGGGGATGATACGTACGACGAAGAGAGCGTCCGAGCGTGCGGGATGGGAGGTGACAAAGGACCGCGCGGCATACGAGGGACGGGGGGCGCGCGCAGCACGAGCAAGTGCGCGTGCGGCGAACATAGCGTCGGACGAAGAGGACGAGCGGAAGGTGGCAGCACGAACGTCGAGCAGGGCGGACACGGCGGCAGAGGCGCCTGGTGACGCGTGACGCGTGACGTGCGCAAGCCTGCAAAAGGCAGGCGGCACGTGTGGTGGGAGCGCGACGGGCGACTCGCGAGCGACTCGTCAACGGTCTGCGTCAGGCAGACGAGCACACGACGCAGTTGGTGCGCAGTTTTAGCGCGCGTTTGTGGACTGCGTGCGCGTGTCGCAGTTGGCAACAGACGACGGGGCGAGCAGAACAGCCAAGACAGCGTCGGTCGCGCGCAGGTGAGCTGGGCGGGGCTGTGGTGTGATGCAAGCGCCCGAGGTCTGGTGACTGGCGGGAGGTGGTCTCGGGGCCAGCGCTCTCGTCTCGAACGCTGCCCGTCGCTCTCGGCGTCTCCGCCTCGCTCTTCTCCTCTTTCTCCCGCCCACCAGCCAACCCACCGCCTGCCCGACGCCTCCCGCCCCTCCTGCCCTCTTGCTTCCCGTCTCTCCTTCCGCCCCGCACGATCTCCACTCACGCATAGCCCCACAAGGCCAACTTCCGCCCCGCCTCTCGCCCTGTATCTCTAGCATCACTTCCTCCCCTCACCATGGCCACCCACGGTCCAATTAATGGCGTCAAGATCTCTCGTATGTCTCTCTCTCCTTCGCTTGTTCCCCCGTTTTCCACCACACTTCCGTTTCCTTTACCCCCGATTCCCTCGTCCTCGCCCTCCCATCGCGTTCATCGCGCCCCTCTCCTTGCCTCGCATGTACCTGGATCGACCATCCGTGCTCACTCCTATGCTTTCTTTCTCGCTCTTCCTCCCCAGCCGTCGACGATCCGCGCAAGATCGTCAAGGTCGTCGCCTCCGACGGCAAAACGGGCGACACTCGTGATCTCATCTACACCAACTGCAAAGTTATTGGCAATGGCTCCTTCGGCATTGTTTTCCAAGCCAAGCTCTTGGAGGATTCCACCCCAATTTGCGACATCGCCATTAAGAAGGTCCTCCAGGACAAGCGGTTCAAGGTCCGTCCGAACGTCTTTGTGGCCCGTGCGCGTCTAACATCGCTCCCGCCCCATCCAGAACCGTGAGCTGCAGATCATGAGACTCGTCGCGCACCCCAATGTTGTCGACCTCAAGGCCTTCTTCTACTCGAACGGTGACAAGGCATGTTCCCACTCCCTTTTTCCCAGCTTCTCCCATCCCATCAACAGCCGTGACACGTCCGTCCCCTATAACCTTCTCGCCCTAATTCCCTGATTCTGCGCCTTCGTTGCGATGTCGGGCTAACGTTGTGTTGATTCACAGAAAGACGAAGTGTACCTCAATCTTGTGCTCGAATATGTACCTGAAACCGTGTACCGCGCCAGCCGGCACTATGCCAAGCTCAAGCAGCCCATGCCTATGCTCCAAATCAAGCTGTATATGTACCAACTCCTCCGCTCCCTCATGTACATCCACTCTATCGGCATTTGTCACCGCGACATCAAGCCCCAGAACCTCCTGCTCAACCCAGCCACCGGCGTCCTCAAGCTGTGCGACTTCGGTTCTGCTAAGATCCTCGTTGCGGGCGAACCCAACGTGTCCTACATCTGTTCGCGCTACTACCGCGCACCGGAGCTTATCTTTGGGGCGACCAACTACACGACCAACATCGGTGCGTGCATATTTTCCTCGCATCACGGCTCAGTCGGCTCACTGGATGTATGCTATCTCAGACATTTGGTCGACCGGCTGTGTCATGGCGGAGCTCATGCTCGGGCAGCCCCTGTTCCCTGGAGAGAGCGGCATTGACCAGCTGGTGGAGATCATCAAGGTGCTGGGTACACCGTCGCGCGAGCAGATCAAGACAATGAACCCGAACTACATGGAGCACAAGTTCCCACAGATCAAGCCTCACCCGTTCTCCAAGGTACGGGAATGAAAGTTAGCGTATATGCGTTGGTGAACACAGCCACTGACTGCTGGTGCTGCAGGTGTTCCGTCCGCGCACCGCTCCCGAGGCGATCAATCTGGTCGCGAAGCTGCTTGAGTACACGCCCGAGGCGCGGCTGAGCTCGGTCGAGGCCATGTGCCACGAGTTCTTCGATGAGCTCAGGCAGGAGGGCGCGAAGATGCCGAACGGCAAGGAGTTCCCGCCGCTGTTCGACTTCACCAAGGAGGGTCAGTGCCGCACACCTGGGCCGGTTCCCACTGTTGGAAGTGACGCTCACATGCTGGTCCACTTCGTAGAGCTTTCGGTACGGCCGGACCTTATGCGTCAGCTCGTTCCTCCGCACTGCGAGCCGGAGCTGGGGTCGCGGTCGATCCACCTGGATTCGTTCGTGCCGATACCACTGGAGCAGCTACGGATCTCCTTGGACTAGTTGGAGGCGAAAGGAAGCCAGAAGGAGTCCGAAGCCCTACGCGGCGCGCGCGCTCGCAGCGTCCGGGGGCCATGTAGCATTGATGATATGGTCGTTGCCGTCGGCGGAGCGGGGAGGAGGAGGTCACGGAGCCGTGTTTGTCGGACCCGTGCGCCATCGAGCCCGGTCGCGTCGTCGGTTGTTGTTTTGTCGCGTCATGTCTGCAGATCGAGCCGCGCTTGCCCTGATCACCCACCACTCGTACCCCGCGTCGACTGACGGCGCGCCCGTTGTGTTCTATATATCTTGAATTGGAGCTTTGTGGTCCGCAGTGCATCGCCGCGCGGCCTTACGGAGGTGTGGGATGAAACGAGGGAAGAAGATTGCGCCACGGCTGGTGCTAATCCTCGTTGCTCAATTGCCCCACTTGTGGATGGACATCTTCGAAGCGCGGCGATCTCCACCGAAGGGTGAACGAACGACGAAAGCCATACGTTTGGAGATGTCGCTAGCGCGTCACGCCTGAGGCCAACTGCGTGCATGAGGCCATATGGTTGCACAGCGGAAGACGGGTGATGTGGGTCGCACGGAGAGCAATCGGGCACACAGATGTCGTGCTCGTCCTGCGGCAGAAGAGCGCACGTATTGACATGCAGTGGGAGAGTCGAGGGCGGCGGAGGGCGGAGATGGCCGCGCAGGACTCGCGAGAGCCGTGGGCGCGATGTCGCGATGTGCAACCTCGGTCGAAGGCAGGCTGAGCACGGTGCGGGCAGCCTTGCGCGATGTCGCGAGCAACTCACGCGACCCCCCGGCGCCTCTCCCATCAGCTCCCAACCGTCCGCTGCTTCTTCAGCCCGGCCCCTCCGCCGCTACCGCCGTCTCTCTCTCTCCACCCTTGCTGCCCCCGCCTGCTGTTCTCTCCTCTCGGCCACGGTCGTGCACAGGCCCATGGCTGCACCCTCGTTGTCGGCCACCAAGGCCGCCTCCCTCTGCGACACCCTCCCCCCGGCACGGCTCGCTCCGCACACACCCACCCTGCCCCTCGTCCAGTCCTCGCCCCCCTCTCCGCCTCCCGTCATATCCTTCGACCCCCCGGTCATCTCTCCCCATGGCCCTCATGCTCCTCTTCCCAGCTCATCCACCGATGCATCATACAAGCCCAACCCGGTGTCTGTCGGCGACGCCCAGACCCGCTCGGAGACCGCTGCTCGCAAGCTCTGCGTCCGCCACCAGCGGATGGCAGACGAAGGCACAAATCTTAAGCTCCAACAGGTCCGTCTTCCCCACTCGTTGTGCCTCCAGTCTCCACCACATTTACCCTCCTTCTTGACTTCCCAAACTCCATTCACTCTTCACTTCTTTCCCCACACTGCTCGCGGATGCTCTTCGCCCTATATCCGCGGTCCCTATGTTTTAATTGTCCCGTAATGTGTGTTAACCTCTGATTTCAGGCCCTCGATGCTCTCCCCGTCGCCGAGCGAGAGGCCGTCTCCGTCATTTGGTCCAACTTCTCGTCCTCTCCCCATCCCCGTCGCGCCCTCATCCTCAGCGGCCTCCTCACCATGTGCTGCTTCTCTCAGCTCTCCCTCCTAACAGAGCAACTCGCCCACCTCATTCGCATAGACCCCTTCGTCATCCTTCCCCACGAAGTCTCCCTCAAGGTCCTCGGTCACCTCGATGCGACCTCCTTGTGCCGCGCAGCACAGGTGAGCAGACTCTGGAAGGGTCTTGCCGACGACGACATCCTCTGGAGGAGCATATGCGAGCAGCACATCGGTCAGAAGTGTGCCAAGTGCGGCTGGGGTCTCCCTATCCTCGAGAAGCGTCGCGGACTCCGTCTCCCCACTCCCCCCGCATCCGCTTCTCCCTGTCCATCACCAGCAATCCCCCATTCACATCCTCCGCCGGACGCTGTCGCCTCGTATTCCCAGCAGCTGAAGCGGCGCCTCGACGACGAACCCGACGAACATCCGGGCAGTTCCACCGCCAAGCGGATACGAACAGACGACCACGACCACGAAGATGACTCCCACCTCGCCACACCATCGGCGTCTCCCCGTTCTCCGGCTCTCGCTCTCTCGGAACCTCCACAAGCGATATCAACGAACCCTCTTCTGGCGCCGCCCGCAACATCCGAGCCTCGGCTCGTGAGCCCGCTGACCCGTCCCTGGAAAGATGTCTACTGCGAGCGTCTCACTATCGAACGTAATTGGCGGCGCGGGCGATGTACAGTGCGCACACTCAAGGGTCATACGGATGGTGTTATGTGCCTTCAGTTCTCGGAGACTCTCACCCACCCAACGTTCCCGGTACTGATCACCGGCTCTTACGACACCACTGCTCGCGTTTGGAATCTCGAGACAGGCACCGAGGTCCACTGTCTATCGGGACACTCTCGCGCCATCCGATGTTTGCAGTTCGACGAGGCGAAGCTCATTACGGGCAGCATGGACAACACCATGCGCGTGTGGAACTGGCGCACGGGACAGTGCCTCAAGGTCCTCGAGGGCCACTCCGAGGGTGTCGTCTCCCTCTGCTTCGACCCGAACGTTCTTGCGTCGGGTTCGGTCGACACCACCGTCAAGGTCTGGAACTTCCGCACCGGCGAGTGCTTCACGCTCCGCGGCCACTGCGACTGGGTGAACTCGGTCCAGCTCTGGGACCCGAACGCGCGCTCCGCCTGCGACCCGAAGCCCGCCCCCACCTCGAGTGCCTCGGACCCGTTGCGCCTCTGCAGCACGGCGCAGACCAAGGCCCCACAGATCGACCCGGGGAAGATGCTGTTCTCCGGCTCGGACGACGGCACGATCCGTCTCTGGGACCTCTGCGCGCGGACGTGCGTGCGCGTGTTCAAGGGCCACGTCGGGCAAGTGCAGTCCCTCAAGCTCCTCCTCGTCGACGAGCCCGCCGCGGACGGCGCCGAGCGCGAGGGCTCCGCCGAGCCCCCCGAGGTGCCCACGCCCAGGAGCGCGCTCGCGTCCACGCTGTCGGCGGCTCGCCTCGCCTCGCCCGCGCCAGGGCTCGGAGGGGAGGGGGTCGTCCCCCCCGCGCTCTCGCGCCGGACGACGGCGGATGGGGCGGGGACGACCCGGCAGCGGCCGGTGCTCATCTCGGGCAGTTTGGACAACACGATCAAGGTGTGGGACATCGACGCCGGCGCGGTCGCCCGGACGCTCTTTGGGCACATCGAAGGCGTGTGGGCGGTCGCGAGCGACAAGCTCCGGCTCGTGAGCGGCAGCCACGACCGGACGATCAAGGTTCGTTGCGCCCTTTGGTGAGCTAGTGCGCAGGCAAGGCTGACTGACGGGCTTTGCGTCTTGCAGGTGTGGTCGCGGGAGGAGGGCAGCTGCACGGCGACGCTTGTGGGCCATCGGGGCGCGGTGACGTGCCTCGCGCTCGGGGAGGACAAGATCGTGTCGGGCAGCGACGATGGGGATGTGCGGGTGTGGACCTTCAGCGGATGAGCGTCGTGTTTTTGTACATTATACCGTTATTGTAATTTACCCCCTTAGTTCTGGATGTCTATAGCTGTGTGCGACTTTCTCCTATATTTTGTACGGCGAAAGTTAATAGTGCTGCTTGAGAACCAGACGACATAAGAAGCAAACACATGGTGACTGTCACTAGCACCGCAACCGAGAAAGGTGGCGTGGCCGAGTTGGTCTAAGGCGTCGGATTTAAGTATTTCTTGATTCCCGATGGGAGAAATCCCGCGCGAGTTCGAACCTCGCCGCCACCAGAGACATCACTGACTCATTTTTTTGAGTTTCGCGAGTGTCACCATGTTCGGTCAAACCAGCGCAGCAGCGAGCCATGGTACACGAGTTCCAATTTTTTTGCTAGAAAGCACGACCGTGTATAAGCTATTAGCCAATCATCTCCATTCGCGCGCCTCCCTCGTTCATGACCAAAGCTGTTCACAACGGGCACGTTAGTGAGCTTCAGAAAGGGAGCAAGATGACAGATGCTGACCTCCGAGATGCTGTCCTTGCCTCCCGGCATCTCACGTACTCTGCAGATATTTGTCAGATGTTTCTCAGACATGGGCAAACCCGATGCGGTGCGACGTACCTGCGGGTGGGCTTGAAACTCGCAGGCTCGACCGGGGCATCGCCGAGCAGATCCGCCACGCTGTCCTTTCTGCGAGAGCGGCAGTTAGTGAAGGCGCACGCAGTCGCGCAGCACGCAGACGGCCGTACTTGGCGTGAGCGGCCGCCGGGGCAGACGCTGCTGCCACTGGGGAGACGGTCTGCGAGGACTGCAGGACGGGGGGTCGGAAGCAGCAGCAGCAAGGGGTCAGCGCGCATCCGGGCGACACGCGCGGTGGGGCGGCGCACCTTGGGCGGCGCGCGCGAGAGTGCGTCGTCCTGGTCGTACCCGCCGAAGACGATGCTCTGGACACCACCGGGCGGGTCGCGCACGCGGCGGGTGGGCTTGAAATCCGCGGCGTCCTCCGAGGCGGGTGTGTCGGGGGCGGCGGGGGCGGAAGACGCGTCCGAGGCGGCAGAGGCAGATGCGGGGAGCCCGCCCGACGCAAGTTTGCCGAATTCCGCGTAGCCTGTGCAAGCGAGGGGGAGGAGGTGCGGTAAGAGGCGCGGTGGGGAGAAGTGGGGGGTGGGGGCGCACGGGGGAGCTTCTGGATGTTCTTGAAGCTGGGGTCGACGGTCACGTCGACGTGTCTGGATGTGGCCGGGGCCGGGTTCTTAGCGGGTGCATCGGGGCTCGTTGAGGTGCAGGCTAGGCGCACATACTTCAGGAATTCGATGAGAGAGCGCTTTGTGAACACGATCTTCGTGTCGTCCCAATCGAGCATGCCTGAAGAGAGAATATGGGTGAAGGAGGGAGAATGACAGCGATAGCGACGCACCGAGCTGGGCAGCCCAATCGCGCTCCTTGGAAGGGTCGACGGCACTGGAGGGGGAGAAGGTGCTGCCGGGGAGCGTTGTCCATTCATGTCTCCAGGTCGATTCGGTGATAGCCAGCGGAAATACTTACGACATGACTGGATCAGCAACAATCGAGAGAAGGAGAGTCCTCTGAGAGGAGTGGTATCGACGCTGGGGGAACGAGCGACTGCACAGTAGAGTGGCACGCATCGGGTATGTGCTTAGTCAGCGGCCCATGGAGTCCTCCTTTCGCACCCACCGCCAGTTCGTCAGTTTGCCCACCGCTCGTTCGCCCGCCGTTTCTTGCTTTTGTCGTGGAATCTGGGGACGCGCAGGAGCTGACTGTGCGCTGGTCCTCCGCGTCCGTTTCCCTCATGCTTTCTTTCGCCCGCGCCCCTTTCGTCCGCCCTCCCTCGCACCTCTTCCGCCGCACTCTCGCAACTGTCACCTGCACCCCGCTGCATCAAGCATCTACCTCGACCCTGCGCGAAGCGAAGAGCCTTCTGTCACGACTACCCCCAATGCCCTTCCCGCACACCTCAGGCACGAGATGGAGAGCGCCCTCCGCGTAGACCAAGCTGGTGAACTCGCCGCCAACTGGATCTACAAGGGCCAGTACGCTGTTCTCGGCCGGGATCCAACTACTGGCCCCCTCATACAAGCAAGCGCCGTGGTGCCCTTTATTCCTATAGACATCTTGACCATGCCTTGCAGGACATGTGGGACCAAGAAAAGAAGCACCTCGCCGTCATGAACAAGCTCCAGCACCAGCACCACGTCCGTCCAACCCTCCTCTGGGAGCTCGCGCGGATAGGTGGCTACGGTCTCGGTGCTGCCACCGCACTCATGGGTAAGGAGGCCGCCATGGCCTGCACCGAGGCCGTCGAGACCGTCATTGGAGAGCATTACAATGAGTCCGTCCATCCGTCCCGGTCTCCTCCGAACCGTCCCTCATGTCCTCCCACCAGTCAACTGAAGGAGTTGGAGCAACTACCGGATGACCACCCCAGTGTCTCATTGTTGAGGAGATCATCAAAGAGTTCCGCGATGACGAGCTTGAGCATCTGGACATTGCCGTCCAGAATGACGCGCAAAAGGCACCGGCACACGCGTTGCTGAGTACCATCGTCGGAGCGGGATGCAAGGTGGCGATCGAGTTATGCAAGAGGTTCTAGGCAGCCTCGCGAGCTCAAATCGAGTTGGATAAGTGACGGCGTACACTGTACCGTAGTAGTTGAGGCCACACATCGGCCGTAATGCTCCCACCCTCTTAATCCGACTCCTGTGCGGGCGCGGCGCGAAGTAGCGACTCCCCTTTCCGCTTCCCTGCCCAATCCCACTTGTTCTGCTCCGCAGAGGCCCTTCAGGACAGGCCGAGAGAGAAAGCATGGATAAAACGCACGTGTTGGTTGTATGCAAGAGCGTAGACGGCAGCGGGGAAGAGGACCATGCCGAAGATGGCCTGGCGTGCTGTCCGCTTGTTCCAGCGGAAGTTCTGGTAGACCGCCTCCCGCTGCGCTTGCGCTTTGAGACGGGTCGTCGTACGCAGAAGAAAAGAGTGCGCGCACCATGACATTCCATCGGTCGACAGCGGGGTCGGTCTGGAGAACGACATCCGGGTCAGACAACACGTATTCTGCGTGTCCGTTTACGCTGTGCACTTACCTTCGTGTATCCTGCACAAAGAAAGACGAGGTCAGCGATAGTCAGAGAGGGGATAGAGGGACGCACCGTGGCCGGCCATGGTGGTAGAGTCTGGGTTGTTGGCTGCCAAGGCGCCCGTCCCTTGCCTTTGACCACCACCTCGCGTCTGCCCCTCGGCCGTCTCCCCTCCTTCCCTCCTTCCACCCTCCTCCAGCCGTACTTGCTGCGACATGGCATACAACCGCGAATGGGACAAGGGCAAACAGCCCGACTACTCCGACTATAGCTCCTGGCAGGCCGCCCCCCAAGCCAACCGCGCGCGCGAAGACGATTACTACGGGGATAACAAACGCAGGAAATTCAACGACGGCGTACGCGCTCCTTGCAGCTTTGCGTGCTCTTCTGGGCTCCCTCTCAGTGCATAGTTCCAGGGTTACGATGCGCAAGCCGCGGGCGAGTACGCGTACGACAACCGCCAGTCTTGGGATCAAGGTGGTCAGGGCCAGTGGAACGACGGCGGCCAGTACCAGAAGGGTGGCGGCGGATACAACAAAAACGTCTCGTTCCAAGCGATCCCAGTCCCCATGTCATCTTCTTGGGACTGGACACAGACTTCACAGAGTCCGACGTGAGTTCTCTAGTCGACATCTGCATGCAACGACTCACGCTTCTCCGTGGCGTAAAGATGCAAGCATATCTCACCAGCAACGGCTGTAGCATCGAGTCGGTCACCATCATCCGAGACAGAACCACAGGCACTTGCCCCATCTCCTTGCAAAGTTGTCCGCAACGCATTGACGTCTCTTTTCCCCCTCCCCCGCCACCGCGAATCGCCCCGTGCCTATGCCGCACACACTCCCCCGTTTGAATGACACAGGTATCTCTAAGGGATTCGGGTTCGCTCAGTTCACGAGCACCGAACACGCCCGCGCGTTCGTCGACCCGTGCTTCCCCTTCATCCAGATCCCGCCACCTGCGTCCCACGGCGCCACGGCCACCACCGCGTTCTACCGCGCGCTCGAGGCGGGGAGCAGTGTACCTCCCAATGGCCGGCGCGTCAAGATCGACTATTCTCAGAGCGCAGCCCCTGGTGAACGCCGGAAACCTAATGGCCCGACCAACGATGGTACGCGCGACATTGGGAACACGCAAGCCGCGGTGTTGCTCTTCCGTGGGCTCGACCCACTGTCTGGGCCTCAAGCGATCGCGCAAGCCATGAAGACGAGCTCAGGGTTGGGAAAGGAGGGTGCCAAGGGAATGCGGAGAATTATTCTCATAAAGGACAAGGTGGCCACCACAAGTTGGGGCTTCGCATTCGTCGAGTTCTTGGACGTCGAGGTATGCCTGGTATATGCATCCCTGCTTCGTCCCTGTTTGCTTACGGGGCTTGCAGTCGGCGTCCGCAGTACTCGCGGCAACCATGTCGCACCAGCTTCACCCGAACGGCTTCAGGATATCCGATAAGCCCGTCGCTGCTTCGTTTGCGCACCCGTACTCCTTCCAGCCAGTCCCTGATCACTCTCTACGCGACGATGCTACTATGGCGTCGTCTGTAGCGCTTGGAGGCACAGAAGGAATGTGGGTGAGATATTGGGACGAGTCGTCCACCGCTGCCACCCTGGAGTTCAAAGTGGAGGAGCCCGTGAATACTTCGACTCCTGCTCCTGTCGTGAAGGAAAAGAAAGAGAAGAAAAAGAAAGGTAGCCACATATCCGGACCAAGTCGGCGACGGGTGCTGATGATTTCCTAGATACCTCGCAGGTCCCTGTCGAGGCTTCTGCTCTCCCTGTCTCCGACAAGCCTGTAACTTTGAATTTCAAAAGCGGCTTCACAATGGGAAAAATTGGAGGTGTCGGAGCAGCCAAGAAGGCACCTCTGTCTTCAGCGTTCTCCATGGACGATGGCGCGGAAGACGACGCAGACGCAACGGCTGAGACATCTACGGCTGAGGATCCGAAGGGTTTGTCTCAGTGTTGGGAGACAATTGCGTATGCAGGTTGGCTGATGGTAATTCGGCTGGTGTAGTTGCAGCCGCGAAGAAAGTGGCACCTTTGATCGCTAGCAAGAAGGTGTGTGGTCCATTCTGCTGAATATTCAAGTCGTTGTATCTGATGAGCGTGCACAGACTGTGAATAACATCACCAAGTGGAACCATGTCCAGGAGGTGTTGCACCATGACGTGCCGCAAGAGATACCTGCGGCTCAACCAGTGAGTGCTTGTATTTCCCAGTAGTACGTACGCTCACAGCGTGTACAGGCAGAAACGTCCGCTCCCCCTGCCGCCACGCCAGCACCAGCGCCTGCGGTAGCAGTCAAGGAAGCCGTACTCCCTGTGGAGGTTGAGTTCGAATTCTCCGACACGACGGCCATGACGTGCTTGCTTTGCGCGCGGCAGTTCAAAGCGCTTGATAAGCTTAAGAGGCATAACAAGGAGTCAGACCTGCACAAGGTAAGCTATTTGCTACTTCTAAAGTGTCTATCCAATGCCAACCGTTCCCGCTTCCCTAGAAAAACTTCAAGGACGCTAACCTGCGAGACATTGCACGAGAGAAGGTTCACGCCGCGAAAGCCAAGGCGGAGGCGCAGCAAGAAGCTCAGCAGCCGAAGTATCGCGACCGTGCCTCCGAGCGTCGAGTCATGCATAACCAGCCTGATATCCCGCTGCCGATACCCGCCGACCGCTCTGTGACGAAGCTGAAGCACTCTGAAGGCCCTCCCCCGCCATCGCCTCCTCCTCCCCCCACTCTTAACCCTGGCCAGGACGAGAAGAACATTGGCAATAAGCTGTTGAAGATGATGGGGTGGAAGGAGGGCCAAGGTTTGGGTACTGAGGGAGACGGTCGTGTTGATCCAATGTGAGCCCTTCCCTGACCTCGTCCTTGCAGCACAAACTGATAAGTCATAGCCAAACCGCTATCTATGCTGCGGGTGCTGGGCTGGGTGCAAGCAAGGCCAAGGATATCACCAAGTTTGCCAACGATTACGCTGGCTATGTCAATTTGGCGAAGGATTCAGTGAGTTCTGCCGTCTGGCTTGCCGTGCTCAGATTCTGATGCACATCCAGGCGCGTGAGCGATATGGTAGTTGAGTCCCATGTGCCATCTCTGTACGATATTGCGCCCAGCTCTCGTCGCTGTAATCTTGTCACTGCTGTGTCTATTTGTATGCCTCCCTATGCGTCATGCTAGTAATGATATCAGGATCATGGGCCTTAAACTACCCCTAGTGTACAACGTGTTTCCTGTTCATCCTGCCGTTCTACAACCCCTTCCAGGTGAAGCCTTTCTTCAGCACGAACGTCTTCGACAGCACCAAGTCCGCACTGCTCTTGCCCACATGCATCTGGTACGTCCCCGGGACCGCCTTCCAGTGGTCTCCCTTGACGTCCCACCACGAGACCGCATACTTGTCGAGCTTGACCGACACCGTCCGGCTCTGGCCAGGGGCGACGTCGCGCGCTTTGGCGAACCCGCGCAGCTGCAGCCGCGGCGTCGTGAGCCCGAAGTCGGGCATCGCGACGTACACCTGGACGACCTCGTCGCCGGGGACCGCGCCCGTGTTCGTGACGGAGACGGAGACATCGAGCACGAAGGCGTCCGCGGCGCCGCCGGGGAGCGTCGCGGCGGAGAGCGCGAGGTCGGCGAACGCGAAGGTCGTGTAGGACAGGCCGTGGCTGTTCCCGGGGAGCCGTGTTTGTTGTCAGCGCTGCGGTCGTCGCGCGTCGGACGGAAGGGGGTAGGAGGAGACGCACCCGAAGGGGAAGAGCGGGGCGACGCCCTTGGACTGGTAGCCCTTGTAGCCGACGAAGAGGTCCTCGCGGTAGTGGATCTCGCCGTTCTCGCTGCGGAAGTTGGGGTACGAGGGGATGTCCTGGATGCGCGCGGGGAAGGTGAGCGGGAGGCGGCCGCTCGGGTTCACGGTCCCGAAGAGGACGTCGGCGAGGGCGTTGCCGACTTCGTTGCCCGAGTACCAGGCCTGGACGATGCCGGCGACGCTGCCGACCCAGGGCATTGCAACCGCGGAGCCCTGAGGTGTTGCGGTCAGGGGGATTGGAGTGGATGGGAGAGCGGGGAGAAAAGAGAACACGCACGGCTTGGACGACGACGACGGTGTTCGGGTTCGCCTTCGCAACGCGCGCGATGAGCTCGTTCTGTGGGCCAGGCATGTCGAGCGTCGGGCGGTCGGAGCCCTCGCTCTCCCAGTCGGGGGAGAGTCCCACGACGACGACGGCGACGTCGGCGGCGGCGGCGGCCTTCTCGGCGGCGACCATGGCGGCCTCGCGCTCGATCTTTTCGCAGCCGCCTATGCGCTGTGGCATCGCAGACCGTTAATTTGAGGGATATGTGTGAGCTGAAGAGGATAATTACCACTCCGCGCATGAGAGCGGGCTGCGAACGGTCCGACTCTTCGCCGTCCGGCGGGTTGGTGTTCGTGTACTCGACCATGATGTCGACGGGCTTTCCGGCCTCCAGAGAGACGGCACCGAGCTCTTCCATGGTGCCTTGGCTAGAGCACAGGATGAGGGTTGAATTGACGTCTGAGCATTGAAAAATATCCTACCCGTAATAGAACTCTCCCGGACGCTGCTTCGTCCAATTGTCAACGAGCATCTTACCATCGATGTAGAGCTTTGCACGACCGGCGACGGTCAGCCCGAGATCATACTCGGCCGTCTTGTCCATCGTGAGCTTGCCGACGAGTTTGATCATCCATGTCTCGCCCAGACCTTCAGGCAGGAAGTCGTTCAGGCGGATCTTGGTGTCCCGGATGACATACTCCTTGACTGGGCCGCCGATGGGGGCTCCGCTTCCGTCCGCGTTGTAGAAAGTGCAGATCCAGCCGGTCTCCCCAGACGGCGTAGTGAGGCACGCCTCCAAGGTAGGGGTGTACTTGAACGCTGTGTGACATTCAGACGTTTAGAGCGGTTTCCCCCATCGGCCACAGCCACCAGGACGCTCACAGTAGCAGCCGACCTCGTACGCGAAGTCGATCCCCTCCGGCGCGTTCTCCGTGATGCCCGCGAAGGGGGTGACGACGTAGCTCGCCTTGAGCGCGGCGGACCCGCCCCCCGAGATCACGCGGTCCTTCACGTTCGGGCCGATGAGCGCGACCTTGGGCGCGGTGGCCGGGGCGAGCGGGAGCACGGCGCGCTCGTTGCGGAGGAGGACGAGGCCAGAGGCGGCGAGGCGGCGGCAGAAGGCGCGGCCCTCGGGGGTGTCGCGTGTGCGCTCCGCGCCGTCGCCGAAGACGACGTCGGGGTTGCGCGCGGCCTGGCGCTGGACGAAGGCGAGCATCGCGCTCGCGCGGGCGTCGAGCGTGGAGGTGGTGAGCTTCTGGCAGGAGAGGGTGTGGTTGACGAGGAGCGGGGTACGCCAGCGCGGGGGGCCAGGCATCTCGAGGTCGAGGCCGGCGTTGATGGCGAGGTCGACGGAGTAGGTGCCGAACCTGCACGGGGAGGGTAATTAGTTGTGTGTGGCCGAACTGAGAGAACGGGGCTCACCAGTCGCTCATGACGATGCCGTCGAAGCCCCAGTCTTTGCGCAGGATCTCCTGGAGCAAATAGGGGCTCTCGGAGCAGTGGACGCCCTTGACCCTCCCATATCTGGTTTGCGGTCAGTGGAAGATCAAGATTTCCTCATCCATACTGACGAGGTCATGAATGCCCATGGCTTTGCCAGTTTCTGGGCAAGCATGAAGCTTGAGTGATATATCCGTGAGGAACACGGTTGGTAGGATATTCTTCGAATCGCTCACGGATATAAGTAGATTTCGCGAAGAGCACGGTCAGACATGACAGAGTCCGCAGCAGTTCGTTCGTGTTCTTGATCGTTGCCTGTGAAGTGCTTTATCGTCGCGGCGACACCGCGCGACTGGAGACCGTTAACGTAGGCAGCGGCCATTGTGCCTGAAAGGAACGAGAAATTAGTCAACATGGATTCTAATGAGAGCGGTCGGTGGAGCTACCTGAGAGATGGGGGTCCTCGGAGAACGACTCGAACGCACGACCGCCGAGCGGATTGCGTTGGATGTTGCAGGTAGGGGCGAGCAATATGACAGAGGACTTGACTTTGGCTTCGTCAGCGAGGAAGACACCAACATCGTGAAGGAGATCAATGTCAAACGTCGAGGCCATGGATGTGGCACACTGTGGTTGCGATAGTGAACGAGGATAAAATGATGAACAGAGATGTACTTACCGGAATACATTGCGCCGGAGTGGATACGAAGTGAGAAGAGCCTCGGACGCCCTGGACAGAGGTCAGTGATCGCACGAAGAGGGATACAAATTCCGAGTACATTAGGGCCGTCACTCATGCGAATACCAGGGATGTTCAAACGAGGAATGGCATGGGTGTTCCACCAGTTGGGAGCAGAGAGGAGGAGGACCTTCTCTTCGGTGGAGAGCTTGGAAACGAGTTCCGGGATGGACGCGTCCAGAAATTCGCGAGACATAGGCCCTTTCTATCGACAGGCGGCGATGTGAGGGAAGAGGAGAAGATGACGGTGCAGGCCGAGGGCTTGAGAGCTTTTAAGTGCGAGTGAGCGGAGAAACCTCGGGAACGCGCTCTGGAGAGCCTGATCAAGCAGAGCACCTGGTCTGGCCATCGGTGCGGGCTAGGCGGGTAAGGATATTAGTAGGTTTCTATAATGCAGTTGTTGACCTCTTGCGCGGTCATGGGGGTTGGCGGAAGAAACATCGAGCGCATACTTAGGCTGGAGGGCTCCTTATTAATAACCGGTAGATACGAAAATTAAGGAACGAAGTCGCTACTAATAGTCTTCTTCCGCCCGGCCCGGATCGATCTTCCACTTCCCTCCCCTCCCCGTCGCCTCCTTCATTCTCGCCATGTACTCGGACGGCATCGACGACACCCCTACCAACCTCACCCGGCCCAAGACCGATGCTACGCTCACCATCCGGGTCATCAAGTCATTTGCGTTTCGCACCGAGCGCAGTCTCGTCCTCCACCATGCCAACCTCGAAACGACCACCGTCGGTCAGCTGAAGGACATGGTCAGGCAAGGTACGTCTTCATTCAGCCGCCCCCCACCACCTCCTTCCCGACCATCACCCACAATAGCTATCCAGACTCAACCCGGCTGGAAACCGTACCGTAACGCAACGTTTGGTTAGTCGCACGCCAACCCTGTCGTCCTCACCCTCTCAGTCAGAGCGACTTTTCCAGATACGATCAAGCTCTACACCAGAGCCCATGGTGCCAAGGTATGTTCCGTGCACCTTACCAACCACTCATGCTTAGACACCACCAGACCACGAACTTGATCATCAACCTCGATCACGACGAGTGGATCTTCGAGGACGAGTCCGTGATACTCTGCGACCTCGGTCTAGGCAAGTGCCCATTCGCATTCCTTGCCGGTCATATCTGAGCTTCTTCCAGAGAACGAATCGGAGGTCAGCTTCTTCAATCGGGTTCAGTACGAAGAATTCAAGACCAATCCTGACGTATGTGTGCTCTCAGTCACCTCCCTTCGTTGCTCATGCGTGCCGACACTCTAGACAAAGTGGGAAAGCTAGTAAGTTCGATGATGCGACTCTGAATCAGACACTTGTCGTTGTACAATGTACTCGTGTATCTCTCACTGGGGCCTCAGGTTTTCCATGTACTTATGTATGTAAATTTAATCGTAGTCTAGGTGTACTACTCGTCCGAGCGCACTCTCATGCGAGACTGTGCGTGAACGCGTCCGACCGTGACCGACGCGTGACGGGACGCGTTGAGGGACGCGACCCGAGCGGCACGGCGGCGCGTGCTCTTGTCTCTCTCCACCATGGCCGGCGACTCTCAGCGAGAGGAGCTCCCCCGAATCTCTGTCGAGACCCTCGACGACTGGCGGCGCATGAAGCGCAACTACACCCTCGCCGCACTTGCTGCTCTCGACGAGCAACTCGGCAGTAATCCCTCTGACAAAGATCGAAAGGTCCTCGCCGCGCATGTTCACAGAGTCCGTCTGGCCAAGCCCAAGCGTTGTACAAGTTAGCTGAGATGCGATTCAGTTTATTGACAGAACGTTCGAGATGGCTCGTCCGAATGTCAGAGTAAATGGCCAGAACCTTGAGGACCTGCAGGAGGACGAAGGCGAGAGCGTCCTCTACACCACCTGACACTTGGGCTCACATTTGTGCCTTCAGAAACCGAGGCGTTCGACGAGGGCTTCGACAGGCACATCTGGTCGCTTGCTGACCAGAGTTTGCGCTGGGACCTCCAGATTGCCAGGGAGCGCCGCACCAAGCCCGAGGAGATCGAAAAGCAGATGCGCGAACTTCTGGCAAGCCAGAAGGAGCTTGACGGCGAGGAGGCAGCTGCTCTGGAAGACGTCGCGAATGTGGATGTATCGATTCCGGACGATTGTGAGTGTCGAGCTCTTGCGTTCCGTCTTGAGTGGGCATTCCACTAAAGTCGTCGTCCTCTCCACTACAGTCTCAGCCGAATCGTATGAACGGATCGACGAGGTTGCAGCGCAGATGTTTGCCCTCGCAGAGGAGCTGAAGCAGGTGTGTGGGTACAAAGCTTGCATTACACCCGTCGCTGATTAACCGTTTACAGGCCGTGCCAGTACAATTGGAGCGTTCTCAACGAGTGAGAACTGTTGCGGAGGAGATCAAGGCGTTGAAGTCTTAACATTATTGGTATGCCCCCATTGTAGCCTTACTACTTTTCGTATATCTCGGACTCGGACCCACGGCTGAACAGCAAGGGAAGGTAGTATGAGGGCGAGAGAGACGATAAAAATGCACGAGAGACTGATACAACATAGTGAGCACGACGTATGCAGGGTTTATGACCCCCGACCGCGGAAACCACCACCACGTCCTCCACCGCCAAACCCACGACCCCTTGGAGCTCCGCGCCCACCACCGCCGCCCCAGCTGCCGAAGCCTCCCCCTCGGGGCGCACCCCGTCCTCCTCCGCGTGGTGCTCCCCTGCCGCGGAAGCCACCAGGAGCGCCGCGACCTCTTCCACCAAAAGCTCCACGACCACCAGCCCCTCGGGGCTTTTTGACACCTGTGGTAAAGGCAGAGAATGAAAACCGATCCTCCATTTCGCCGCGAAAGTTGCGGACGCACCGGCGACTTTGGGCTTGGGCAAAAAGCGCTCGATGGGGAGGAGCTTGTCGCCGCCGATGAAGACCTTGTCGCCTTTCTTGAAAGAATTTGCGACCATGCCCTCGCCCATCTTGACGGTGAAATAGACTTCGTTGATGGGTCCAAGGATCTCATCCACACGGCCGATGACGGACTTGTTCTGGAGGTAAATGGGTGCGTTGAAGTAGGGGACCTTGTCGGGCATGAGGGACTGGCAGAACATCTCGTCTTCGACTGCGTGCACGAAGGAGCCCATCTCTGGATTTTTGCAAGTTGGGTGAGCGATCGAGTGGTGGACGACAGTTTCAGATTGCAGATACGCACCAAAAACCTGGTCAGGAGGGCCCATGTCCCGTTGCTGGAAACCGCCCCTGCCTCCACCGCGTCCTTCGCCGGTCGATTACGAACGTCCCTCACACAGAACGCAGACTGAGAGCGAACATACCTCCACCGCGTCCACCAAATCCGCCTCTGCCTCCTCTGCTCATGGTTCACTGGGTGTGTCGCGCACGGGGGTGGATGTGAGGCCTATCTTGCGCCTAAAAGTTGGGCGACGCCGGGATGACGCGCGACAAACACGGGGACGGGGAAAGGAGGAGACGTTGCCGGGCGGCGGTCGTGAAAAAGTTGGGGCGGGCGCCTCCGAGGCGGGCGGACCGCGCCATGTCCTTCCTCTTCGACCGTCCCCCCGCCGTCCTCGTTCCCGCCCCCGCCGTCCACGATGACCCCGACGTCGTGCGCCTTCCAGTGTCCGTCTGGCGCGCGCTGCTACTCGATAACGAGACCAAGACTGCCCTGTCGGTGGCGAGAGCCGCAAAGGACGGGGGTGTACCCCGCTTGCCGGCCGTAACCTGCTGGGGCGTGCGCGACGAGGATGTGAGTCTCCGGCTTTCGTCTCTATATGCGGACACGTAGCCAATATATGCGCACACAGGCTGCGGGGGTGCTTGTCCCTCGACAGTGGCAGTCCGATTACCCCCATCTCTTCCCCCGGCAGTCTGCTACCTCTGCAGCCACAACACCCACCCACTCACTCACGGTCGTGAAACCCGTCCCTCTGACCGAAGCCATCTTTACCGCACTCTCAAACGATGCGTATGCTGCTGCATCCTCCGACCCGTCTTTGCTGGAAGACTGGCTCCTCGACAGCGACCAGATCCTGCGCGAAGGCACCACATACACCTACCCCGCGTCCGGTTCTTCCGGCTCATCATCCTCGTCTTCCTTCGCCCCCGGCACCCTCGCGTACACGCTTGCTTTGTGCGCCCCCGTGCAGCAGGGCATCGCCGTGCGCGGCCAAACGAAGCTCTACGTCTCCGCGCACCCCTCCGCGGCGTTAGACGGCCCCGTTCCGTCCGCGGACTCCATCCCGGACATGATCGTCGACGAGCTCGAGGCCGAAACTGGCTCCGAGCGCGCCGAGTCTGCCAATGGGGACTTCGAGATCGGCGAGGACTTCCTCGCCGGCTCCACTCTCCGCGCGCTCGCCATCGCCAGCCCGAGCGCGACGTCGAGCCCGTCTTTGAACGGGCACCCGATGAACGGTGCATCAGCTTCAGCCTCACCATCTCCGAGTGGGGGAAGCTTGCACTTGTCGTCGGTCGAGTGGACGTGCTGCGCGCGTCCACTACGGCGTCCGGTCCGCGTCGTCGAAGACGAGTGTGCGGTTTATGTGCGCACTTCGGACCTGAGCCGGATCGGGGTGCAAGAGAGTGACTGGGTGAGGACTTTCACGCGCTCCCGTCGACTGTCCCTGCCATCTGGAGCTGACTGGCCCTGTGCAGGCCATCATCAGGTCCAATGACAACAGCGTCAACTTCAGGCTCGCGCGGGTCCACGCAAACGACGATGTTGTGAGCGGCTCGTGAGTTGCAGCCCGACACCTCACGTACAAGCCCCTTTCGCTTAAGGCGGCCTTGTAGCGGCGCATACCTCTCCCCACAGCTTTTGTATAACATCCACCCTCCTAGTGGATCCGAGCGCACGGTGGAGGTCTGCGTTCGGCCCAGTCCCTTCGGCTCGCGCAGGCCTACCATTCCGGTAGCGAAGACAGTTACGATTGCACGCGTCGCATCGGCCTTCTCAACGGACCGCGCATATCAGCCACTCTTCCTCCGGGCTCTGCAAGACTACTTCAAGCGGACCACACGCCTTGTCAAGCATGGCGACGTCATCGCCGTGGGCATCAACACAGACGACCTGCTGAAGCAGCCTTCCGGACCGGAGCATGAGGCTGAGGACGAAGGTGTGGAGGAAATTGACCTCGAGTCCGTCTCATCAGCGTATCTACGGTGTATATATGCTTACCCCCAACACAGTGCCCGTGAAGCGGAGGACGCCCCCAACGAACTTGTGTACTTCGTCATCACGAATGTCGAGCACAGCGTTCCTTCACGATTAGGGGAGGGCTCGTCTCCCGACATGTACCTTGGCGCGACAGTGGGCGAACTCGGATGCTGGGTGGACACTTCCGTTACACGCATGGTGCAGACGGGCATCGAACACTCGAGAATCCCAGATATGGGTGCATACTTTACAGGTACCTTGGTCGCGTGACCTTGTCCGTTTCCCCGACTCATTGCATATTCCTACAGCGCAGCAAGTGTCGCCACCTGCCGACGCCGTACCCGACCAGAACATGCCATTTGGCAAGCTGTTGGCTCTCGCTTCTGCCGCGTTGAACCGCCGAGCAGTGGATTACCACCTGCAACTGTCCATCTTGCTGAAGGGGGCTCGTGGCATCGGGAAAGCGACGGTAGCGTATTGGGTCGCTCATCGGCTCGGCGTGCATCTTCTCGAGGTAGGTGACTTCATGTGAGATTAACGCGTGCTCTCACGTACTTCATAGGTCGACTGTTACGACGTCATCGGTGAGAACGACGCCAAAACGGAAGGAACGCTGCAAGCTCGCTTTGAGCGAGCTGCGTCGTGCTCGCCATGCGTTCTGTTGCTCCGGCATATCGACGCCTTCGCCCAAAGCACACAGGGGCAGGAGCCTGGCAAAGGTGAATCCACTGACGCTGGCGCACACTGGCTCGTGCTGACATGTTTTCAGAACCCGCCGTAGCTGAGACCCTCCGCGACTGTATTGCGGGCCTACAGCCTTCGTGGACCCTGACAGGATTCCCCGTGCTGCTCTTTGGAGCTACCGATAATCCTGACCGGGTGCCGCCAAAAGTCATGTCCTGTTTCAAGCACGAAGTTGCTTTTGAAGCACCTGGGGAAAATGAACGTCGTGAAATTCTCTTGTCCATTCTTTCCGACGCGATTCTTGCTCCCGATGTCTCGGTGAAGGATCTTGCCGTTCAGACTGCTGCCCTTGTTGCGGCTGATCTGGTGGACCTGGTAGGCCGAGCGAAGGCAGCCGCGATTCAGAGGTGTACCAGTGACACGTAAGTGCCTTACGGATGGGTATGTATTAGAGTGACTCACGATTCACTTTCAGGAGTAGTACAACGTATGATGTCTTTTCGGCCGGTATCCCCCTGTCTTCGGCAGATTTCGAGTCGGCTCTCGGCAAAGCTCGTGCATCTTACTCAGAAAGCATCGGTGCCCCCAAGATTCCTTCAGTCTCCTGGGACGATGTTGGTGGTCTTGCGCACGTCAAGAATGATATCCTCGACACGATACAGTTGCCCCTTGAGCATCCAGAGCTTTTTGCAGACGGTCTAAAACAGCGCTCAGGTGTCGCCTTGTCCCGCTTCCCAACGCTTACGCGGTCTGACGATCTATCGCTACAGGCGTTCTCTTGTACGGTCCCCCCGGCACGGGCAAGACTTTGATTGCCAAAGCCGTCGCCACCACCTGCGCACTCAACTTCTTCTCCGTCAAAGGCCCCGAGCTCCTCAACATGTACATCGGCGAGTCTGAAGCGAACGTGCGCCGCGTCTTCCAGCGCGCGCGCGATGCCCGCCCCTGCGTCATCTTCTTCGACGAGCTCGATTCCGTCGCGCCCAAGCGTGGCAACCACGGCGATTCGGGCGGCGTCATGGACCGCATCGTCTCGCAGCTGCTCGCAGAGCTCGACGGGCTCGCCGGCGGCGGCAGCGGCGCGGACGTCTTCGTCATCGGGGCCACCAACCGCCCGGACCTGCTCGACCCCGCGCTTCTCCGCCCGGGGCGGTTCGACCGGATGCTCTACCTCGGCGTGAGCACGACGCACGACGCCCAGCTCCACATCCTCCAGGCGCTCACGCGCAAGTTCCGGCTCGAGCCTGCGCTCGACCTCGCGCGCGTCGCGGAACGGTGCCCGTTCCACTACACCGGCGCGGACTTTTACGCGCTTTGCGCGGACGCGCTCCTGAAGGCGATGGCGCGCAAGGCAGAGGAGCTCGAGGCGACGATCGGTGCGTCTCTTCCCTCTCTCCCTCCGATTCTCGCTGCCGTTCGTTTGTGCCGGGCGTAGGCTGACGGGCGTTGACAGCGACGCTGAACGCGGCCCCGCCGGCGGAGTCGCCGCATCCGTACCCGCTCACGCCGCAGTATTACCTGGGGGAGATGGCGACCAAGGCGGAGACGGACGTCTTGGTTTCGGAGGAGGATTTCAACGCTGCGCTGAGGGAGCTGGTGCCTAGCGTCAGCCAGGCGGAAATGGACCATTACGCGCGGATCCAGCAGCGGTTCTCAAACGAGGCGCTAAGAAAGAGCCGGGAGTAGGGCTTAAGATTGTAAACTACGAGATATGGGTTGTCTATGGATGTTCCTTAAATGCGCTCGCTCACAAGTAGACACGTACTGGTGTAATGACCTGTAGATATTTCACTTTTCAGCTTCGGCAGTAGTAGCATCTCTTGTTCTATGTTCGATCTCTTGAGCCTTCAAGGGGCGAATTGCATGCGGGCGACGAGAATAAAACTCGCTGAGAGCAGGAGTGTAGAGCAAAGGAAGCGTAGCGTACAAGATCCTTGGGAAAAGCACACGTCTTGCAGTCCAGTATCTATCGCACAACTGACAATACCAGTACATCCATGTGGTGCCTACATATGACCGAGACAGTAAGTAAATGAAACATTACAGCGTCGAGCAGGATTACGAGTGCAAGGTATAGGGGGGATGGGGCAGTCCACGGGTAAGGGTTTAGAACCACTTGCCGGGCTTGAGCCCGATCATGTCGAGCATCGACTGGAAGGAGCTGGGGAGGAGCGCCCCGACGGAGGTTGACGACTGCATTTTTACGGGCTTCCCGGTCACTTCAAGTCTGTGTAAGGTAGTCATCGTCAGTCGGCGTGCTTGTCAAGATGACGACAAAACCGTAAAAGGTGTAACCCACTTATATGCTGGCTTGCCGTCAATCATGATCTCCACATTCACGACGGGGTGTTGGTAGTCAGAGGTGTCGACCTCAATGGATGCCCTGGCAATTTTACGTCAGCAGCCGCACACGCAAAGCACACGCAAAGCTGAGTCTTACCACTTGTAGTTTCCCTCGCCGATGTACTTTATGACCTTCTCCCTTGGGACTTCGACAACATACTGGGTCACATCCTTGGTTCCGTCTTCAGCAATAATGACATCTTCAACCGTCTTGTTGACGACTTCGGCGCTGTGAGGGCGCAGCGTGCGAATCCATGGCACGTAGAACATGCTCATAGGGCTCGTCGAGATCTCAAGCACCTTGTGGCCGACGTCGCCGCTCTCATACTCGATCGCAGCAAACTCGTGGCGATCTCCGGAGAGGATAATCACATTGGGCACGGTGTGCAGCGCAGCCAGCAGAGAAGCCTTTTCCGTGGGATATGCTGCCCACGAGTCCGTTTGCGCGTCATGCGTCCAGAGGGACGTAAACGGCACCGAGGTCACAATAAACTTGAAGACAACGGTCTGGTTGACCTGTTTGCTGGATTTAATCGGCCGCCACGGTCAATCGACCACACCAACGCACCTTGCCGAGCCAATTGTACAACGCTCCGAGCTGTTTATCGCCGAGCATTGTGTGTACGCTCGGGTCCTCCGACGTAATATCGGAGCGATACTTGCGCGTGTCCATGACGAAGTACGCAGCGTCGCCGTAACGGAAGTCGTAGTAGTACTGGCCTTCTTCGGGTGACTCATAGTTAGCATCAGCGTTGTATAGGCTGAAGGCGTCGGCAGCGTTTGGGAAAGGCTCCCGGGAGACATTGCCTTGGCCAACATAGTTGTTGATGATCTGAGTGGTGTTAGTGATGAGAGGGCGGAAAGAAGTCGACTGAATCACCTCATGATCGTCGTAAGTATGAAAGATAGCTGGAAGACAAACGTCAACACTTGCGGCATTTGCGTAGACACTTAGCGGACTCACGAAGTCTCTCATACACCTTTCGGAAGCTCGGGCTGTTGTAGTTGCGGCGATAGAGACGACGGTAGGCTTCGGCGTCATCCCCGAAATAGACAGGAACGTCAGCGTAGATAAAATCACCCATGAATATCATGAACTCGGGAGGGGGAGGTGCTGGGGTCAAGCGAAGCTCGGGCGGGGGCGGACGGTCCCCCTCCAGCTCCTCAACAGAGTCGGGCGGCGTTTCAAAGTCGGGCGCTGTCGAGGCGGAGGGTTCAGGGGGCCAGATGTAGTCCGCAAGGAGGTCGAGACCTTTGAGCCTGCGCCCTTGGAAAGGCATATAGGGGAAGTTCGGGGTCATGCAAGAGGACGCAATGAAACGGAAGTTGGAGCCACTGGAGAGTCTGGGGTCCGGGAAGGTGCGGAAACGGATGGGCTCGGGAGGATAGGACAGAAGGGTGTTGTTGGCGTCATGGAAGCGGTCTGGAAGTAAGGTTAGTGGATATATGCGCCAGGAAGGGGCGGTCTACGGACATTCGTAGGTAGTTTTGGGCCAGAGCCCAGACAAACGCACTGTTTGGACCCAGTCGAGATCGGAGGTGAGGTTTGTGGTGGGACCATCGCGCCAGGGGGCGTCGTTGGAAGTGGCTTTGGGGTTGACCTGGCGCCATGAAAGACGAACGAGATTATCAGTCGCGTTATGAGCGGGGTAGCGGACGACAATCTTGGCTGCGTCTGGGTACAGGGCACCGACACGGGTGTAGACAACGCCTGACGCGTCGTCGAAGTAAGGGACGGCGACAAAGTCGGCGACGGCGAGAAGGAGGAGAGTGTTGATGGCGAGGTTGGCGAGACGAAGGGCACGGATGGGGGAGGGCACTGAGAAGATGATGGTAGTGAGAGCAGAACTCCACTGGGAAGAAAATGAGAGGAGAACTGGGCGGGCGACGAGGGAAGGGCGTACGTCAAAGGGTTCACTCAGAGGGACGACCACGGGTGTCTCTGAGAGCGAGACATCGGTGACAGGGTGGCCATTTTTCTCCTTGGACTCGCCAGCGACGACCTCCTTTTTGACGGCGACGAGATGGGAGAAGACAGGGACGGCGGAGTAGGAGAACACGACATAGAGCGCATAGAGCGCGGGTATGAGGTACTTTGCCTCCCCTTTCGGGACCTGGGGGAGGTGAGGATAGGAGGAGGAGGACGGCAGGTGGACGCACGACTTGGAGGAAGAGGTAGACGACGATGCGGTAAAGGGTGGAGACGGCCGAGCTGGCGATGGCGGCAGAGGCCGACATGGCGGACGGGCGCAGCGGTGGGCGTGCGCGGGGGAGGAGGAGGAGAAGGGCAATAGGGGAGGAGAAGGAAAGGTGATGTCAGGAGGCGGGGCTCGCGAGCCGGCCAGGGCGGCGTCGCGTGGGCCAGTTCGCGACGCGAGCTCGTCAGGTCTGCAGTGCAGAGCTCTGCTCGCTCTCGTCCGCAACCTCCTCCCTCCTCTCCCCCCTCCGCTCTCCCCACGCACCCGCCGGCTCCTGCATGTCCGCCTCCGCCAGCCTGCCAGTCTCTACTTGACTCCCTCTGCATGATAACGGCCCTTCCGACGTCGATCAACGCGCGCTCACACAGGCTCTTCCAACCTCCTCTCTCTTTCACCGCCGCCGCCCGACGCGTCCTCCACAATGGAATCTATCTTCGGCAGGCGCAAGACGAGGCCTAGGCAGTCTTCTCTCTCAGGACAAGAGCCCCCCGACCGTCTTCGCCCGCTCTCTGGTGCCTCCGTTGCCACTACCGCTACCCGTTCCGAGTCCAGTCGCAGCTCCCGCTATGCCCCATCTCTGTCTCCCTTCGAGCCCCACCACTCTCATCTCTCCCAGCTCTACAAGCACCAGTCTCCTACCGACGAGTTCAACTTCCCTCGTCCCGAAAGCGACGAGGAGATTGACGTTCTCTTCAACAACATCATGCGCATGCGCGGGCTCGCAGACATCCCCCATCTCTCCGTTGATCAGAAGTGGCATATTGTTTACAACGACGAGCAGATGAGATGGGCCGAGGAGCGTAGAAGAGAGGAGCAGTCTCGCAGGCAGCCCAACGTCGACTCGTCCCAAGCCCCCTACCAGGAGGGCACCCCAGAGTGGTACATCCGTCGGTTTATGGACAGAACCATAACCCCCAAGCAAGCGTCCAGCTTGCAGGTCTCTCTCCGAAGCAAGGAGATGAGGTGCGTCGCTTTTTCTCGCTTTCAATCCGATAGCTAACAAGGAACGCTTACAGCTGGTTCCGGCACTTTGTCGAGCTTCAGGGCACCTCTGTCCTCGGTCAAGCTCTGCAGACAATCTCTCGCAAGGGCGTCGGGAGGTGCGTCGATTGACCCGAACTCGATTATCTGCCGCTCACCAGGCTGCAGGCGGAAAGAGGATGTCGACTTGGAGTACGAAGTCGCGAAGTGTCTCAAGCAGATCCTGAATCATCAGGTACGTCCCAAATCCCGGTTTTTGTCAATCTGCTGTTCACACCTACTTAGTTCGCTGCCAATGATGCCCTCAACCACCCAATGATTTTGACCCAAATCGCCTCTGCCCTCAACACACCTCATTTACCAACGCGGAAAATCCTCCTCGACCTCTTATCTTTCTTGGACTACTACAACGATGGTCAAGTCCACAACCTCGTCGTTGCCGCTCTCGAGTCTCTCAGCACTTCCAACAATGAAGGTGGTAGCCCGTATGCGTACTGGTTCAAGTCATTGGAGAGCGCGCTGGCCGGAAGAGGGCGCATGGGTACATTGGTGGGCGCGAGTGATGAAGTCAAGAAGCACGGCGGTGTAGATCCTTCTTTGAATGATTACACGGTGCGTGCGCAGGCCCACAGCCTTGATAATCCACTGAAAGCCTTCCCATACAGCTTTCCAACATCATCTTCATCAACTCACTTATGGTGAACATCGATGATCTCGACATTCGAGTGCACCACCGTGCCCAAATGGAGGCTGCAGGACTCCAGAACATTCTCGAGCTTTGCCATTCCTTTGGTGTAGCCGTCATCGATAAGCAATTGCAGATCCTACAGCAGATACTCCAGGACGATGAGGCCAAACTCAAGGAGCGAATAGACCAGGAAATATTGAAGGACCTTGCCAATCCAGAGGATGTGTACAATGCCCTGCGTGCGAAGACGTCGGACTCCAAAGCGAAGGACCATTTTCTGTCGATACTGCAACACATGCTGCTCATCCGCGAGGAGGGCCCAGCCCTTGCCCATTACTATCAGCTGATTGACTCCCTGGTCGCGGACGTCGTTCTCGATAAGAAGCTAGTCGGCGCGGAGCAGCGCCTTGGCCACTCGGTGGAACGCATCATCGCACAGTTCAACGAAGCGGACCGTCACCAGTATCTGGAAGACGAGCTCGTTAAGGCAAATACGACCGCCCTCCGCTACCGTCTCGAGAAAGAAGCTCTCGAAGAGGAGGTCGCCCAGGGCGAAGGTGGACTCGTCGGTTCGCTCAAGTCTAAGCTTGCGCGACTGGAGGAGAAGCTCGCCATCTCGCGTGAAAATACGACGAAGCTTCAGGGTCAGCTCGAGACTCAGAAGGCGGGTTACGAGGAGCAGATCGCTCAGCTTGAAGCGCAGATCATGGAACTGTTCCGGATGCTCAAAGAAGTCAGCCGCGGCGTGGGCAAGATCATCGACCACGCCAACGCTGGAGGTATGGATCGCAAAACCCTCATCGATACTTTGGAGAAGCACTTCCAGCGGGACAAAACAATCTCTATCCTGGAAGGTCGTGGTAGAGACGAAGAAGAAGATGGTACGCCGAAGAAGAACGGTAGCCTGCGTAGAGGAGGTTCCGCTGCGACACGCGGACGTAAACCGCCCAAGATGGACAGAATATCAGAGGGCCCGAATGGTCGCACTTCACAGTTCATGGACGCCGACGAGGACGAGGAGCACGAGCAGATTCAGCAGCAGATCGCCGAAGGCGCGATGGTCAGTATTAACTGCATGTCGTCCAGGACGTAGGTTCTGACATGCACATTCAGTCAGTTGCACGCGACGGCTCTCGTCAAGTCCCAGGAGCATGCGAACTCCTTCACGGCGCCAGAAGAACCTACCCAGGACGCCCCTCGGTAGTACGTCTGGCACTCCTATGATGTTGGATGCAATGTCTTACACTCTGCTTGCAGCACACTTCATGCCTGACGACGATAGTCGGACTGTCTCGCTGGCCGAGACCAACGATGATTTTGATGCCGATAGCGAAATGCGCCGATCGACCTCAACGCGCGCCTCGAATCCCACCACTGAGGCAACATCGGTCGGCTCCGGCTTGTCCATCGAACCTGACCTAATGTCACCCATCCAGCCTGGTACGCTCGCAGAACAGCTCCGCAGGCACCTGACCAAGCGCGGCCGTCCTCCATCTGTACCCAGTCCTCTCAACTCACCCATTCCCGAGGAGGTTATCCCACCGATGCCGCCTCCGCCTCCACCGCCGCCGCCGCCACCCGGGATGGGCCCTCCGCCGCCGCCGCCACCTCCGCCTCCGCCGCCACCACCACCACCACCACCACCACCACCTCCCCCGGGTGGCAAAGGCGTCCAGCTTGGCGGGCCGCCGCCTCCGCCGCCTCCTCCGCCACCCGGTGCCCCGGGTCCTCCTCCTCCTCCTCCTCCGCCACCTCCTGGGGGTCCGACCCCGCCAATGTCCGGGCCGGGCTCGGTACGGACGTCGCTCCTGGGCGCGAATTTGCAGTCGCTTCTTTCAGCACGGAAGGGCATCTCGATCACGCCGAGCACGAAGCTGAAGCAACTGCAGTGGGATAAACTGCCACAGCAGCAAGCGGAGAAGACGGTGTTCCAGGAGCCGTCGAGGGAAGACGAGTGGGTGAAGAAGCTGCAGATCGACGGCGTGTGGATGGAGATGGAGGAGGACTTCAAGGCGAAGCAGCTCGTCATCAATCTCATGGGTACGTCTCGGTCTGGGTTTATGTTTCGCATTGGACGTGCTCGCTGACTTGTTCGTCTCCAGCCAAGCAGAAGCGTGCAGAGCTGAAGAGTGTGCTCGACCCGCAGACCAAGAAGCGCGTCGAGATCCTTATCCAGACTGTCAAGAGGTTCCAGCCCGAGGAACTTGCGATCCGCATCCGCGACTTCGACCAGGGAATCTGCACACAGGGTTTCTTGGCCGAGCTGAAACCCGTTCTACCAAACCCAGAACAGGTGTGTATGCTTATTCCTCTCATAAACGAGTACTGATGATGCGTTCAGATCGGAAAGCTCAACGTGTACCGCAACGCGGAGCCGGAAGAACTCGCCGGGCTTCATCCGTCAGATCGTCTCATGGTTCAGCTCATCAAGATAGACCGATTAGCTCCTCGTATCGAAGGCATGCTGTATAAATGTGTCTTCGATGAAACATGGGAGCTTCTCGACGAGGTGAGTCATGCTCGTCTCGATGTCCCTGTTTGCTTTCGATACTGATGAGATCTCAGAGTGCACGTAAACTTTCGGAAGCCGGCAAATCGTTATTGGAAGCTAAGCACCTCAAAGAGCTACTCAGTGTAAGAGCTATTCACGTTCAATGGTCCGTCGATGGCTCACACGTGGTGGTTTCCCTTTACAGCTTATTTTGCTAATCGGTAACTACATGAACGGCACTGGTGTCAAGGGTGGCGCATTCGGTTTCCGCGTCTCGAGTATCAACAAGGTGGTTGTGGATATCTGTGTTCAATACGAGCCCATCTGACGATTGAAGCGACTACCTGACAGCTTGTTGACACGAAGTCGTTGCACAACACTACGTTACTGCACTTCTTAGAACGTACTGTGGCCAAGCATTTCCCCGACATGGAAGGGTTCATGGACGAGCTTGCCGCCCCTTCCGAGGCATACAGAGGTACGTTTTGCGCTGTTGGATGGTTTGTAGGGGTCCTTGATGCTCTCTTGTGTGCAGTGAACCTTCAAGATGTACGGAAAAGTTTGGGCGAGCTACGAACTGGATTACAGGCTATCCAGAAGGAGCTTAAAGAACATTTCTCCAACATGGACCTTAACGACAAGTACGCTAACCAGATGTGGACCTTCGTTGGCAAGGCGAAGCGTCAACTCGAGGATCTTGTTGATGATGTCAATCACGCCGAGTCCACATTCATCGAGGTTGTCAAGTACTACGGCGAAGACGACAAGAACATGACCTCAGCGGAGTTCTACGGTATCTTCAAGACCTTCGTCACGTCGTACAAGGTAAGTCTATCGTAATATCTTTAGTTGTTGTCTAATCAACATTCAGAAATGCCGGACGGACAATCTGGCGATTGCTGAAGAACGCTCAGCCCTGGAGAAGCGGCGACATGCCCAAGCAGAGGCGAAAGCCAACAAGGCCAAGCAGCAAGACCTCCCTGAGCCTACTCCCGAGGACAATGCGGCGCTGGACAATCTACTCGAGAAACTGCGGAACGGGGATAGCGTCGGACGCAAGGCGCGGCGCGCGCGCAAGAGCGTCGCAGCGCGCTCGGGGTCGGCATCGGCTGCTACGCCGCTCACGCTCAACACGGACGTGCTTCTGACGGCGAAGTCGGGGGATGAGACCGTGGACATCGCGCGCGACATGCTCATGCGACTCAAGTCGGACGGTTTCGACGCGCTCACGCCGTCGACGCCGACTGCGGCGAGCATGCGGCGCTCGCGGCGGAAACGTGACTCTGAGGGTGTCGCGCAGCTTGCGGCAGCGGCGCTTGAGGAGGAAGGCCTTGCGGCGAGCGGACCGTTGGGAGACGACATGACGACACCGCTGGGAACACACCCGCCAATCATCCTGGACTCAATAGATGAGCACCCCGACCCTGATCCGGATAATGCCCATGAACACGACACAACCCGTAATAGTACTTGTCTGTATTGTTTGCAACAGATCATATTCTGGCCACCCGAAGGAGTGTATACCCATTACACTGTATAGCTTATTGCTGTCCACATTCCTACCTAGTCTCTAGTTCTATTACTTTATTCTTTCAATTTCAAGATCATTGTACCTTGTGTTTTGATTGAGGGTGTAGAGTGCAATCTGGAGACTAAAGTAGGCTTAGGCATTGCTCACCACAGTAGCCTGTCAGGTGGTCTACATAATGTGTTATGTTGGCAGTTGCACAGACTAAGCAACACCAAGTAGTGACCACTGATGCTGAAGTTTTAGTTTTAGAAGGAAAGAAACCTAGTTACCTAATGGTCAAATTTCTTTCTCTGACCAATTTGTAAAATGCTGTTTGTATTTATGGACATTGTCCCACTATCAGCAAAACAGTCACCTATTGTTACGTCGAAGTCCGAGTTCCGTCGGGAACGAGGCCTAGACGCCGAGTGGTTATGTCCGTGAGAAGTCTCTTGATGCCGACGTGAGTAAGCGCGGTGCACTATCGAGTGGACCGGTGAGCGAGCGAGTAGAGGGCAAGCAAGAGAGTCAATTGGCACTAGGCCAGAGAGGACGTAGCTATACAGGAGGTTGTTGTGGTCGGCGCGCGGGCGGAGCACGCGCGCAGCGGGAGCGGGTCAGCACGTCCTCGGACGGCTGGCGGGCCGGGCCGGGGAAAGGGCGGCCATGAACGTTGATGACCGGGTTCGGACTAATGGACGCTCGCGTGGCTTGGGCGCGCAGGCGTTGATCGTTCTCGTTTGAGGAGTCCCCGCTTCTAGATATACTGGCGGGGGCTCGCCCGGCTTCCTCACGCATCTTGCCACCACTCGAGCACGTGAGGAAGCTGGTATGTCTTCGAACCATGTCTACTTATGCACTCGCTTACTCATGTACTACGGCAGACTCGTCCTTCTGCCAGGTGAATATACCACGCATCTTGCCACCACTCGAGCCGTGAGGAAGCTGACTTGTCCTTCTGCCAGACGCCTCCCACGCATAGACGCTATAGTTATCACAGGTTATGAGCCCTGCTTCCCAGCAGTGAACCAGACAACAGCCGCATCGAAAGCAAAGCCACAACAAGCCATGTCCGACACCAAGACTCGCTATTCAGTCCCGAAGCTAATCTCCAACGGCTCCAACTGGGTCGTATACAAGGACAAATTCTTGGCGGTGTCCGGAGCGAAGGTCTTGACGAGGTTCATAGACGGTACCGTCCGCAAACCCCCTCGTCCCATCCCCTTCACCTGCGTCAATCTGCATATTCCCCCGTCCACGACCACACCCGCGGGTGGTGCGTCCCCACCTCCCATGACAGACATGTATTCCCACCTCGACGACGACATGTACTTCAAGTTTGCGGAGACGGTGGACAAGAACTACGACGCTTGGGTCCAGAAGGAGGCCGACGCACGGGCGCTCTTGTACGAGAGCATCCCCGACGATGTCTACATCAATGTCCGCTCTCAGCCAACCACCGCCGAGGCCTAGGACATCGTCGTCCGCTCGTTCGAAGGCAAGGGGATCATGTATCAGAACAGTATCCGCACTCAGATGCAGAACATGCGGTGCGCACCCGATGCCAACCTCCGTGAACACCTCGCCAAGCTCGCGCAAGCACGCGAGACCCTGAACAGCTACGGTGGGACGATCTCGGATGAAGAATACTGCGCGATGATCATCGCCAGCCTCCCGGAGATATACCACACGCACATCAACTCGCTCGTCGACGCCGCGGGGTCACGGGACGCTCCCTCAGCTACGACATTCTCATCCACACCCTGGGTGAAGAATAGGACCGGTGCGCTGAAGCGCGTGCATCTGGGGAGTCCGCCCTCGCGACTGGAAGCACGCCCGGCAGACCCATCTACAAGTGCTACCACTGCGGCCGTGCGGGACATGTTCAGAAGCACTGCCGCTCGCCAGGTGGCGCCATGGAGGGACAGCCTTGGCCGAAGTCAAGAGGGGGCAACGGAGGCGGAGGCGGAACTGGGGGCGGAGGGAACACTGGCACAACGACCAACAATGCGGGAGGTGGCGCGGACACAGATACCATGGCGAAGAAGACGGTCGCATTCGTCACGCTACAGAACGTCGCGGGTGCGGCGCTTGCTGCCCGCCCTGGCGAGTACATTAAGGTCTACAACAGCGGCGCGTCCGCCCACATCTCCCCATACCGACACCGCTTCTTCAATTATCGCGACATCACACCCCCACGCCCCATCACTGCGGCCAACGGAGACACTTTCGACGCCGTCGGCGAAGGTGACATGGAGGTGTGCGTCCTCAACACCAATGGCCAGCCCACCACGATCACCCTGCGCGACGTGCTATATGCACCGAACATTGGGTTCTCCCTCGTGTCCATCCGCAAGGCCGACGAGGCGGGCTACTCCGCCATCTTCGCGCATGGGGAGTGCCAGCTCCAGTCTCGCGAGAGCGGTGATGTAGTCGCGCGCATCCGTCTCATCAGGGCCTGTATCAGATAGTGTCTTGCTTTGCTGATGGGACCGGAGACATCACCACCCCCACGCCAGGCACCGAAGACGAGATGGCTCTGAGCACTCGCCCGGCGAAACGCGGCCCGCTCACCATCAGCGTGCTAGACCTGCACCGCACTATGGGTCACATCTCCCTACGCACCGCTCGCAATATGGTCACGCACGGACACACGGACGGCATCACGCTCTCGGACATGGACATCACTGCACAGTGCAAGACGTGCGTCGAGGCCAAGCTAACGCACAAGGCGATCCCAGGCGTCACGCATGGCAGCGCCCACGATATCCGGTGACGGCATACGGAGACAAGCTCCACTCCGACGTGTGGGACTCAGGCGAGGTTTCTATCGGAGGCGACCGCAAGGCAGTCGTCTTCATCGACGATCACACGGGATGGGTACATGCGGCGACCCTCAAGTCTACCTCCGGGACTTACCAGGCCTACCTTGATCTCGAAGCGGAGCTCCAGACTCAGCGAGGGATTACGCCGAAGTGGCTCCATTCAGACAACGGACCTGAATTCGTTGGACTTCGCCCCCACCTCGCTGAGAAGGGGACTCACTGGTCCGCATCGCAACCTCACACGCCGGCACAGAACGGTCGGGCGAGCGCAGCCTCTGCACGCTTCGTGAGCGCGTCCCCGCTATGCTCGCGGATTCGGGCCTACCGACGGGACTCTGGGCCTTCGCGTTCCGCTACGCGACCTTCCTCCACAATCGCACGGCGCGCGGCGGCCCTTCGCCTTACGAGCGGTGCTTCGGGACACCTCCGTTCCTGGGTGGCCTGCGACCATTCGGTGCGCGGATGTGCGTCTACGTCGAGCATACTCGCAAGCTCGCCCCCAACACGCAGGACGCACGCTTTGTGGGCATGAGCACTCACCACAAGGACTCAGCACTCGCATACCTCCCTCATGCGCACAAGGTCGCCCTCGCGCGGTCGTACGTTTGGGACACTGGGGTGGCGCCTGGTGCGCCTGAGCCACGCTTCGACGACGCGGAGATCATCGAGCACACGCGCGTTGGGAGCGAGGGGGCGCAGGATGAGGAGGCCACGAACGACAAGGACATCGCTCCCAACACGGGTGCACATGACGAAGAGGCAGCCGAGCAGGGGGCGCACGAGCAGGGGGCGCACGAGAACGAGGCACACGAGAACGAGGCACACGAGACCGTGCAGGACGGAGAGGACGACCAGGAGGAGGAGGGACAGGAGGAAGGAGCGCACCAAGAACTCGAGGTCGTGGAAGAGGCACCAGCTGAAGAGGCACTCGGCCGCGGGCACCGTGTACACAAGCCATCGCGCTGGCTACGGGACATCCAAGACGGAGTCAGGACAACGGACGGGCGTGCAGACGCGAACGCGGCGCACGCACAGAACATCATGGGTGAGCTTTATGCTCTCTCCAGCTTCATCCCGGACACCACGGACGCGCGCTTGCCCGAGACCACCTCCCTCGACGCGGCCTACCAATGGGCCGCGCACTATGCGCTCGGGCTTGTACAGCTCGGGAATGACCCTAAGAACCTCCGCGAGGCACAAGCATCGCCTTACTGGGGACAGTGGGAGGAGGCCATCCAGCGCGAGATGGACAACCTTCGGCGCCACAATGTCTTCCGCATCGTCGACCGCCCGGCTGGTGTCAACGTCATCGACACCACGCAAGTCTTCCACCAGAAGCTGGACGCCGAGGGGAAGATCAAGGAGTTCAAGGTACGGGTTGTCGCGCGAGGATTTCAACAGCAGGACTACCACGAGATGTTCTCGCCCACTGCAAAGCCGGCCACTATCCGACTCATGTGCGCGCTCGCAGTGCGCAACGGGTGGCCTCTACTCCAGCTCGACATCCGCAGCGCTTACCTCCTCGTGCCACTAGATACCCCTGTCTACGTTCAGCCTCCCCCAGGCATGCTCGCACCAGGCGACGAAGGGAAGGTGTGGGTACTCGATCGCGCCCTCTACGGACTTCCGCAATCCGGCCTCGCCTGGTACACCAAGTTCAGCGGCGACCTCCGGAAGCTCGGGTTCATGCGCAGTGAGCGCGACCACTCGCTGTTCACCAAGGGCAAGGCGCAGGTCCGCGTCATGCTCGCGACTATTGTGGACGACATGTTCGCGACCGGATCCCCGGAGCTACTTGAGCCTTTCTGCACTGCGATCAAGAAGCTGTACGACGTGAAGGATATGGGCGAGCCGGAATTCGTAGTCGGCATCGAGGTACACAGGACGCGCGATCCGGAACCCGACCTAATCTACCTGTCGCAACGCGCGGCGATCGACTCGCTCGTGCGCACCCTCGGGCTTGTAGGCGCGAAGAGCCTGGCCATGCCCTGGCTCTCAGGGACCACCTTGTCCAAGGACCAGTGCCCTACGACCGACGCCGGGATCACGGAGATGCGGAAGTACCCATATCGCGAGGGGGTCGGGGCCGCCATGCATATTGCCGTCACCACCCGACCCGACATCGCGTTCACGGTACAGCAACTCTCTCGCTTCATGTCCAACCCCGGGCGCGAGCACTGGGAGGCCTTGAAGCCCAGTGAAAAGTCCGGCGAGCTAGATCGAATCAGAATGAATCCGCGTGAATAAAACGAGTAGATTCGAACCAAAATGATTCAGAGTGTACGTGATACACTTTTTGGATATTTCCGGCCGTGATTTGGACCTTATGTTGTTCCCACGAGTGCTAGTGATGCCTGTCTTATGCTTGTCGGCAGCGCGCCCAGGCGCGACATGTGCTGACCGCATTATCCGGCGTCTATCTCTTGAGAACGCGCGCGTCGCGAGCTCTTTGCTCTCATTCTACGTGCTGCCAGTCATGGCAGTGATATGCAGTCAACCCCGGGACGGAGTCAACAGGGGTGAGCGGATAGAGCGGGCTCGTGTAAGCCTGAAGTTCGGGAAACCGAATAGAGAAAGAGGGAAGCAAGATACGATGTGCCGCAGGGAGAGCGAACACGAAGAGAGGCGGATCAATTGAACACGCGGTGCGCGAAGTAAACGGTAGACGTGGGAGAGAAGAGATTGCACATACGGGCACTGGCGAAGAACAAAGGCACGAAGACGGATGCGAGGGCGAGGGCAGACTTGAGGGCGAGGGTGTGAGCGTGATCGATATGAGACGGGTGAGCACACCGCACGGCGCACGCGCGGATATGGCGAAAAGGTGAACTAGATAGGAACAAGTTCAGCAGTACCCTAAATACATGCGTCACGCACGAGGTGAGTACTAGAAGATAACATATTGATACAAAGATGCGAGCACATATAACTCAGTGGAAGGGACTTTGGAGAGCAGGTATATGGGCGAGTGGGGACCAAGCCAGGGAGAATAGAGAAAGGGGACAACAGCGGTAGCTACAGAAACAGGAACAAGACAGAGTAATGGGTGAAAACGTACAGAGATAACTACGGGGGCACTCGCGTCGAGAGGACGCTAACGCCGGGAGGCGCGCGAAAGGGGATGCGAAGGGGATCGCGTGCAGCTCGTCGAGCTTGTACTGCGGGAAGTCGGCCCGCGCGAGAGGAGAAGACGAGCGGGTGAAGGAGCGGGAGGATGCGCGATGCACGCGGAGACGATGCGGAGCACGGCGGGACGACTGAGGCGAGGTGGACGGCGGCGGCTGAAGGCGGCGGTGGCGGCAGTGAACGGATGGGCAGACGTTGGGCGAGTAGCACGCGCTGTGTGGGGGCGTCGAAATTGTGGATAGCGGACAAACACTGCTAGACTAAATACATGAGTGAGGATGAGACGTGGCGACAAGGTCCGCGTGGGCATAGGACGGGCATGCCGGTGAGGAAGTCAGACAGAACGGTCTAAACGAACATGAGGAGAAGGACGAGAGAGAGTAAGGTAGAGGCCGCGCAGCGGCCACATAGTCATAGTAGAGGATAGCGAGACAAGCGAGGGTAGTTGGTAGGAGGAAGAACGTACCGAAGAAACCGGAATAACGTATAGCTGAGACAAACACAGCGGGAATGGAGCGGAGCGGGGGATGTGGGGCAACGAGAGGTCTGGAACTGTCTATGGAGTACGACGGGGTGCGGGGAGGTGAGGGAGGAGAGGTGTTATGTCGGAGAAAGGTGGACTTGGCAATTGGAGGTGGTGCATGCAGCCCAAGCGGTGCGCGCGAACAGCAGCGTGATAGTGGCGACGTCTCGAACTTTTCGGGGGTGTGCGCGTCGGCGCGCGTTGCGTGGGGGGCGGGGGGCGGGTGTGTCGGTGAGGTAGAGGTGCAGGTGTCGGTGACGGAGGGGTCGGTGCGGCATGCAGACTGGTGGTGGGTCGACTTTGGTTGGTTTGTGTCGGAGTGGTTTGGTACGAGGCGTGCCGCGCGCGCGTGGCCGTGCTGCATCTGCAATGGGGGAGTCGCGGAGCGTTCCCTCATCGTTTGCCAGCGGCGCGCCCTCAGTGCGCAGCGGACTTGCCACTCTCCGCCCGTCGGCAGAGCGCATCCTCTACAAGGTGTTTGACGAACACCTCGTGCGGCTTCAGCTCGTCACCGAGCACCTTGACTTCCCCCACGTCCGTGTTCGCTTTCTTGGCCCTGAGTGCTGCCGCACCGTGTTCATCCGTCCAAGGCATAGGGGCGAGGAGGATGTGGACTCGGAGAAGGGGGAGCACACAGGCTGCGAGCACAAGAAATGCGCAAATAAAGACATACCTGCATGGCCTGGCCATCGTCCATGCATATAGCAGACACTTTGGGAGCTTGCAGGTTATTTTTGCATGGTCAGATCGGAGCAGCAGAGAATACATAGGATGGAGGGATAGTTGGACTCGAGGCCGACTCACAGACTTATGCTCGCACAACGCACGATCGTCGATTACAGGACGCGCATTATCACGTGATGTGAGTATCCCACGCCCAGTGGCGTGGCGCGCTTGTGCAAGCCTTTGCCGCCAGCGGCCAACTGCCAGCTGTACCCGCAACCGCCAGCAGTCCTTCAAAGCCACTACATCAACAAGATACTCCTTATCTCAAACACCACTACCACGAACATGTAAGCATTTAATTCGCATTTTGGTAACAAGTCGCGGACCTGCAGCGTATTTGGACGTCTGCGCACTGACACATCTTCGCCCTCGCAGCCTCTGCACTATCCTCCCCCTCAACGTTCTGGCAACGCACATATCCCTCCTCGTGCGCTCGCAAGTCGTGACTGCACGACATCGGCGATGCAAGTGCCTTCCGCAGCCGCGCCCATCACATCATCCGGCATCCACGAAGTTGAAGGCAACTCCCCCGCCGACCTCTGGCCAGCGGTATGTGGTCTCGTCATCCGCGCTCTCGCCCGTGCCGTCTGCGATGACAGTGCCTTTGTGGACCGTGCCGACAAGCATTGCGGTCTCCGTTGGCACGCGATAACTCACCGGCCTCCAGCGCCGTCACTTTGAAGCAGAAAATGAAATCACTGCCTGGTAAGTCGCTACTCCCTTGCGCCGTCTGTGCAGGTATAGCACTGACATCCTCTCGGGGATGCTCCACGTCAACCCTACCCAACGAGACCCCCCACCTCCCCTCGTGAACGCCTCACCTGCCCGAAGACGTCGCGCGCAGGAACGCTCAGAAGCGCGCCGAGGCTCGCAGTGAGTCAACGAGTGCGGGCACGGAGCAAAACGAGCACATGACGTATACGCGCACGAGCTCTGACAGCACTGTCGGGGCTGCGCCGCGCGACACGCTCGGGCCTGCGCCAGAGTTGGCGAGCCTGTCGTGTGCCTACGGTGACGCGCCGACGAGGGCGACCACGTGCATAGTCCACAGGCGGAGACACGGCGGAAGACGCGCTGCCGGTGCTCGCGCGGCTGCGGTGGGAAAACGAGGGTGCGCTGTTCATGTACAGTGTAGAGGTCGACAAGGCGGGCATGGGGGCAAGCGGGGAGGGGCAGGGGTCGTGGAGGAGACAAAACATTGCATCGACGTCGCGGTGGGCTTCGAGGGGGCGGGTGGGGAGACGTGGGTAGCCATCACGCTGGTGAGTGGGGTTTCGAGCATGATGGGTGCGTGCATCGAGCTAAAGGCGGGTTTGCTTTGCGCGAGGGAGCGGTTGTCGAAGAACCCCGAAGGTGCCCAACGAGATCGGTGAGCCGTGCGGTTCGGCGAAGTGGGTCTGGAGATGCATCACTAACTTCTTCGATATTGCAGAGATACAATGTCGAGGTCAAGGGGTTGGTAAGCTCGTTTATATTTGTTTTTGCTCTCGGAACTGACTATTCATCTAGAAGAAGAAACAGAGCTCTACTCAGTAGGCTTGATCTGGGGCTCGTGAGTCGTGACCGGGGCGATGGATATGGGGCAGTGGTCGACAGTAGTACTTTTAATGTGCGTTTTGATTGTACTAGATTAGATTATCAGAAGCAACGCAATGCATTTCATTCTTTACTGTTCAATTTCGTGTGAATGGTATTCGAGCGCGTTCGAACATCGTTCGATTTCGTTCACGTAGCATTCATTGGCACTCAAACACGCACGAGGCACCGTTCTATCAATTTCATACCGATTTGATTGGATCACGACGCCGTTCAATCCCGTTCAATCCCCGTTTGAATCAAATTGAGCACGCGGGCATATACAGAACTATTTTGAATTCTCGCTTGCGGATTCAATCCCGCTCGTTCTCGCTCGCCGGGCTTTTCACTGGGCTTGAAGCGCCTTGGCCGCTACCTCATTGGCACGCGCGAGCTCGCGCTGGTGTATGGGCGCAACCGCGAGGGGCTCGCGGGCTTCACCGACGCCAACTAGGGCACAGGCGACGACACCCGACACTCCGTGTGTGGGTACGTCTTCACCTTAGACGGTGGCGCTGTGTCCTGGTCCGCGAAGCATCAAGCTGTCGTCGCGCTTTCCACCACCGAGGCGGAGTACATAGGCCTTACACACGCGGGCAAAGAGGCGGTCTGGTTGTGCGGGCTGCTCATGGAGGCCTACGACTCGGCCTTCGCGGATTACGCCATGCGCTTGTACAGCGACAACATCGCCGCACTCGACCTCGCGAAGAACAACGCCTACCATTCGCACACGAAGCATATCGACCTCCGGTACCACTACATCCGCGAGCTGGTCGAGAAGAAGGATGTCGCGCTCGGGTACAGGCGCACGGAAGACATGCCCGCCGACGTATTCACGAAGGGCTTGGGGCGCTCACGCATGGACCACCTTGCCGAGTTCTACAGCTTGGTCCCTCTGCCGCGCTGAGGGGGCGTGTTGTGGTCGGCACGCGGGCGGAGCACGCGCGCAGCGGGAGCGGGTCAGCACGTCCTCGGGACGGCTGGCGGGCCGGCCGGGGAAAGGGCGGCCATGAACGTTGATGACCGGGTTCGGACTAATGGACGCTCGCGTGGCTTGGGCGCGCGGGCGTTGATCGTTCTCGTTTGAGGAGTCCCCGCTTCTAGATATACTGGCGGGGGCTCGCCCGGCTTCCTCACGCATCTTGCCACCACTCGAGCGCGTGAGGAAGCTGACTTGTCCTTCTGCCAGACGCCTCCCATACATAGACACTATAGTTATCACAGAGGTCGAAAGATGGGGAGCGCTATGCTGCTTCGTCCCTCTTATAAGTACAAAGGCCTCGAGGCCACGGTGCATGAGAGGTGAGGTAACCATACGTATACAACAAGTCCATACAAGTCAGTACGAGTCATGGCTGCGGCGTGTAAGGAGGTAGGACGTTGTGAGGCTGCCATGAGGTTCGTGCATGTCCGAGACAAGGCTGCACAGCAGCATGAGGCAGAGACAGGGGTGGTGTTACAGTAGCCCCTGAGGCCGCGAGGCATAGTCCATGATGGAGATGACGAGGACGAAAAGAAAAAGGGTAGGCGTACACATGGTGTCCGTAACACTAATTAGCTCTAATGAGTGTCTAACTAGTGTCTAACTACCGCAATTGTGGAGGTCTGTAGAACTAATTGATACACAGTAGGCATGTATTAAGCCCATAATATATTTCAATATCACTCAATAGATCACACAAACGTGAAGGAGAAGCAAATATATTCTTGTTCATCATAAGGTACATTATAGACTACAAACAAAGACACTAAACAAAAGCTGTGGGTGACACATCTACATGGGTGAGACAGATGCCATGGGCAAGAGTGAGGTGAGCAAGGTAAGCATTGTAGGTGATGCGGACCTGGCCAAGGTAGGCCATATGGATGCAGGCACAAGATAGGGGACACGGGTGAGGCAGGCAACATACACGGACAAAGTGGGAAGCACGGACACGCAAGATACCATATGAGTGAGAGTAATGTGGATGCAGGCACAGGCACGGGCAATGTGGGTGTGAGTGACGTGGGCATGGGCAACACAGACGGATGAGCACTTGTGGTTACCCCAATTGTAATACAATGGCCTAGGAGCCTGCAAAACTTGTTTTGTTAACTCCCACCACATTGTCATTGTACTATATCCTCACCAGGGCATTGTAATAGGTTCTAAGTCTGATAACAGAACATCTTCAGCCTTGTAATAAGACTTGTTTCTAATAACAGAGGGTACCTACACTTGTAATAAGTTGATATTCTAATAACAGCACCCTTCCAGAGCTGTGGTAATTCCCGTTTCTAATAACAGAAGATTCTCAGGGCTGTAATAAGTTGATATAATAATGACAGAGCATCCCTAGGCCTGTAATAAGCCCCGTTTCTAATGACAGAGCATCTCTAGGTTTGTAATAAGCCCCATTTCTAATGACAGAATGTCCTCAGAGCTGTAATAAGTTGATATCTTAATAAAAGGCATCCCCAAGCCTGTAATAAGTCAATTTCTAATGACAACAGTCTCTGAGGCTTGTAATATGCCTTGTTTCTAATTACATAATATCTCCAGGGCTGTAATAAGCAGATATTCTAATAACAGCAGCCCTTTGTGCTTGTAATGACAGAACATCCTCAGAGTTGTAATAAGTCACGTCAGGTGCTGTCTAGCTATTAATAGCCTCATATCATGGCTGGCCCATCTGGCCATTAATACCTGGCATACAGGTACCCTACCCTACCCTGCAGCCCCCAATTGGGTGAATACTAGCTGTCTAAAAGATAGCTGTCAATAGTAGTGGATAGCAGCAGATCCCTGTTGCAATAGCTGGTTCCTGCACGTAAACGGTAGGGGTTGCACAGCTAGGTGGGATAGGAAAACGGCCAGGCACTATATATATATCAAATTGGGCATTATGTAGCTTCCAAACGCATCCAAGAGCATATTGTTTGGAGCAGTATTAGCAGAGATACAGGTGTACCCCCAGTTTTACTGATAGGTACATCCACTAGAATTGGGAATTGTGGATGGATCCCCTCCGTTCTTTTTGCATAGTATGTGGTTCTCTCTCTAATAGACTGGATTGAAGTCCAATTGGGAAAAATGCACACAATCTAGATTAGATTGCTGATTACGCTTCAGCCACAGCACTTTTGATAGCTTGATATCTCAGCACCACATCTTCCGATAAGCATTGGGTTTGTTTTAATCTCTTGCATTGACATATGCAAACACACTTTAGATGTCATTTGGACATGAAACACTATGAACATGTCCCTGCACATCTGTGCATGTTCAATACCTCTATATTTATAGCTCCACAACCATTGCTCTGATCGCCATACCGCTTGCTGCAACAATTCGGCACTGTAAAGCCAAACCAACATCAAGTTTTGAATCTCTTATTGCACATCTGATAGCATTGGTAAACTCATATCTCACCAGTATTTTACCACCTGATCTGAGACGACTTGTCAGTGGCACATGTGCTTGATCTTAACTCAGATAGAACACAGCTTCAAGATGCAAAAAGAATCTTGTTGATCGGGCAAGAAATGGCTGAGATGTCACATTGGGGCCTGGAATGCAGTACTAAGCTGCAAAGTGTGGCATGAAAACTCTCCACATAACACCCATATATACAAGCATGGAGTGATGTACTTACCCCCAGTATGGCAGTGATGCTCAATCAAGTTCAATAACATACTCAAACATGTTCCCTAAGTCATTACACCATTTTAGTGGCTGTGTGGGCTGAATTGCAGGTTTGTGTGAAGTGAGAGGTGCAGCTGTGAAGCAAAAGTGTACATTGTTTCTACTACAGATGCTATATCTTCCTGAGTTCCTTATCAATTGACATGATCCTTGCTGTGTTAGACACACAACGTACATCAGGAAAAACCCAAATCCATAATGAGACGTTACTGAGGCTTGTGAGGGCTAATGAGCCCGATTATTGTGTTATTCATAAGTATTATTTTTCGCTTACCCCTCTGCTAATGAGAGACCATTACACGGAGAAGGAAGAGTTAGTTGTGAGAGCAGGCCCTCACCAGGCACATTTAGTCTCACTCATGTCCGTAGATCGCTGATTCAAGCACCAGATATTGAGTGGTAGCACTCATCACCCATACAATGTAGCGCAACCATGAACATTGATTCTGTACCGGATGCAGACAAGACTATGATCTAGCTACAGCGACATAGATGGACATATCAACAAGTGATGGTGACGCAATGTAAATGGTACTGTAGGTGCGCGGATAGAGAGGGAGAAGTGTGGGGCCGAGAATGCGTGCACGGGGAGAACGCATACGAAGACGAAGAAGCTTCGTACTAACAGGCCTTTGCGTGAGGTGGCCGGTTGCGCGCGCACAGATACAGTGTGCACGCCGCTCGCATCACAGACGAGCACTCGTGCCCGTCGCCGCCGCGACCAACGTGCACGCTCAAGGGCGGCCCTCTCAAGCCTTTCGCGCACCGTCCATCCGACACCCCTGTCCCAGGGGCAGCAGCTGGCGAGCGGTCGACCTTGAAGACGACAAACGTGCACTCGAGCGGGACCGTGTGTGCACTCACGCACACATGCCACAAGGCGCCGACCGCTCGCCGACGACGTACTCGGGGAAGACGATGGGGAGGACGTTGGTGCCGCTGTCAACGCCACCCGCTGTCGGGACGTAGACGTGGATGGGGATGACAAGGACGTTCCGGGGGCGGACATGGCCGTGGAGCGCGTATCACGCGGGGCTCTATGCGTATGTCAGGGCATGCACAGGGGAGAAAAAGGGTCGGCAAAACAGAGCGGACGGAGGGAAGTACGCTGCCTCACCGGTGATGAAGATGCTTGTGATCCCAGACCACATCCACTCGATGACCATGACCAGGTTCGTCGGGCTCGCCGTGTGCGTCGTCGTCCAGGTCGTGCATTTCGTCATCCTTGTTCAAGACGGAAATTGGCGGGGGCGCACCGCAACCATCGCGCCTCGATCCATCCGTTGCACTCTTCGATACAGATCGAGCCCTGCCCTTCTGGGCATTTTCCGGGCACGAAACAACCGCGAGACGAAAGCGGACACACACCGCTGGTGTGCTGTCCAAATGTAACGGGGGTACATCACGGTGAACGGGGGCACGGGCGGGAGATTGCGACAGGGGCACTCACAAGTCACAGGTTCTCAAGATCGACGGATGGACCGCTGCCGTCGAAGACTTGTTGACCTCAGGCGGAGGGGGTGGACGTCAACGGTAGCGCAAACGAGACGCAGATTAGTGGCCTAAGTAGTAAGGGAGCCCACGGAAGCGCGGGACGTACCTGCGGGGGCGCGCGACGGCGAAGAAAGAGCTCCGGGACTCATTCGTCCTTAAGAAAAGAAAGAGGGTGTGAACCAGGGTGTGGCTGGTGAGGTGGGCAAGGTGGAGGTCGAAGGTGGTGGTGGACAGCTGCCAGCGCGGAGCGGGGGACGCGCGTCGCGCGTTGGGAATGGGCGCTAGTGTGGCGACCGTGTCCCGTGATCGCGTCCTGCCATTCACCGCGCGCGAGTCGAGATAGGTCGAGATGCTGTCCGAACTTCCGTCCAGTCTCCCTTACGCAGCACCCTCCTTGTCTGGACATGAGAATTGCTCAAGTCCACGTCGTCTTCTCGTCCCCAGCATACCACTATTCCTCTCCATCAAGCCTCCACGCGCTATTGCGCACTTCGACTGGCACAAGCACCAGCAAGCTTCGTTTCGGGTCCCTTCCGCCTCCCCATGACTGCCGTCTCTGGTCCCTCCACTGCTCGCCACCCCTCATCATCCAAGAAGCTGCCGAAGCTGCGGCTTTCCGGCCCTCGAGCTCGAGCTCGCACGAAGCGGTCGTGAGTTATCGTGCCTCTTCCTTGTGCTTTCTCCATATCCTCCTTCCCGCCATTGACTGGGAGTACGGGACCCGTACTATGGCCATGAAGAGACCGCGAAGGTCCGGCGCGACTTCTGTGGCGAGCGCGATGGCTGCTTCTACCTCGATCTGGTCGTCGTCGGGCGTGGCGCAATGGTCTTAACTTGCTCGAGCGCGGTCATCCACGACGGCACGATGTACGGCCCGCACGCGTCCTCGCACGACGACCCGTCGGGCCGCCCCCCGACCGCGACGCACAGTACAACCATGCGGCGCTCTTGCAGCCAAAGCTGCACCTCATAGCAGCATTCGTCGCGGGCGCGCCCATATTCTTTCTGGTCAAGTTGGCAGCGCATTCGCCCTGGTTCGTCGCCCTCTTCGCCCTCCTCTCCCAGACCGCGCGCGGGCGCGTCATCGTCTCCTGTGTTCACGTCGTTTCCAGATAGGGCCACGCACACACGCCGCACACACTCCACGAGCAACGTCGCGATGACCGCGCCTGACTCGCACTGGTACGTCTACTTGTCGAGCTGCAACTTCCCCGCCTCAGTGATATCCACCGCGCCCAGCACGAAAGCGTGTTCGTCGCACAACACAAGCAGCATTTATGTGGAGAGATATGTGACAGGGATGTCGAGATTGGGTGCACAGTCAGGTCAGTTTTCGTTGACAAACCAGTATCATGGGATGTGGGGATCTGTACATTGTTGTAGTGCTCACATCACGAAGCAATGACTGCTCTCTGTGTGTTCAATCTATGCGTGCTGATGTGTGAGCAGCGGGCTGCAAGTCATACACTATCGCTACTACTCGTCGGGATCCAGCCGAAAATATCATTATTGTCTAACTACATGTACAGATATCCACTACACTCACTCAATAACGTCAAATTATACCTCATCCACCCCATAAGCGACCAGAAGAAAGGCGATAGTATCTGTAAACTGTGGTGAGTTGGAACAGCGGCAGTATTGTGGCGTATATCGGCTTACCAATACTTTACCTCTCAATAGGGATTTGGGTTTTTCCTGATGTAGAGCACAATCCAGATCTGCAATGTTATATGTTATCAGATGATATGTTATAGTCAGGAAAAGGAATTGATGGGAAGAAAGATAAGGATGGATATGTCTGAAGTGTATGCTGATAATAATTTCGAGAGTAGTATCAGTTTAGACAGTAGATAATGAACATACTGCAGCAAGACAGATGGTGATCAGGGTAATGGTTGTGGAGCTATAAATACAGCCCTGGAGATATTATGTAATTAGAAACAAGGCATATTACAAGCCTCAGAGACTGTTGTCATTAGAAATTGACTTATTACAGGCTTGGGGATGCCTTTCATTAAGATATCAACTTATTACAGCTCTGAGGACATTCTGTCATTAGAAATGGGGCTTATTACAAACCTAGAGATGCTCTGTCATTAGAAACGGGGCTTATTACAGGCCTAGGGATGCTCTGTCATTATTATATCAACTTATTACAGCCCTGAGAATCTTCTGTTATTAGAAACGGGAATTACCACAGCTCTGGAAGGGTGCTGTTATTAGAATATCAACTTATTACAAGTGTAGGTACCCTCTGTTATTAGAAACAAGTCTTATTACAAGGCTGAAGATGTTCTGTTATCAGACTTAGAACCTATTACAATGCCCTGGTGAGGATATAGTACAATGACAATGTGGTGGGAGTTAACAAAACAAGTTTTGCAGGCTCCTAGGCCATTGTATTACAATTGGGGTAACCATAGGTGGGGTGAGGTAGGTCATGCAGTGACACAGAGGTGAGACATGAATCGTGTGAGCTAGGTGGATGCCATGAGAGAGGTGCAATACAGGCAAAATGCGGACGAGACAGAGGAGGCAGTGATGTGGGAAATTGTATTACAATGGTGGCAAGTTCAAAGATGCAGAGGATGTGTGACACAGGAGACATAGGAGATGTCTGGTTGAGGTGGGGATGCGAGCAAGGTGCAAGATGTGTGCTAAAACAGGCAACAAGAGGGTGACATGGGCAAAATGTAGGCAACACGGAGGTGGCGACAGACATGAGTAACATGGGCAAAGTGGGCCAGATGGGTGACGCAAGCAAGGGGCAAGACCAACAAAGCACGTGAAGTACAGAACCAGGGCGAGACGAGCGAGGTGCGAGGTGTGCACAAAATGGGGGACGCACATCAAAGGTGAGATGGGTGGGACATATAAGTGCAAGATGGGCGAGAAGACGGGAGAGGTGAGCGACACAAGTGAGACTGACAAGATGAATGAGACAGACAAGGCAGGCAAGGCAAGGCAAGAGTTGCAAGTGAGATAGACGAGGCGGGTGCAGTGCCAGATGAGCGAGATGGGTGACGCACATGTGAGACAGAAGAAGTGGGCGATGTGGCAATGTGGATGATACAGATTGATACGGGTGAGGTGGTGGGGAGAATGAGAGCAAAACAGGCAAGTGTGAGACAGGCAAGTGAGGCTAGAAAACGATGAGAACAGAGAGAACATCAACATCGAGGGTGCTAGCAGCGCCAAGTGCTGGAGTTCATGCAATGTGCGTCAATTCTCATGCATCTGGTACTGCCAGCACGTCACTCTCAAGTTATGCTTATCTTCTTGACCTCCCCTTCCTCCCCATTCTTCACATCCACCCTGTTCTCCTCCCTAACCTCCTTGTCTTTGCCTCTCAGCACAACATCTTCGAGGAGCACTCAAATGCGCCCCTCACCTGCTGCTTCCTCAATGGGCTGTTGTGGCCCCTCTGGTCTTGGTGAGTCTACCGTTGTCCCCTCCTGCACTCCCCATCTCACCCACTACCTTCCAGACTCTGCCCATACCACAACCCCATTCCCACAAGAGGTATGCTCTAACAGGCATGCATGGGATGCTCATTCCACCGATGCAGCTGTGTTGCATGGCCATTGCTGCTATGTCACACATTGCTCACCTGCTGCTTCTCAAATGTGGTCGTGGCTGGGGCTGGATTGTTGCCCACAATGGCCTGGCTTCTTTGTGGGGGCCTCACTTTGCCCACCCACATCATGCACCCCACCCTTGCTGGTGTCGTATTGGCCAGCTGCATTGTCCATCTCACTCTCATGCATGTCGTGTCACACATGTTCTCACGTCAATGTCCACATCACCCACCTTGGCCACATTCACATCATCTGCATTGCCCACCTATGTCGTTCACTTCGCCTGTGTCACCTACCAAACCCTTGTCAACATTGTTAATGCTCCCATTGTTCATATTCTCATTGCCCACATTGCCCGCTCTCATCCTCGTCGCCCCTGTGCCAATGTCCACATTGCTGACCTCGCCCATGTTACCGTGTTGGTGACCTCGCCCACATCCACATTGTTTGCCTCATGTGTGGCCCACTTCACCATGCTACTCACCTTGCCTGCCTGTCACCCGCTTGCTCATCTGTGTTGCCACCTCATTGACATCATCACCCCACCTTTGTCACCTGCACCCTCATCTTGCTGTAGGAGGTTTCTGGAGCAAGTGAGAGTGTGTTAATAGACACACCTTCATTACTAGTGTAGTTAGATTATGTTAGTTACCAATATATTTCGTCTTTCCCACACATCTATATTGTTGTGAATTAGTGCACTGAGTGATGTTAGGGTTCTCACTTGGGTCCAGTTGCTGTCTCTGATAGAAACTGTTTAGTATCAGATTGCAGGAGTTAGAGTGTTAGTATTATGCACCCTCACTATCTTCTAATGGGTGTAAATATGTGACACATTAGACATATTAGGACACATTAGTAAGATGTGAGACCTAATATGTTTGCTGTTAGATGTGCTGGTTCTCATGTGGTCTAAAAGTCGGGTGATTAGTTGCATTAGACCACATTAGAGCCAAAAGTCTGCTGAATAGATGTGTTAGAGAAAAGTAGGGCTAATATGCAAATTGTGTTTTTTTCTGATGTGTATTTGAGTGTATCAACGCAAACTCAGCACAACAACAGAAGTGGTAGAAGTCAGGAGTGCTAGAGGATGCAAAGAAGGAGGTGTGGTGTGCAGCGGGATACACATATTCTATGCAGCTGGTAGAGGCTGCCAACAAGGGGAAACCTCAGAAGACCTTTACAATGTACAAATAAATCATTCTTTATGAGGTGAGCTCTAGCTGCGATGCACGACACCCTTAACTCAACGCTGTGGGAATCTGCTTCAGACTCCAATTAATTTTGACTAGCACAGCCACTTCCTATGCATAGTTTTTCTACTTACTCCCATCACCCTAGCTCTGGGTTAGGGTTCCACTAGCGCTGGGTTTGCACTGCCACTTTGGCTCAGTGATTCACTCTCTGTTACACTTTGTAGTGCCTGTTAGTGTTTACACCTATTCAACTGGACTGAGGTAGGCGCTCTTTGGGGGCTTCAGTGAGACACTATTTGTACTATTGCTATGAATATACTCAAGAGTTATAGGAATTAATTCAATTTGTGAAGGGCTGATTTCAGCAAAGTGAGGCTTCTGTAAGTTATTTGACAACCAGTGGCTGTAATGCCCTGTCTCTGCCCATTGCACCTATGCCTGCCTACTGGTAAATCAGATCAATTCCCTAGAATGTTGATTATATTTGTGAAGCAATTTTGCATAGTAGCCAGTCTAGATGTAAACAAAGCGCTCATATGAATGTAGTAGTTTCAGCCCTGTAAGGACTATGACATATGGTCTATATGTTGTAACTAATGGTATGAGCTCAGATGATCTTAGGTGTGTTCAATGTGCATTGATGAGAGGGATCTCATATTTATGTCATGTGATACAGGAAGTGCATGTGGTGGAATGGGTTGAGTAACATTGGTAGCACACTATCTGTATAGTGTATGGCTGGTTATAAGCTTGTTGCTGAGCCAATCACTATATATGCAGGTACATTAGAACACCTCTTTGGAGGGCTACAAGACAGTACATGTTACGTTATGTATTGTGCATTGCAGCTGCTATACTGTAGCAACTACTGCTTGGCAGTGTTGACTGAGTTATAGCACTGGGACTGGGAATATGCTTATGTAACATATATAATTCGAAAGCCACTTTGAAGACGTACTTGGAATAGTTTAAATCATAAGAAACAGACAAGAAATGAACAATAGGGAGGGTGTGCAATGTTCTCATATGCAGTCGCCTAATAAGGTGTGTGAGAAAAGGGTTACATAAGCACCAGCAGCGCACTCTCATCCCTGCTGCCACTGCTCCTCCTCTCTTGGGGGACTCTCATCCACCCTTCACCTCTGTAGCCTGGCTTTTGGCCAAAGTCAGTGCTCATGAGTGGGAGGATGCCCCCCTACAGTCCCTGTGCTTCTGTACCATGCCTACTCGGTGCACTGATTTAGAGCGGTGGTTTTGAGCCTAGGATGCCTGTGACATTGCCACTTTGGGTGGCCGGGTTGTTGGAGCACAGACCAAGTTCTGTGTGAGATGGATTCAGCATTCTCTTCAACTCTCTGGTAAGCTTTGGGTGTCTGTGGGTGTTAGGTAGGTATGCTTTCATATATTTGCTCATCTCCATGGTACTTTGATGTCACTGTGCCTCCCTTTCCATCCCCCATCAATCCCAGAACACTGCCAGATTGTTCCCAGGTGTGTGCTCTTTCTGTAAACCTCTCATTCATCCCCCAGTTCGCATTTTTGCCCCACCTGTGCGCATACTGACAGTGTGGGTTAGCACAGCATTAACGGTGTTTATTTCAGAGGCGCCCATTGCATTGCTACATCCACAAGGCCTGTGTGCCATTCATCTCCTTTCTATGCTCTGATTTGCTTCATTTTTGGTGTGTAGCTAGTAGTAGCACTGCACACATGATCTATGTACTTTGTTTTATTGTTTTGTATGCTTTGAGCCCATAATAGCATGTTTGGAGCCTGGGACCAGCCACCTCACCCATCTCAGTGCTCCTGGGCGCTTTATTTCACACTCAGCCACAGCCACCACAGCCAGCTACTGCAAGCCACACCCAGCCATCTAAAATTGTCATCCACAAGCCCTGGGTGGCAATCCATCCTCTTTTAGTGGGGTTGTGCTACCCAATCTTTGTCAGCAGCCTCACCCATGCCTCTCTGCCATATATGGACACTATTTGGCACTATTTGCCCCCTTCTGCCCTTGCCACAACTGCCACAGTGGCTGAAAGTGCGCTGGGTGCCTGTTTTGAACGCTTTTTTCAAACTCAGCTCAACTCAGCTAGTCCAGCTGCTGGGTGGGGGACCCAGGAGCCTTGGGTTCAATCCCTGGTAGTGCCGCTTTTGTCTGCATGTGGCTGTGCTATGCAGGCCTGGTTGTAACAATGGGTATTCAGGCTTTGTGAAATCCAATCAATTGCCTAAAATCCTGACTATATTCATGAAAGCAGCCACCGTAGAGTGTGTTGCTGATGCACTCACATCTTTGCTTTAAATGCATTAGATGAGGCACAGTATAGATGTTATCACTGGTGCCTACTAACTTTGGATAACTCCTGTGAGCTCAGTTCTTATCTGTTTGGGGTGATCGTATATACATCAGAAAGCTATGCAGAAGGCCTATATGACTGGTCTGGCAATGTAGAATGATAGTGTGTATTCTGCCTCTGTAAAGTCAAATACAGCACAAATTGACAAGGGCAGCTATAACACAGGGTGTTGTGACTGTATTGGCTTTGATGTGCATAGTAAGCACTTTAGTCCTAGCTTCCACAATGTTTGGACTTCTGCTATATGTTCTGTTCTTGTCTGTCTGTGGTGATAGTAGTGGTGTTTAACACAACATTAAATGTAGCATATTAAGGTCTCTCATAGCTTCTCATTATATTCCACATCTCATTAATCGTTTTCTGCCAGTAATGGCCCACTCCTACCAAGTAGGTTTTGGGGGACAGCTGAGCTTAACAAAGAGTGCTATCAGTGCTTGCTTGTCTTCATCAATGTCTTTGGCCTTCCAGCCTACAATCTCTGCTTCAGCACCATTGGTTACTCTGCACTCTGTGGCCTCATTGTTTTTAATCATCACTGGCATTCCAACACACAAAGACAGCTTTCCAGGCATATGTGTAGTCATTTTTGGATCCAAACTCCACAATAGATCTCGGAGTTCAGTAAAGGCAATCTTTGTTTTTCTAAGGGGATTGGTTGCTTTTTTACGGGTATACCTTGGCATGTCTTCACTCATATTATATCCTAGTCTGTCCATAGAATAAAAATTTACTAGTTCCTTCCCATGATCCTTTGCAAACTGAGCCACAGACTTTTCATTTATGCCATCCCTCACAGCATTATATCGGGCGATAATGGAGACATACTTGAAGTTTGGATCATTGAGAGAGGGTCTGCCTGGTGCACAGCTAGCAACTCTGGACTGCAACAACTTATAATCAGATTGTGTGCAGGCATAGTACCTGAGATTTTCCAAGGCAACACAAAGCTTTGCATCCTCTGGGCTTTGTGACTTCTGGCGCATATTTTCCCTCAATATTACTGTGGTAGTGAATTGGTGCCACAATGCTTTCCCAATGGACATTTGTTGCTGGGTATGAGAGTGTGTGTGATGGATAACACGTCCAACTTCACCTGAAAACAAGGGTGCACCACCTACTGCAGGAGGCAGCTGGGCAAAATCACCAGCAAGAATCATATTAATACCTCCAAATGGAGTGCCATCATTTGTTAGAGAAGCACACATTTTAGCGCATATAGAATAGAGATCCATGCAGTTCACCATGCTCACTTCATCCAAAAACATGTATTCCAGATGCTGAATGCGTGCCCGGACCTGAGCCAAACTAGCAATGTGGTCTAATCCATTTGAACACAGTCCTCGAACTATTCCCAGAATTGAAGGAAGCCACAAGTGGTCGAATTCCGATGCGAGAAGAGGCAGCCAACGAGCGCCTGTGAAGTGCCTGTCCCAATACTTTTCACAGGGACTGTACCTCTTCCTAGTAATAGATCCTTTCACCTTGTAGTTCATATGGTCCAAATCACTTAGGAGCCGGAAGCAAGCCTTTTCCTCCTCAGTCTCTGGTTTAAAACTTCCCTTAGACAGCCTATTTGCAAGCTCAGTCACAGTCTCTGTGCTGATATTCAGCAGTCTGTGTGCAATCTCATCAAAACGCTTCTTATCAGCAAGAAGATAGCCTGCACTAGTAGACTGCTTGATTTGCTCATGGTTCAAAGCAACCAAGGGAAACAATGGCTCAAGTTGGAAGGTTTATCATGGTACATCAGCAACTGCTGCTTTCGCTTCTCTTCAGATACACGAATAGCACCTTTCACATTTTTCAGCCCACCATAGCCGTACGGAAACAGCCACGGAAACATTTGTGGGTAGAGCTGAGGATTGTTATAGATGCTCTCTGGATTTTTTTCCTAACCAATTCCAAGCACCTTTCCACCAGATTTGTAGTGTTCTACAGCTCTTGCCTTGATTTCATATGGTCTGATCTTCCCCAGATGTTCAAGACGTTCACCGGTCAATCCATGCACTACAAATGGACACTTTCCATCATCTACACCCTCTTCTTCCTCTATTCCAGTGACTGCAGCTGCCTCTGGATCAATATTAGACATACTCTTAGTCTGAGTATAGTTCACAATCACTAGAGGCTCATCTTCTGGATACTCTGCCAGATTTTTGTATGAAATGGTCAGATCTGCATAGTCAGAATGGTTGAGCTTAAGCCACTCGAGTGCAGCACTGACTTTCTTTTGCCTAACAAGCATAGGTGTGCGTTTGTATTCCTTTGCTGTGGGCACATTAGGACCCAGAAATATAAATGCAAGCACTTCATCAAGCTCGTCTCTAGGTGGAGGCAGTACAGAATATATTTTAGGTATGGGGAGAGAATGGCTGACTACATTTGCCTTCATCTTAGATATGCCAGATATCTGGACTTTTACTATGCACATATTGTGCTTCACTCGGGCAATCAGGAGCTTTTCTGTCTAGCTCAAATCTTTGAGAGTATCTGGTACCTCTCTAATCCAAAGCCCATTTGCTAGACTGTTTGGGGGTAACTTTCCAGAAAGTAAATCAGTGGCACATGACTGGCAGACATCATCACAATTTGGCAGGAGCACCTTCCCTAGGATATCACAAGTAGGATCTGCAATAGAAGTGCACTCTACCTGTGTAACTGGCCTTTCTAGAATGAGAATATTTAGATCACATGTAAGCTTGCTGAGGGGTTGAAGTGCTGACTTGTACGTCAATAAGCCACAGACTGCACAGGCGCTCTCTTGGAAGTTCCGGAGCTGAATGTCTGAGGCAAATCCAGTGATAATGTCTCCAAGCAACTTGTTATCAGGTGGATCCGGTGGAAACCGGTTCTTTATAGGGTTTGATACTGGTTGATTCAAAGTTAGGAGAGCTTTGGCACGCTTGTTCTTTTGTTTTTACTGTTAGACTGAACCGGCTCAGTTGGTACGAACGATGTTATAAAGTCACCACATGCAACACAAGTGTGGTTTTGTAGCCTGGTGATTAAATTGCTTTTAAGCCTTTGGTCTGTAACTGTGAGTGTGATTGTGTGGAGTTTAGCTAATTGAATCAAGTCGGGCTTCTGTAATCTGAGAACCAAGTGCTGCAAAGGAATTTTGACGAATGAAGCACACTCAGTATTGACTGTTTCACCAGAAGGTACATATTTGTGGTAGCGATAGTTCATATTCATCATCAATTCACCTTCTACCGGATACCTCCGAAGTTCACTTGCCGTCCACCATTTTCCTCGTACATTCTTAGAGGGAATGACAGCACCACCACACTGCAACAAGATCGGAGAAATGGCTAGACAGAGAGAACTTCTTACTGGCACCTGATATATGTGATATTTAGTACAAATGGCAGCCCAGAAATCATGGCGAAGCATGCAAGGTCGCATAAACCAAAGTCTGATCAGCCTGACCTGGCACCGGGGAGAATGCCAGGTCAAATAATGTGATGGATTAGGCTGAATATAGCCATATGTATATCCCTGTGTATATTCTGAATGGTTCTCGACTAGCAAATGATAAATCACATGGATGTGACTAAAGGCGCAGATGGACAGAGCTTGCAGTAGAGGTGCTCATCCTAACCTCGTCCCAAAGGGACCCGGGGCTTTCAATCAAGGTGCCCAGTGTAACCTGAGATGTGTAGTATACATCCACACAGAGGGGGACAATCTGCAAACGTGTGAGTAACGTGAAACAGTGAACAGAAATAATAGCGAACTTACGGCATGGATCAAACCGGTTTGCAGAAAGTGATGTGTAGTTGGCATGCATAGAGACATGCCATGTGCACTGGATGAGCCTAAAAGGCCCAATAGCAAGGCAAATGTGAGCGGAGAGTGGGCAGACATTGTGGTTCGAGTTGAGAAGTGAGAAGCGCTCAAAGGCAGCCTAGCTGAACTTCAACTTCAACCGCCACCAAAATCCCATACTCATGTGATTTATTACTAAGCATCATGGCAGACAGATTTCACATTTCAGCAGCAAGACGACAGTTAGAATTATCAGAGAAAGGCAGACATATTTATCACACAGAAATGGCAGACAACAGATTTCATTGCAACAACGGTGGGATAACACCCCAGTAAAGACAAAGAAGAACAATATGCAGGTTGCTAAAGGCAGCAAGGGCAGGAAACAGATATCAAGAGGACATTAGACAAGTATAAGAGGGATGAGCTACAGCTAGAGTGGTGAGCGAGCATGAGAGTCATATGTAAGCAAGTCCACAGAGGAGATATTATGCACGTGACTGAGGGAGAGGGAGATATCGGTGAGGACAAAAGGGTAAGCAAGCTAGAACAATATACAAGTCTGGGATAGAGCAGGAGAGTGGGAAGCAGAGGTATATACTAGGCTATGACAATGACTATATAAGCACTGTCCAACTGGGATGATGATTGCAAAAGCTGTCCGACAAGGATGACAACCCAAACACTGTCCGGAATGACAAGACGACAAGTACCTGATGATATCTAAACATCATGCATCTTGTGACTGCCGAGCTTCACAGCACCGGCGAGGTTCACAGAGATGCGAAAGTCGACATCAGACCGGCCGTAGGTGTTAACGGTGAAGTACACCAGAGCAAGGTCATAGAGGCGGAGCTCGTTGCTGTGCGGCTTTGGGCCGGAGTAGATCGGGAGGTTGGACGGCTCCTCGACACGGAAGCCGGGGGCGGGGTTGTCAACCTTGAAGTGCTGGCTGGCGTCAAAGATGGGGTCTAGATAGATATGTTTTTAGTATGCAGTGTAGAAGGGGATTAAATGCACTTACAGTTGTCGCTGTTGTTGTAGAAGGCGCGGATCATCTGGGCGGTGCTGCGAACATTCTGAGTGCGAGTGATCCCCATATGGGAGATGGCCAGAGCTGGAAGTGTAGGGTGAGCATGTGAGCGTATAAGCAAAATTGATATACTCACGGAGATTGTTGGTGTTCCCTGAAAATGAGCAGAAAGATATTTGTGAGCTGGATGCATGTAAAATGACAGACACACTCACCTCTAGAAGTCGACGGCTGGGACACATTTGGAGACACAAGGTAGGTATGGGCCCAGAAGGACATGATGATCTGGGTAGATTCCGTAGCGTCGTTCCAGAACTGGTTGTACCTGGTGGGAACGGCACTCTTGTTGATGTCGAAGGCATTGAGGAAGAAGCGACCATAACATGAGCAAGCCATGTCGCCTATGAGCATGAGCTGGATGCCCTTGGCCTCCTTCTTGCTGGCGTTGAACTTGTAGATGCCAGTGCCCCACATCTCACAATGGAGGACGACGCCTACTATGTAGAAGAGCGCCTGTTGGCCCTTGTTCGGTCCAAACCGGAAGCCGAGGTTGTGAATAGGAGAACCAGGTGACTTCTGGATCCCCATGAGCAGGGAAGGGTCTGCACAGCTGATGTTGACCATGGTTTTTCCATCACCGGGACTGGAGAGCAGCTTGAGAAAAGCGCTAAAAATATCTAAATCAGAGGGTGCCTTCTATAAAGTCAGTTAATAAGACGTACATAGGGTCAAGGTCCAGGAAGGCCTCATCGAAAAGCCCATCAGTGAGGAAGTGTCTTACTGTACTGCTGAGCAGTGACAGAGGCCTGATGTGGGAGTGGGCCACAAACACCAATCAGGGAAGAGAGAGGGGTGGATGGGTGTAGATTGAGTGTGGATGACCTCCATGTAGTGGTGCAGAGTGTAACGGTTCACGTTACATCATGCACCTTACGATCATCTCGGCTACCACTTTCGGACTCACACTATGTACCTGCATTTGTGTTCTACATACCTTTTGAGAAACCAACACACACACCCTATCCTACGACTACGCCCTACGGACAGCTCAGCGGTCGTCCTGCTCGCCTACGACTCTCCTGTGGGCAGGCTATGTGACGTCCCAGCCGCCGACCGTCACACAGAGGTGATGCCGGCACTAGGCGCAAACAGATGCAAACTAGAGTCACACGAGGGATGTCTAGCCCACAAAAACCAAGTTAACATAGCTCTACATACATACAGGCAATCGAGATACTCACATAGCCCACAAAGACCAAGAGGTCGGGATGAGGGCTAGGACACGAAGTGCAAGTGCTAAGTGAGGGCGCGACACGGGCGCTTAAGCGCGGGAACAACCTTCCAATATAGTAACAGGCAGAGAAAAGGTGAGGAAAAGGCGAAAAATAATACATAGTGCACATCCAGAGTCCGTTCCACGACATTACCCCCCTCCTAAAACCCATCCATCCCAGATGGACATGATCCTCCCCTCCTGCCAGTCTTCCTTCTCCATTTCCACATGCTCAGGGTGCTCAACCCTCCTCCACGGCAGAGCGGTGAATAGAGTTGCAGATATCTTGTGAGGCGCATTGGGATTGTGCTCATAGAACTCTGCGACCTTCTCTGGGGCATTGGCGACATTCGCCGCTGGTTCCCATGAGTCGTCACCCTCTCCATGTCCCTTCCACCGTACCTGGAACTGAAGCCAGCAGTTGAAGAACCGACGGTCCAGAATCCTCTCCACCTCATACTCCTCCTTTCCGTTCACTTCCACTGGCTCCGGCGGTGGTGCTCGTCGCCCGTTCACATTGTTCCCTCCATACTTGGACAGCCAATCCACATGTACAACTGGGTGGATCTTGAGCGTGGGTGGGAGTTCGAGACGATAGGCTAGGTCACCCACGTGTTCGACCACCTTGTAGGGTCCCAGCTGCCGGACACCAAGCTTGCACGTTGCCTGGTGCACACTGATGTCTTTTGCGCTAAGCCAGACCTTGTCTCCGACTTCGAATGCCTTCTGATCACGAGGGTGTTCCTCTGTAAAGTGGACCTTCATCTTCGCCTTGCCTGCGCGCAGCACTGATTCGATGTCCTTCTGTGCTTGGCGCATGCCCTCTAGACAATCCTCTAGATGAGGGAAGCGAGTCTCTGTTCCCACTGGTACTGTGAAGTGGTGATAGTAGTGGTGTTTAATATACCTTATTAAGGTCTCTCATTATATTCCATCTCTAATTAATCATTTTCTGCCAGTAATGGCCCACTTCTACCTGAATATAGTCAAAGATTGAGGTGCTGTATTTGACTTTACAGAGGCAGAATACACACTATCATTCTACATTGCCAGACCAGTCATATAGGCCTTCTGCATAGCTTTCTGATGTATATACGATCACCCCAAACAGATAAGAACTGAGCTCACAGGAGTTATCCAAAGTTAGTAGGCACCAGTGATAACATCTATACTGTGCCTCATCTAATGCATTTAAAGCAAAGATGTGAGTGCATCAGCAACACACTCTACGGTGGCTGCTTTCATGAATATAGTCAGGATTTTAGGCAATTGATTGGATTTCACAAAGCCTGAATACCCATTGTTACAACCAGGCCTGCATAGCACAGCCACATGCAGACAAAAGCGGCACTACCAGGGATTGAACCCAAGGCTCCTGGGTCCCCCACCCAGCAGCTGGACTAGCTGAGTTGAGCTGAGTTTGAAAAAAGCGTTCAAAACAGGCACCCAGCGCACTTTCAGCCACTGTGGCAGTTGTGGCAAGGGCAGAAGGGGGCAAATAGTGCCAAATAGTGTCCATATATGGCAGAGAGGCATGGGTGAGGCTGCTGACAAAGATTGGGTAGCACAACCCCACTAAAAGAGGATGGATTGCCACCCAGGGCTTGTGGATGACAATTTTAGATGGCTGGGTGTGGCTTGCAGTAGCTGGCTGTGGTGGCTGTGGCTGAGTGTGAAATAAAGCGCCCAGGAGCACTGAGATGGGTGAGGTGGCTGGTCCCAGGCTCCAAACATGCTATTATGGGCTCAAAGCATACAAAACAATAAAACAAAGTACATAGATCATGTGTGCAGTGCTACTACTAGCTACACACCAAAAATGAAGCAAATCAGAGCATAGAAAGGAGATGAATGGCACACAGGCCTTGTGGATGTAGCAATGCAATGGGCGCCTCTGAAATAAACACCGTTAATGCTGTGCTAACCCACACTGTCAGTATGCGCACAGGTGGGGCAAAAATGCGAACTGGGGGATGAATGAGAGGTTTACAGAAAGAGCACACACCTGGGAACAATCTGGCAGTGTTCTGGGATTGATGGGGGATGGAAAGGGAGGCACAGTGACATCAAAGTACCATGGAGATGAGCAAATATATGAAAGCATACCTACCTAACACCCACAGACACCCAAAGCTTACCAGAGAGTTGAAGAGAATGCTGAATCCATCTCACACAGAACTTGGTCTGTGCTCCAACAACCCGGCCACCCAAAGTGGCAATGTCACAGGCATCCTAGGCTCAAAACCACCGCTCTAAATCAGTGCACCGAGTAGGCATGGTACAGAAGCACAGGGACTGTAGGGGGGCATCCTCCCACTCATGAGCACTGACTTTGGCCAAAAGCCAGGCTACAGAGGTGAAGGGTGGATGAGAGTCCCCCAAGAGAGGAGGAGCAGTGGCAGCAGGGATGAGAGTGCGCTGCTGGTGCTTATGTAACCCTTTTCTCACACACCTTATTAGGCGACTGCATATGAGAACATTGCACACCCTCCCTATTGTTCATTTCTTGTCTGTTTCTTATGATTTAAACTATTCCAAGTACGTCTTCAAAGTGGCTTTCGAATTATATATGTTACATAAGCATATTCCCAGTCCCAGTGCTATAACTCAGTCAACACTGCCAAGCAGTAGTTGCTACAGTATAGCAGCTGCAATGCACAATACATAATGTAACATGTACTGTCTTGTAGCCCTCCAAAGAGGTTTCTAATGTACCTGCATATATAGTGATTGGCTCAGCAACAAGCTTATAACCAGCCATACACTATACAGATAGTGTGCTACCAATGTTACTCAACCCATTCCACCACATGCACTTCCTGTATCACATGACATAAATATGAGATCCCTCTCATCAATGCACATTGAACACACCTAAGATCATCTGAGCTCATACCATTAGTTACAACATATAGACCATATGTCATAGTCCTTACAGGGCTGAAACTACTACATTCATATGAGCGCTTTGTTTACATCTAGACTGGCTACTATGCAAAATTGCTTCACAAATATAATCAACATTCTAGGGAATTGATCTGATTTACCAGTAGGCAGGCATAGGTGCAATGGGCAGAGACAGGGCATTACAGCCACTGGTTGTCAAATAACTTACAGAAGCCTCACTTTGCTGAAATCAGCCCTTCACAAATTGAATTAATTCCTATAACTCTTGAGTATATTCATAGCAATAGTACACATAGTGTCTCACTGAAGCCCCCAAAGAGCGCCTACCTCAGTCCAGTTGAATAGGTGTAAACACTAACAGGCACTACAAAGTGTAACAGAGAGTGAATCACTGAGCCAAAGTGGCAGTGCAAACCCAGCGCTAGTGGAACCCTAACCCAGAGCTAGGGTGATGGGAGTAAGTAGAAAAACTATGCATAGGAAGTGGCTGTGCTAGTCAAAATTAATTGGAGTCTGAAGCAGATTCCCACAGCGTTGAGTTAAGGGTGTCGTGCATCGCAGCTAGAGCTCACCTCATAAAGAATGATTTATTTGTACATTGTAAAGGTCTTCTGAGGTTTCCCCTTGTTGGCAGCCTCTACCAGCTGCATAGAATATGTGTATCCCGCTGCACACCACACCTCCTTCTTTGCATCCTCTAGCACTCCTGACTTCTACCACTTCTGTTGTTGTGCTCAGTTTGCGTTGATACACTCAAATACACATCAGAAAAAAACACAATTTGCATATTAGCCCTACTTTTCTCTAACACATCTATTCAGCAGACTTTTGGCTCTAATGTGGTCTAATGCAACTAATCACCCGACTTTTAGACCACATGAGAACCAGCACATCTAACAGCAAACATATTAGGTCTCACATCTTACTAATGTGTCCTAATATGTCTAATGTGTCACATATTTACACCCATTAGAAGATAGTGAGGGTGCATAATACTAACACTCTAACTCCTGCAATCTGATACTAAACAGTTTCTATCAGAGACAGCAACTGGACCCAAGTGAGAACCCTAACATCACTCAGTGCACTAATTCACAACAATATAGATGTGTGGGAAAGACGAAATATATTGGTAACTAACATAATCTAACTACACTAGTAATGAAGGTGTGTCTATTAACACACTCTCACTTGCTCCAGAAACCTCCTATAGCAAGATGAGGGTGCAGGTGACAAAGGTGGGGTGATGATGTCAATGAGGTGGCAACACAGATGAGCAAGCGGGTGACAGGCAGGCAAGGTGAGTAGCATGGTGAAGTGGGCCACACATGAGGCAAACAATGTGGATGTGGGCGAGGTCACCAACACGGTAACATGGGCGAGGTCGGCAATGTGGACATTGGCATAGGGGCGACGAGGATGAGAGCGGGCAATGTGGGCAATGAGAATATGAACAATGGGAGCATTAACAATGTTGACAAGGGTTTGGTAGGTGACACAGGCGAAGTGAACGACATAGGTGGGCAATGCAGATGATGTGAATGTGGCCAAGGTGGGTGATGTGGACATTGACGTGAGAACATGTGTGACACGACATGCATGAGAGTGAGATGGACAATGCAGCTGGCCAATACGACACCAGCAAGGGTGAGGTGCATGATGTGGGTGGGCAAAGTGAGGCCCCCACAAAGAAGCCAGGCCATTGTGGGCAACAATCCAGCCCCAGCCACAACCACATTTGAGAAGCAGCAGGTGAGCAATGTGTGACATAGCAGCAATGGCCACGCAACACAGCTGCATCGGTGGAATGAGCATCCCATGCACGCCTGTTAGAGCATACCTCTTGTGGGAATGGGGTTGTGGTATGGGCAGAGTCTGGAAGGTAGTGGGCGAGATGGGGAGTGCAGGAGGGGACAACGGTAGACTCACCAAGACCAGAGGGGCCACAACAGCCCATTGAGGAAGCAGCAGGTGAGGGGCGCATTTGAGTGCTCCTCGAAGATGTTGTGCTGAGAGGCAAAGACAAGGAGGTTAGGGAGGAGAACAGGGTGGATGTGAAGAATGGGGAGGAAGGGGAGGTCAAGAAGATAAGCATAACTTGAGAGTGACGTGCTGGCAGTACCAGATGCATGAGAATTGACGCACATTGCATGAACTCCAGCACTTGGCGCTGCTAGCACCCTCGATGTTGATGTTCTCTCTGTTCTCATCGTTTTCTAGCCTCACTTGCCTGTCTCACACTTGCCTGTTTTGCTCTCATTCTCCCCACCACCTCACCCGTATCAATCTGTATCATCCACATTGCCACATCGCCCACTTCTTCTGTCTCACATGTGCGTCACCCATCTCGCTCATCTGGCACTGCACCCGCCTCGTCTATCTCACTTGCAACTCTTGCCTTGCCTTGCCTGCCTTGTCTGTCTCATTCATCTTGTCAGTCTCACTTGTGTCGCTCACCTCTCCCGTCTTCTCGCCCATCTTGCACTTATATGTCCCGCCCATCTCACCTTTGATGTGCGTCCCCCATTTTGTGCACACCTCGCACCTCGCTCGTCTCGCCCTGGTTCTGTACTTCACGTGCTTTGTTGGTCTTGCCCCTTGCTTGCGTCACCCATCTGGCCCACTTGCCCATGTTACTCATGTCTGTCGCCACCTCCGTGTTGCCTACATTTTGCCCATGTCACCCTCTTGTTGCCTGTTTTAGCACACATCTTGCACCTTGCTCGCATCCCCACCTCAACCAGACATCTCCTATGTCTCCTGTGTCACACATCCTCTGCATCTTTGAACTTGCCACCATTGTAATACAATTTCCCACATCACTGCCTCCTCTGTCTCGTCCGCATTTTGCCTGTATTGCACCTCTCTCATGGCATCCACCTAGCTCACACGATTCATGTCTCACCTCTGTGTCACTGCATGACCTACCTCACCCCACCTATGGTTACCCCAATTGTAATACAATGGCCTAGGAGCCTGCAAAACTTGTTTTGTTAACTCCCACCACATTGTCATTTACTATATCCTCACCAGGGCATTGTAATAGGTTCTAAGTCTGATGACAGAACATCTTCAGCCTTGTAATAAGACTTGTTTCTAATAACAGAGGGTACCTACACTTGTAATAAGTTGATATTCTAATAACAGCACCCTTCCAGAGCTGTGGTAATTCCCGTTTCTAAACAGAAGATTCTCAGGGCTGTAATAAGTTGATAATAATGACAGAGCATCCCTAGGCCTGTAATAAGCCCCGTTTCTAATGACAGAGCATCTCTAGGTTTGTAATAAGCCCCATTTCTAATGACAGAATGTCCTCAGAGCTGTAATAAGTTGATATCTTAATGAAAGGCATCCCCAAGCCTGTAATAAGTCAATTTCTAATGACAACAGTCTCTGAGGCTTGTAATATGCCTTGTTTCTAATTACATAATATCTCCAGGGCTGTATTTATAGCTCCACAACCATTACCCTGATCACCATCTGTCTTGCTGCAGTATGTTCATTATCTACTGTCTAAACTGATACTACTCGAAATTATTATCAGCATACACTTCAGACATATCCATCCTTATCTTTCTTCCCATCAATTCCTTTTCCTGACTATAACATATCATCTGTAGTAGAAACAATGTACACTTTTGCTTCACAGCTGCACCTCTCACTTCACACAAACCTGCAATTCAGCCCACACACCACTAAAATGGTGTAATGACTTAGGAACATGTTTGAGTATGTTATTGAACTTGATTGAGCATCACTGCCATACTGGGGGTAAGTACATCACTCCATGCTTGTATATATGGGTTTATGTGGAGAGTTTTCATGCCACACTTTGCAGCTTAGTACTGCATTCCAGGCCCCAATGTGACATCTCAGCCATTTCTTGCCCGATCAACAAGATTCTTTTTGCATCTTGAAGCTGTGTTC